>NC_063442.1:29474760-29849461 GCF_020379485.1 Brassica napus | reverse complement strand
ACGATGTGGCATGCAAAAGGAGATCGGAATACAAAATTTTATCATGCTCTTACAAAGCAGCGACAGATACAAAAGAAAATTGTGGGGCTATATAATGGTGACGGTAATTGGGTTACATCGGAGGCAGAAGTGGAGGGGGTGGCGATAGATTATTTTAATGATCTTTTTTCAACATCTTCGCCTTCGGATAGTGAAGATTTCTTGGAAGCGGTACCAACATTGATATCTGATGATCAGAATAGTTTTCTTACTTCCTGGGCAACTTAGGAGGAAGTGCGATCAGCTTTGTTTTTGATGCATCCGAAAAAGGCTCCAGGACCAGATGGAATGACAGCCTTATTTTTTCAGCAATCATGGTCGATTATTAAAGCTGATATTACTGACATGGTGAATGAATTCTTTAGGACAGGTTTTCTGGATGAGGGATTGAATGTGACTAATATCTGTCTTATTCCAAAGACAGTAAGGCCAGCTAGAATGATGGAACTCCGACCTATTAGTTTGTGTAATGTGGGTTACAAAATTATTTCAAAGGTAATGTGCCAACGTCTGAAAAGACTATTACCGAACATTATCTCGGAAACGCAGTCTGCTTTTGTTTCTGGGAGATTGATTTCAGATAACATTTTGATTGCTCAGGAAATGTTTCATGGTCTAAGAACAAATAAGGCATGTAAGGACAAATTTGTGGCTATAAAGACGGATATGAGTAAGGCCTATGATAGGGTTGAATGGTCCTTTATTGAGGCGATGTTGTTAAAGCTAGGTTTTGCACAACAATGGGTATCCAGAATTATGTCTTGTGTTGCTTCGGTACAATATAAAATTTTAATTAATGGTCAGCCAAAAGGACATACTGTTCCAAATAGAGGGTTACGTCAAGGGGATCCTTTATCGCCTTATTTATTTATTTTGTGTACTGAGGCGCTAATTTCGAAAATTAGAAAGAGAGAAGAGGATAAGTTGTTAACAGGTTTAAAAATTGCGCGGGGTAGTCCTGCAGTTTCTCATTTACTCTTTGCTGATGATAGTTTATTTTTCTGCAAAGCTAATAGGCAAGAATGTGGGGTCGTATTACAGATTCTGAAAGACTATGAAAGAACATCGGGGCAGAAAATTAATTTTGAGAAGTCATCACTCCAGTTTGGACATAAGGTGCCAGAACTAGTGCGACTGGAAATCCAACAGGTCCTGGGTATTACCAAATTAGGAGGTATGGGGACGTATTTGGGGATTCCGGAGAGTCTGGGTGGATCAAAAACACAAATTTTTGGATATCTTCACGAAAGGGTTAACAATAAGGTAAATAATTGGACGATACGTTTTGTTACAAAAGGGGGAAAGGAAGTTTTAATCAAGTCAGTGGCATCTCCAATGCCAACTCACGTGATGTCTTGCTTTCGTTTACCCAAAACGGTTACCAAGAAATTAACGAGTGTGGTCGCTCATTTTTGGTGGGGCGGGAGTGGAAATAAAAAAGGTTTGCATTGGTTTTCATGGGATAAGATGTGCAAAGACAAAAATGAGGGGGTATTGGTTTCAGAGATATTCAGAATTTTAATACTGCTTTATTAGCAAAACAACTATGGAGGCTTATTGATAAACCTAAATCCCTTTTTGCGAAGGTTTTTAAAGGAAGATATTATAGGACATCAGATCCAATGGATCCGATACGCTCATATTCTCCCTCTTATGGATGGAGAAGTATTACTTCAGCTAGATCTCTGGTTAATAAAGGGCTAATCAAAAGAGTGGGTACAAGTTCAAGCATTTCTGTATGGAATGATCCCTGGATTCCTGCTCATCGCCCGAGGTCAGCAACCCCAAAACTTCAAAATCAATACCTGAATCCACTTCTTAAGGTGGAGGATTTAATCAATCCATTTGATCTTTCTTGGAACTTGAATTTGCTCAATGCATATATCCACAAGGATGATGTGAGGATTATTCAGGGTTTAGCTATTAGTCGGTACCCTAAGGCAGATTCATATAGCTGGCAGTTTACGGATCATGGCAGGTATACTGTTAAATCAGGGTATCGAACTGAGATATCATTCCCGGAATCAGGTTTTCAAGCCTGTGAATGGGGGCCTAACACTAAACCATTGTTAGCTCATTCGTGGAAACTCAAGTGTTCACCTAAATTAAGACATTTTGTCTGGCAAATACTTTCTGGCACTTTGCCAGTTACAAAGAACCTTCGCTCTCGGGGGATTAAGTGTGATTTACAGTGTCATATATGTGGCGCAGAGGAAGAATCCGTTAACCATGTGCTTTTTGAATGTCCTCTGGCACTACAAACATGGGCGTTATCTAACATTCCTTCCCTTCTAGGGGTTTTTCCCACCCAATCTCTTTTTACCAATATGGATTATTTATTTTGGCGCCTTCCAAAAGAACCAGATTTGAGTTATTTCCCATGGATCTTATGGTATATCTGGAAGAATCGTAATGATAAATTTTTTAATAACAAAGTTAGGGATCCTCCTTATATTCTCCGCACTGCGGAAATTGAAGAGGTGTTATGGGCCGAATCCCAGACTAAAGAAGCTACATTAAGGGAGTCTTCCCATGTTGGAACCCCTATTTTACATGGGATAGATCGATGTTGTGTTGATGGTGCATGGAGAGAACAAGATTCCTTCACAGGACAAGGATGGTTTTACAGAAACGAAAGATCCACTGATACTATGATGGGTGCAATGTCTATTCGCAGGAGTCTATCACCTTTACCTGCAGAATGTGAAGTTTTGATATGGGCGATGGAGTGCATGAAGACCCTACATATCTCAGAGGTGGTGTTTGCAACTGACTGCTCACAATTGGTGAAGATGGTGTCTACACCAACAGAATGGCCGGCATTCACTACTCACATGGAAGAGTTTCTACGATGTAAGGATTACTTCTCCAACTTCTTCATTCAACATATTCCAAGGGCACAAAACACAATGGCAGACAAACTAGCACGAGGTGCTAGAGACCTGCCTTCTACTAAGGTTTATGTTGATTCAGTTCTACCGAGATGGCTTTCGCGACCGGAACCTGTTTAGTTTAGTTTCCTTTGTTGAAAAAAAAAAGATGTTAATGTTATTTATTCATGCGTAAAACATTTTCACACCAAAAGCTATTTTTACTATTATGTAACGGTTTGGGTAAGTCGTGACCAAATACATTTTTCACATCAAAAACTTTTTTTTAACAAAAATATTTGAAACAAAAAGATATTTTCTCTTTATCTCAAAAAATGAATATTGATATATTAATTTGTAATAAACTATATCCCAAAGTTTTTAACCAATAGCATCTCGAAAAAAACAATTTCTTTTTTAAAGTTTGTATTTTACCAATAAACAATGTATTGAAAATGTAAAAGTTTTTATTTTTAAAATAATGTGTATTTCAGAAAAAAATTACTCATATATATTTACTTAATCTATAATTACAAGTTAGTTTCTTTCCTCACTAGATTCTTTAGATTCATCCAAATCCAGAAATTACCAAAAATGATAAGATGTCACCATAAAAAAATAAATAAATCAAAACTGCTTATCAAGACAACATGATAGATTTAGTCTTCAAATACAATAATACGTACATAATTTAACTAATATATTTATTTTTAAATATAATTTATATTAAATATTTACTCTAATTATTTACATTTTTGGCGAGCCGTTTTTGAGTTTGTTTTTTTTTTGGGCTCAACTACAACTTTCATTAACCAAATTGTGATTACAAAGATTTTTAACCTCAATGCAGATTTAGACCCCACATACAACATCGAGATTTAGTAACACCCATGAACACTTAGAAAGATCATACGCTATCTAATCTAAATCGGCGTTGTATTTTTCACCACGTGAGACGAGTTCACCCCACGACTCTAGATGAACCGTCTCTTAAACCACTAAATTCTACCACTAAAATCAAGGTTACTGATGTTAGGAGTTTCAAGGCTCCTAATCAAATGTTGTAGTATAAAGGATGTCAAACCAGTTCTAAGTGATTATGATGCAAAGAGAATGCAAGACCATGCTTAATCTAAGTGCTACCAGTTTTTGAGATGTTTTTAAACTAGATTTCTACCTTATAAGATGGGAGAACTCATGGGCTATGGGAATTGATCTTGGGTGATCAAGATTCAACCTAAAGGTGTCAACTTTCAACCAATCTATATCTACCTTAGACCTAGACACAATCCTAAGCAAACTCTATCCCTAGATGAATGCTCATTTACCTAGATAACTCAAGCATCAAATTCCTTTGGTTGAATGTTATCTAAGTAATCATTAATCTCAAGTCTACTAGTCATCTTAACACCTTTAACAACAAATCTCTTTGGTAAAGAATGTTAAAAGCTTAGGAGAGTTGGTTCAGGCATTTCATCAAACACCTTCCGGGTATGAAATGCCTAAAGCTCAACTTTAGAGAGGTCAACTCTAAAATGGCATTAAAATCACTCTACTAGCAAGGAACAAGATGGATCTATACTAAAACACCTTAGATCTAGCTTAATCACCCTTAATCTCCCTAACCCATGAATCCAAAGATGAGTACTCACTAATTATCATGATAAACCCAAGAATCAATGATGATTTGGTGTTAATCATGATTAGTGATCAATATAATCTAAGCAATCACAAAAGATAATGATCAAAATTAGATCTTTAAACTCAAAGTTCTTTGTGATTAGATAGAAAATAAGATAGATCCTAACTTTAGGATTACAAGAGTATTTATATGTCTTTGGTAAACCTAATGGTTCCCATTAAAAAGTCTAAAAAAACATTAAAATTCGATTAAAGATAAGTCTCGGCGCGGGGTAGGGATCGTCGCTCCACCCGCGTAAGCTTCCCCGCGTTAAGCCGTCGCCACGCCTTCAGTTCATGCGAGCGGGTACAGCTCCCCGCGTCGTCCTTCCCCGCGTGAGACTGGTGTTGACGTCTCTTCCGGTGCGAGCGGGTACAGCTTCCCGAGTTGCTCAACCCGCGTGGAGTTCCTCATTTCTTCTTCTCGACATCTCGACGTGCCGTCGTCGTCATCATTCCGTGGCTGTGCTCAGAATCACCGTCGTGGTCTCAGCTCGAGCCGTGACAGCACGTCCTGAAGCTCCGGAGTGCTTCTCGCCGTCGCAGCCATCAAGCTTCAATCGTCGTCTCTCCTCCGCCAAGCTTTCCACTACGGGATCTCTTCAGCTTCTGAATCTCAAGGTCAAGCCGTCTCCGTGCTTATCTCCTCTCTGCGACCTCCGGTGAGCTGAATCAAACTCAGGTCCGGCGAAGAGGAAGCTCTCGATCTTCTCCAGTGGTGGTTTCTTCCATTTTGCACAGCAGGTCCTCGAACTTTGGATTTGTTACAAAAGAGCCCACAACTTTGTAAATTGCAGAAACATCCTTACTTTAGCCCCTTAACTTTTGATTGTGCAATTTAACCCCACCGAATTTCTGCATTTGCAACTTCGGTCCCTGGATTCTCGCCTTCTTTCATTTTTGACTCAAAAGTATTTGACTTGCAACAATAACTTTCCAATGTTGCCCAAAACTTCTAAATGTGCATTCCAACCCCTATGATATGCAAATGAGTATGCAAATGCAACATAAAGACCTAAATGCAACCTAAAATAATCATAATAAGCTAAAATATAAATCTAAAACTCATGAAAATCATGAGATATCAGTTACAAAACTACTCCTTAATAGGGCACATAATGTATGTTCTTTTTTTAACTTTGTTCCTGTTCTTAAAACCCCCCCCAACCAAAAAAACTTAATACTAAACCAAGAAAAAACCAAAACCCAAAACAAACTTGATTTTCTATGATAAAAAGTCCTCGAATTAAGGATATTTTCTTTTAGTAAAAACATGATCAAAAACTCAAAAAAACCATACCAAAACAAATACAATATATGGTTCATATAAACTTAAACCGAACAACCGAATCGATTGAAAAAACCTTGAATCTCACGACTTCAATCTTGTCTTATGTTATCTAAAGGAGGAGGGAGCTAAGTGGAAGTGTTCAGATTCCAAAGATCATCCTCCCAGACAACATCTTCGAACAATACTCCATAATTTTTCTCAACAAACTCCACGTTCCAACATGAGGGCAACACGGTGCTCCATGTCATCAGCTCGTCGACCACAACGTCTCCTTCCGTGAGCCTCATTCCCCACAGTTCCTCCTCCTCAACGGCCGCAGCCGCAGCTACCATCGCTGCTGCAGCCAACGCATCAACTTGCTCCACTACCACCGCCACCTCCATTTTCCTCTCCTCCTTGACCTCAAGTTTCTGTTTCTTTCTCTCCCTCTTCATGTAAATTCTCAATGCATGTAAGAATGAAGATAGAGAGAGATGACATATATAAAGGATGGCTCAGAACTTAGAAGAAAAAAATGAGTATTGAAGAGAATGTGTATTGAGACATGGTGTTAGGACATGGAGGAGAGAGAGAGAGAGACTCAGTTTCTTAACCACACACCATCTGTCTGTTCCTTAGGCCCTACGTGTCCTCCATTACTTTTTGCTACAAATATCTTTGATAGTGGCTCACCAGAATAATAAGAAGGAATTTTTCGTTAATTTTATTTTTAATGTGTCAAAAAATCAAAATGCCTCCTAGAGGAAACTGAAACTCCCGCACGTACCAATTCTTCTATTTTTTTAATTTTTAATTTTTATGCTTTTAAAAAAAAAAATCATGTTGCTTTCTAATGAGATGCGAAAGAAAAAGCAGAAAAAAATTGTTCGATTTCTACTTCAAAAAATAGTGGAAATCCCACTTGGACCAGAAATAGACCAAAAACGTTCATGAGAAAGGGACAAAATTGTAGTTTGGAGGGGAAGAGATGAGATTGTGTATACGAAGGGGCAAGTCATAAGCTACAGGTCATAAGTGGGGGCGGGCCTTTCTCTCTCTCTAACGCACACGGCACGGCACACGACCAAGATGATGTGAATACATAAATGTTTCCAATTAGCGCATTTATTCTAATGGCCGGTGGAGAAATTAGTAACGGTGCTTTTCACGATAACATAGTGCAAAATCTTATGAATAAAATAAAACTGTTTATAAAATTGATTACTTCTTGTTGTTGTCTCCATAATTGACTGATGCAATAATAGTATATTGGAAGCTTTGGTGGCAAGTGAAAGACTTCAAAACCAACAAATTATTGGAGCAGGTTTAGATTTTTTTTTTTGGTAACTGGCAGGTTTAGATATTAATGGTTAGATAAAGCGGTTTAGATTTTTAAAACAGAAACGTCTGATTTAAATATCCGTTTCACTAGCAGTTGAAAGAGATCAAAATTATATATTGTTAGGAGTCATCATATATAATACAAGCATTTTATAAACTGTTTTTTCACGTAACAAGAATATAATTTACAAATTTATAATATTCAACCAATCTAGTTACCGAGATGTTTACATAAGAGAAAATACGATTTTAGTGTGAGAATTTCTAACTAGAAAATCCGTTCGTAAATTGCTGATTCTTGGTTTCTAAAAGTCACCTACATTCCTGGGGCGGTACAGGGTCACGTGCACCCTATTGTTTATTGTTTTTTTAAGCAACTTAATCTAATTTGTTTTTTTAAGCAACTTAATCTAATTTGTTTACTTAAGAAAACTGAGAAATGCCCGTCTAAAAGTTTTTTGATTACTTTTAATAACTTGGATGAGACTCATGCTTTACATAGAGTGAGGCATACATAATAGGATTATTCAGTCCATATTTTAGTTTGGTCTCGGTTCAGTTTTATGATAATTTGGTTTATAAAAACTAAATACCATATTAAACTGATATCTATTTTACTTTGGTTATGTTTATATAATGCCGGTTTTTGGTTTATTAAATATTGGTATAATCTCGATTTGGTTTTTTTGATATTTTGGTTTACAACCATATTAAAATCATATTTCTCTTGGTTTGGTTCGGTTTATATACTATCAGTTTTTGGTTTATTCAATTTTATATAAAACAAACGTAAACTATATTTATCTTTTATAACATCTTGTCAAAGATAACTACTTAGACATAGCTAAGTTTTTTTTTTTTTTTGTCATCAGTATAAACAGATTCATACAGACTCTGTGAACCAGACTGGGACACAGGGGCGAAGCTACGTTGTTGCTTGTGTGTGCAAGTGCACCCATAATTATTTTAAAACTTTCATGTTAAACATAAATATTATAACTAAATTAGCCCAGCTGGTAAGGAATGCACCCACTAATTATCAAGGTCAGAAGTTCGATGCACCCACGGTCACAGTTTTCTACATACATATACACATATAATATATTTTATTATTTTTATGCACCCATTAAAAATGTATCCTGGATTCGCCCCTGCTGGGACATGTCTATCCATGTGAACGGCGAAAGATGGCTGCTTCCTGACACTACGTGCTAGGCTATCCGCCTTTGTATTTTACGTTCTTGGCACATGGACAATCTCTGATCGGGTAAAACTTTCTTTCAGGACTTTAACATCATCTAAATAACTTGCAAAAGCTGGTCATTCTTCTGGTTCCGAAACCATCTTCACCAATTGAGAACAATCCGTTGCAAATGTAACCTGAAATTGTCGTAAGTTCCTCATACACTCCATTGCCCAATGTAATGCTTCCATCTCCGCATGTAGAGGAGATAGACTAGCCCGAACATTCCTTGCCCCCATCAATCCCCTCAAAACCTTCTAAAGTACTAAACCACCTCTGGCCGGAGAAACCACTATCCTCTTTCCAGGAACCATCAGTGTAGCACCATCTTCCTTGGATTAACGGTAATGCCGAACCCTCTGCATGTGGCCCTGCTCTCTGTTCCTTCACTATATGCGCTTCAGCCCATAGTGTGGACTCTGTTTCTGCCAATTTAATCGTATCCCTAAGATCCATATCAAGGTTACTAAAAACTTTATTATTCCTTCCTTTCCAGATATACCATAGAATCCATGCAAACTGATGATCGTCTAGCTGCGGAGAAACTCTTCAAAAAAGATGATCCATATTTGTAAAAAGAGATCTTGTTGGAAAAATAGCTGGATTTGATGGTATCTTGGATAGCACCCAAACCTGTAATACTGGAGGACAATCAAAAAATACATAGTTAATTGATTCCTCATCAGCGCCACATCGTGCACAACATATATCACCATTTATCCCTCGCAATTCATAAAAAAACTGCATAAATATATATAAGAGTAGAAAACTTTGGAGTTTTATTCATAAATCTCTGAAGGAGTTCTTGGATCTTATCTTCAAACCTAAGACTCTAAATATTTTGTTGTATGAAAGTATGAAAGTGTAGAAAACGTGTGTTGCCTAAAACATTGACAAAGCACATAAATATTAGGTTAAACTCGTCAAGAGTAATCTGGTAATTCTTATGGGACTTGGGCTTAAAGTCGACTGGAACCAAATCTGGGCTTTGCGCGCTTCACTGTCGATCGACAACACAGAAGGTGTGTCGATCGATTATCGTCTGGTATGCAGTTAGAAATTTGTGCGTTTATGGGATACTTATGACTGGTCAACTATCAAATGCAGCTGGAGTTAAATAATAAATTAACCATATTTATATTTTATAAAATTATAAAAATGTCAAAAATTATAATATTATAATAAACATTAAAATTATATTTAGAAATTTTTAATGTTAAATTTTTAAAAATTATAGAAAATATTTTTATTTTAAAATTTTATAATAATAATTAAAATATAACATATATATTTTAGTATTTTCACAATTCTAATTTAATTTTTTTATTGAATATTTTTAGTTTTGTAAAAAAAGAAAAAAAATGTACCCTCTCACAACCGCAAACTGGAATCAGCTTTTGAATTTAAGAGGTTTAGAACGGTTTGAAGTGGTCTAAAATAGTTTGAGTAATTGTTAGAAAACGCCAACAGTCGATATCAACCGCAAAAGCTGCGGTTGCATATGATAGCGGAAAAATCAGTCATAATTTAATCTAGCACAAATATTTATAAACTCTTTTCGGATTGGAAAAAATTTCTCCCGGAAAAAATGAACATAAAAAAAAAATGAACATAATCATAGTTTCAATTTTATTCAAACGATGGTGAGCCAACATTGACTGAATGTTGAAAAATCAGATGATTGTGCCAAATTGCCAATTGCACTAAGAGAAACGTCACTAGCACTAAGAGAAACGTCACACGAAATTGTTATGCAGATAGAAGGATACACCGCATATTTTTTCTCTTATCGTGTTTTCAAGTTTTATGTTTTTTTTTTCTTTAAAAGGCTTTCAAGTGGTTGTCCAAAAAAAAAGAGGCTTTCAAGTTAACTATATGTTTATTTCTCATTACCGTCCCCTTTATATTAAAAGAGAAGCATTATAACATTTTTTATAGCCACGTGTCATCACCACAATCATTCTTAGAATCCTTAGAACAATATGTTGGTCCATCTAAATATATAATAAGTTTTATTAAACTAATCATAAATTGATTATTAATGTTCTTCAATGTTTCTTTAAATAAAAATAACGAAATTATCAAATGTGGCTAAAGTATATATGACAATTAATAATTTTGAATAATAAAGATTTGATAAAAAATAGTCTATTCTCTATCATTTTTTAAATTTAACATATTAAAATAAATTAAACAACCACATTAACTATATAGTAAAATTTTAGATTTTTCTGTATATGTTATATTTTGAATTTTCAAATATAAATGACTAAAGTTGTCAAAAATCTCATAATAAATTTTTCATCATTTATATTTTTCTCATTTAATAAATATTAATATATTAATATTGTTTAAAATAAATTATGTACCATATAGAAATACATATGTATTTTAATTTTGAAATTTGCTTTGATTTTTTGTTTGATAAAAATTTTGAACAAATATTGACAACTTAATATTTAGTTTTAAAACTTTTCATAATGTTTTTAAAATTATAAATGACTAAAACTATTAAACATCCCACAAAACAAAAATTGTTATCGGTGGTTCAAAAATTTTGTTACAGAAAATACAAATGATCAAAAAATAATATGAGTATATAATATTATTTAACAGATATCAATATTAAAAATGTGCTATATATCTATGTTATTATCATTAAAACTTAATTTTATATCATATAAAATAGAAAAAGTGTTTGTTTGAATTATTAAAATTTATTTATGTGTTTGCACCAATTTAATCATATACATAATATTTACTGAGTTTTTAATTATCAATATATATATATGTATTATTTAATAATATGTAAAAGAACATATAATACGTAAAACTAATTTATATAATATTTATCTCACGCAAAGCGCGGATCTTAACTTAGTTCATATGATTTTCTCTCTAATGCTTTGATCTACACCCACTTTTTCCACAACATTTAGTTCCATGCCTTGTAAAGTTAGAATTATGTTGTTCTCAAAGAAAAAGTTAGAATTATGCCATACATAGAATTTTAGTAAGCATTTAACTTTCTATATATGTTGTATATGAAACTGATAACATACAGATACTATGTAAAACTGGAATTTGTAAATTGCTACTATATATTTGACAGTTTGTAATTCTATTGCTTCGATCATTCACAATGTCCGAATTCTTTTTAATCAAATTAAAACTAAACTGGATCGACTCTAAGTATTGAAGACTTCCATTGGTGCGGGACCTGAGTTGAGTTTTTTTTTTAAAGACCCTCCAAATTCAGTATCACAAAATTGACTTCCGACCAATTCTAAACCGACTAGTGGGTGCGTCAACATCACATATGATGTACTACTATTCCATGTAGTACTATTTCATTCAGTATCACATATGGCAAGTACTATTCCATTTTTTTTTGTCAAATAATCATTCAAAGGGATGCACCCATATTGTTTGACCAAAAGGTCAAGTAGCAAAAAACAATAACAGAACTGAGTAAACACCAATAGGTGAGCTTAAAGAAAACTCAAAACAATGGGTAAAACATAGAAATATAATAACTCCAAGAAGGAGCCTGCTGCAAGGCAAACGGCCCGACCACAAGAGGAGTTAAGTCCACTGGTCCTAACCGGATGTTACAGCCTCCGAAGAGATGAGAGAAATCAGCCAACTAGGACCTCCGGACGCCACATAGGATTGAAGGCGAAGATCTCTTATCATACTTGTTGCAATTTCAGAAGAAACCCTATTTAAAGTATGATGAACACATATGATATGGTAGTTACCTGCATTATACAAGATATCACGTATGTTGTTAAGCACCTGCCTGTACCTAGGCATCCTTATAGAGTTGGTGATTAGCTCATACACTTCTTTAGAGGAGACCTCCAGGATCACCCTATTCAACTGGAGGTGCTTCATCGAATCAACAGTCCAGAACAGTGCCAAAAGCTCAGCTTCTAGTAACGATCTTACCCCTGAGTACGAACGTCTACTGTGAGATACCGGTTGACCTTGAGAGTCTCGAGTAATCCAAGAAGCTCCACTGATCATTGCATCTCCATCCCATGAAGCACCCACATTTCATTTTACCATGTTGCAGGGGGGAGATCTCCACTTTTCCACCGCAACAGGTGCTCCTCAAGGGCCACTCAGATCACCAGCCTGCTCAGTCTTAGCATGGAACCAACTAGAGGCATCTTCTTCTGCCTTAGTGAAAATCACCTCTGCCTCAGCCCTCGTGTTCTCAAAACAGAAAGCATTCTTAGCTTTCCAAATCTGCCAGTGGATCCATATAAACCTTCTTCTAGTCTCCACAAAAGTGTTATGTTTCCGGCTCTCTACTATTAAATGATAAAGTTGAGGAAAACCAAACTGCGAGAGAAACCCCCAGAAGGAAGAGGAAGGCCTGATCGCTGCCAAGTTTCTCGAGATGATTTACAATGGAAAAGAACATGACATATACTCTCCTCGTGCATACCACATCTCGTACATGTCATATTCAATGCTATGCCCCGAGTGCTGAGACGTTGACGTACTGAGAGTGCTTTTGATAAGGCCCTCCACATAAAATGTTTCAGTTTTGGGGGAGCTTTAGTTTTCCAGAGGTTTTTCCAGAGCTGTCTTTCGAGCGGAGGAAGTTGCGAGGTCTGATTAGCCTGTCTATCCTGAAGAGTTTCCAACAGTTTGTAGCCACTTCGAGTGTTGTAGCTTGCATTAGCTGAGAGAGCCCACACCATAGAGTGGTCATTTTTTTAAGGAAAACTTGGTTTGTAACACCAATTCAACATCATCTTCATGAATGAACTGACGTACATGGTCTCTATTCCAGGAGTGAGAGGGGACATCAATGAGCTCTCTAACCTCCATAGTAAGATCTACGAGAGCATCCTGTTGGTATCTAGGAGGTCGAGGAATATCTTCCAAGAGCAAGTTATCTGACCAAACGTTAGTTGATAGTCCATTCCCAATGACTTGCTGGAGACCTTTCTTGAGAAGTTCCCGACCATGCAATATGCTCCGCCAACCATATGAAGGACATGTGCCAACTCCAAACTCTAAAAACTCAGACGTAGCAAAATAGCGATGTTTCAGAACCTGCGCCAGGAGGGAGTTCGGTTTATCCCAGATACACCACGCTTGTTTGCCTAAGAGGGCCTGGTTAAACAACTCAAGATCATGGAAGCCCAAACCACCTTCTTCCTTAGGTTTACCAAGTTTCTTCCACGCCACCCATGAAATATTTCTGCGATTGTTTCCACTGCTCCACCAAAACTTAACCATAGCACCTCGTGAGTTTCACACATACATCTTTATGGAGTTTAAAGCACGACATTGTAAATACCGGTAAAGCTAGACCCACAGAGTTGAGGAGAATCTCCTTGCCGCCCTGGGAAAGAGATTTAGAGAACCATCCATGAAGTCTTCCTTGTAATTTTTCTCTTATAAAGCTGAGAAGTTTCCGTTTGGAGCCACTTAGACATTCAAGAAGACCAAGATAAAAACCCTCCCCTCCTTCTGCATCAATTCCAAGCACCTGCTTCACTTCATTTTTGATGTCTTCTGGTACCTTCACACCAAAGATTACAGAGGACTTAGCCGGGTTGATAATCTGTCTTGAGGCTTTACTATAACGGCTGAGACAGGACATGAGCTCAGCTGGTTCCAAAGTTGATGCTATGCACATTAATAAACTATCATCTGCGAATAACAAATGATGAACAGCCGGACCAGAACCAGCCAGTTTGATCCCATGTAGCCTACCAGCACTCTCTGCCTCATTCAGACAGCTCACCAAGGCTTCTGCACATAAAATAAAGAGGAATAAGGATAGGGGATCACCCTGCCTTATCCTTCTTTCTGGCTTGATAAAACCATGTTTGTTCCCATTCATGAGGATTGAGAAGGAAACAGAGCCCACACACGCCATTATCCATTTAATCCACACATGATCAAAACCCATCTTTTCCATTAGAATCTTCAAGAAATTCCATTCAACTCGATCATATGTCTTGGACATGTCTTTACCGCCATAAACCCATCAGAGACTCGATCATTCACCTTAAGTCCATGAACCAACTCATGAGCTATCAAAATATTATCAGAGATAAGCCTTCCCTCCACAAAAGCTCCCTGTGTCTCTGAGATGATCTCCAGAAGGATGAGTTTCAGTCTGTTGCAGAGGATCTTCGAAATAATCTTATATTGTACTGAGCACAAACTGATAGGTCGCATATCAGACATCCTGATTGGGTTAGGAATCTTTGGAATCAGGCTGAGCTGTGTGTGGTTCCAGCCGTACGAGAGAATAGCTCTAACAAAGAATCTCTAAATCTCTGATGTTAATGAGGGTCCAACAATATTCCAGAAACGCTGGTAGAAGACCCCTGTGAGCCCATCTTCTCCTGGAGCACTACTGCCTTTGACACAGAAGGCTGTTCTCTTGACTTCATCTTCTGAGACAGGCGCTATCAATAAGGTATTCATTGCCGTAGTCATTCGTGGCTGGAAACCAGAGAACAAGGACTCCAAGTCGTGAGGATTAGAGCTCATGAAAAGCTCTCTGAAGTAGTTCACAGCGATGTCACCTTTTGAACCTTCTGAGAAGTGTTCCCTACCCAGTTCATCCAGCAGCATCAAGATTCTGTTTTGATGCCTCTTCCCCTTCACGCAGTTATGGAAGAATTTAGTATTTCTATCACCCGAACGCAGCCATTTTTCCCTACATTTATGCCTTCAGAAGGTTTTCTCATCTTTGTAAGCTAAAGCTAGTTCCTTCTTCAACTTCCCCATCACCTGAAAAGAAGGGAAGACTTTAGATATTTCACGCTCCAGGGCAGACTTCAAACGGGATATCCTATTCATGGGGTTAAGATCTGCGTGTTAGAAAGAAGGAGACCGAGCCCAAAGTAACCTTCACATCAATAATTCTTTTGTCACAGCTTAGCACAACCACCTCATAGTTAGACTTTCACATCAAAGCCAAGCCTCCACTCAAACCTAGAGGCTCCACCGAAATCATTTTATCATACCCTAAAATGTTTTGAACCCCCACCATATAACCATCCTTTTCCTTCGTTTCCATTAGAAAAATAAAATCCGGGTAGAAACTCCTACGAAGTCCCCTGAGATGTTGAACTGTCTCGTCGCTTCCTACTCCTTGATAGTTCCAGCACATAACACTCATTGGGGAGGCAGCGGCTTCAATACGGAAACCACTGTAGGGTTCAAAGTTTTTGTAGTTTTGTTGTCCGTAGCCAATAGTGGAAGAGATGACTTCCTCTTCATGTTTCCTTGAGAAGCAGAAGATGCTCGATGTTCTTGGTGAGATGGTAAAGTGGAAGTTTTTCCTGACATCTTGCTTTTCGGGCCATCTCCTCTGCGATTTTCCATGGTTCTGATTTTCGGAGACTCGTCCCTCCGAGGAAGGGCCTAGATGAAAACCCGTTGAGACCCGACCAGGAGCAGAAGCTATTGAAACATGAGTATAGGACGACTCAGCCTTTTTATCTACAAGTTGCTCTTTATGAGAACCAGATTGCTCTCCACCTTCCAACTGAATATCAAGACGGCTCCGAGTTCGAGGCTCAAGATAATTGAAGACATGAACTTTTCCTTTGTCCACATCTCCTGTTACCCTCATCATCCAGACTGAAGTTGTGTTCCTATTATCTTCAATACCTTGCCTCACTCTCTGGATTCTGGCCATCCTCTCTGTTTCATCAGCGTGAGAGATATACTGAAGAGCCATGATGTTGTCCTGTTTGGACAGTTCCGGGAAAAGGGGAGGAAATCCAGGAGGGCCTTCCCAAGGGTTCCTACGATTCTGAAGCCTCTCAGGATCTTCAACATTTTGTCTTATTTCCGAGGACTGAGCAGGAGCTATCTTCGGGCCAGAAGAGCTACCTCTTCTCAACAAAGGACACCTCACCTTTTCATGCTTCAGTCGAAGACAGTGAACGCATCTCTTATCGATTTTCTCGTACTCATATTCAATGTTCACTATCTCCCCCGGAGTACTCAACTTGCGAGAAGCCTTCAAAGGGTTAGCAACATTGAAGCAGATTAGCGCCCTTATATATTCTTTGGCGTGAGAGATTTTGGGGTCGTATGCAATTTCTTCTACTTTCCCAAATTATTCAGCTAACTTGAACATCGTCTTGGTGGTGAAATAATTCACCGGGATGTGCCTGATACGAATCCAGATCAGCATATTCTGTAAGAAGTCCTCCAGGGGATGCTCTGTCCACTTTTCCATCGCCATAGCCCAATGGTTTTAGGACCATGGTCTGTCCTTGAGAACAGTTTCCAGATCTTCCTCACGTTGAAACACGAACTGGAATGCGATTCCCCGAACTCTGCCCTCCATTCGCCACGCCGCTGGCATGTACTCAATCATACGACACATAGACTAACAATCCGGGTTCAGGAGACGCCCCAATAGGCTTGTAGCGTTCTCATCGAAAACCCTAAACTGCAGACTATCGGGAAGCACCAGCGGTTCCTCTTCTTCCAAAGACATTGCACCGATAGCTTTTTGCAGAATATCAACCATATTAAGAAAGTTACAGTCGCCGAAAGCAATGAAGAGACGACGTAGAGGCAAATTTTGAGGCAGCAAATCTTCAATAATTGATGAGTAACAGCTTTTAATCACGCAAAATTCCGCTACAATCATCTGTAAAATCATTAGAAAAGGAAATACTTGGAGAGATTGAAATTGAAAGAAGGAATTATTTTCAGGAAAAAGAAAAATTGTGAAGATTGAGAAGATACTAGAGAAAGGAAAAGGCAACTGAAAATTGAGTTTCCAAAAGAAGAATCGAAGCCAAGGGTCGCGTAATTGATTACGATTCAAACCGGAGATGTTTCAAAAGAGATAATTAAGGAAATTAAAGTGGGTCACAAAAATACAGAAAATCACCTTTACTAGGGAGAAAAGGAAAAAAGATTTTTTTTTTCGTACTATTTCATTTAGAATCTCTTTTCTCTCCATCACTTATCTTTTACTCCAATGGTATGCAAGTTAGTTCATAGATTATTAGTTGATATTAAAATCTTTGCACATATTAAGTAATCTATTCATTTTAATTAATGATTGATCTAAATTATAACTGCCTAGATTCATAGTCACTGAATTTGAATTTTACTCAAAAGTCTTAAAATCATTTGTAATTAAATAAAATCGCCTTTGGTTCAAGTCTTTTCATGTATACTAGGTAATAATCCGCGCCTTGCGCGGAATATGATTATTAGTTTTGTTATTTTTAATAAAAACACACTAAATTTGTTTAATCTGGATATCGGTTCGGTTTTAAGTTATTTTTTGGTTTTTAATCTCCTAAAATATAACCATTATTTTAAATTAATATTTATTTTGGTTTGTTCTGTTAGAATGTTTGATTTTTTAGTTTTTTTTGGTAAAAACCAAAAATTACTATTATTTGTTTATTTTCATGTTATAAATTTAAGATAATCGTCATGTCGAACCAATGGTTTTATATCATAGTTTGTAAGCGGATAATAGTTCAAGAAAAAGAAAAGAAAATTATTAAGATAAATCATTTCACTACAATTTGGTCGGTAGTGAAAGAAGCATTAAGAAAAAAAATATTTCAACTTCCAAAAAAAAATAGATACTTCAGTGGTGGTAAATACTTATAAGGTGCTCACATTAATGTGCACATGTATGTGTATGTAAAAGTATATAAGAATAAATGACAAATATATAAAGATATTGTTAATTAATATTAAATGACATTTTTGTTCTAAATAATACATGAAAGATAAAATTAAAATTAATTAAAAATTAAAAAGGCCTTGACATTAGTGAATTGTTTTCATATAAAGAAAAATCAATTGTATCCGTAAATAGAGGTGGGCACAGATCAAATATCTGGGTATTTGGAGGCATTCAAGTTGATTCAATCTTTAGCCACCTAGATAGTCAGTGACTCTGATAACCGAAATGATTTAGAATTTTAAAGAATATCCTATTTGATCTGTAAATAAAATAAAATTTATAAAATAATTGAAAAATTTAATAATAACATTTTATTACAAAATAAAATATTATTTAACTTTCTAAACTTTAATACCTATTATAATAAATTTAATTCATAAAATATTGTAAACTTATATAAACTATAATATATATATATATATATATATATATATATATATATATATATAATTTTGTACGAATTTGATATCCATACCTAAAAATATTGGAATTTGTGATTTGTTTTTTTTTAATTATATTTTAGTAACTGATTTGCTTCGTAGAGTTACAGATATCCATATTTTTTGGTTCAAATCAAAACGGATAACGAATGGAATCAAAATTTAGAAATATTTTACCTGACTTTATCCGTAAACAATAAAAATAATATATATATAGTTTAGATTTTGATTCGTTATTTGTTTTGATTCGAAACGAAAAAATCTAAAGTTTTATTGGAATCATGCATATGAGTTTTATATTAAAAATATAAAATATATAGTGTGAACACATTTATAAATATAGTATGAACGCATTAACATATTTATTATCAAATCATCGTGAGGCTGCCACGTGTCTATTATAGTGTGAATGCATTTATTACAATGCTTCTTCTTTAATATATAAGGGATACTAATATACAAGTCGCAAATTCCCTAATGAGAATTTGAATAATGAGTAAAATATTTTAAAACCACCCTCCTACACTTCTCTCTCTTGTTATTTTCTCCAACTTCTCTCTAGAAACACATTAAACAAAGCTGTCCTCCGGTGGCCGGTGAGCACCTCGCCGCCGGTCACCACCCATTTTGTTTTTTTGCCTCTGTAACATATGTTTGTGTATCATATTACATCTATCTTCGCTTGGCGACTCTTGTTTTCCGTTAGCGGATCTGAATTTCCCTAGGGGACCTTTTGTTATGTTAATTTTTTTGTTTTAAATCCGTTTTTCCTTTCCTGTCCTATTGATTATTCCGTTTGTCTTTGGAGGGTTTTTTGTGAGTTATGCTTGATCAATTATACAGCAAGGAATCAATCTTCGCATAAATGAAACATAGCGGAGTATCCAAAGATTGAGATGTTTGATTTTGCGAAGGAGAGAAGATGCAGATTCAGATAAGCCGGAGTTTCTCCTCATGAAATATTCTGGCAAGACTCTTGTGTTTATCTCCTAGAAGCTTTCACTGGACTTAACACTTGCGCAACGATGAGGAACCTGAAGAAGATCAGCGGCGATCTGGAAAGGCGGAGCGGTCAACCAGTTCAACTAATCAGAGATTAAAGTTCACGGTTTTCGATCCGGCAAAGATTCCGGCGACACCGTCGATGCTTCCTCTGTTTCCAGAATCGTCCTGCACCTTCGACAAACACGTGTCAAGCATATTTTTAATTTATTTTCTTGATAAACACGTGTAGATCTTATCTTTTAGTGGGGCAGTGTCTGAGTTGAACTCTTATTTGGATGGTTGAACTGATTGTGATTGGGCTTAAAAGCCCTTAAAGCTTTTATGAAAAGCATAGTTGACAAACAAAAAAAAAAACTAATATACAAGTCTGATGGCTAACATAAGTTTCAACTATACCCCAAGTATGTACATGGCTTGCTAACGTAAGCCACTAGAATGTGTTAGGCATAATAAAAGTCTTGATATATCCCCTATATATTAATTGAGAAGCATTTAAAAAATTAGAACCTTAATTTTGTATTAATTAAAAAAAACTCCAAATCCTAGGTGGCATTCTAAATGCCTTCTAAATTCTATTTCAAAAAATTCTAAAGCATCTAATATAAAGTATAGTTTAATCTAATGGTGTCACATTATTTTATAATTATATAACACTAGAGAACATTATATTAACTAAAATATAGGAAGTGTGTATTCTTTCCTTAAATAAAAGCTACGGAATTACCTAATATGATTTACATATATATGGCAATTAATTATTATGAATAATGAAGATTTGATAACACTTTTTGCATCATTCTTCATTTTTGTTTAAAGTTATATTATTAAAAAAAATTAAACAATCACATTAACCATATAATAAAAAAATTAGATTTTTTTCTTACATGTTATATTTTTAATTTTTTTAAATGATTTTAAATTACAAAAATGAGGAAACCTTATATGTTATATATATATTTTTTAAATGACTTTAAAATACAAAAATGAGGACACCTTATATGTTATATTTTTCTTATATGTTAGAATTTTCTTATATGTTATATTTTGAATTTTTTTAAAAAGACTTTAAATTACAAAAATGTAAGTTTACCTTAAATAAACGACTAAAAACATTAAAATAACATGTATCAATTCGATGGTTGATTTGAAAGCTTTCAAAACCATATGCAAGATAAAATTCAAAATAATTTAACTGTGGAAACAATACTGTTAACTTTTTTCAAAAATGTGTTCGATGAAAAAAATAAGGTTTTTATGTCATAATTTGTTTAATGTTCAGTAGAGAATATTATATTAACCTAAAATATAAGAAGTGTGTATTCTTTCCTTAAATAAAAGTTACCGAATTACCTATTATGATTTACATATATATGACAATTGATGATTTTGAATAATAAATATTTGATAACAATTTTTGCATCATTCTTCATTTTTGTTTAATTTTATATTTAAAAAAAAAATAAACAATCACATTAACCATATAATTAAAAAATTAGATGTTTTCTTATATGTTATATTTTGAATTTTTTTAAATGATTTTAAATTACAAAAATGAAGAAACCTTATAAGTTATATATTTCTTTAAAACGACTTTAAAATACAAAAATGAGGACACCTTATATGTTATATTTTTCTTATATGTTATATTTTTCTTATATGTTATATTTTGAATTTTTTAAAACGACTTTAAATTACAAAAAAAGTAAGTTTTTCTTAAGTATACCACTAAAAACATTGAAATGACATGTATCAGTTTGCTGGTTGATTTGAAAGTTTTCAAAACCATATGTACGATAAAAGTTAAAATAATTCAAATATGAAAACAATACTGTTCACTTTTTCAAGAATGTGTTCGAGGAGAAAAATAAAGTTTTTATGTCATAATTTGTTTAATGTCCACTAGAGAACATTATATTAACCTAAAATATAAGATGTGTGTATTCTTTCCCTAAATAAATGCTACTAAATTACCTAATATTATTTACATATATATGGCAATTAATGATTATGAATAATAAAGATTTGATAACAATTTTTGCATCCTTCTTCATTTTGTTTAATTTTATATTATTAAAAAAAATAAACAATCACATTAATCATATAATAAAAAAATTATATTTTTTCTTATACGTTATATTTTGAATTTTTTAAAATGACTTTAAATTATAAAAATGAGGAAACCTTATATGTTATATTTTTTTTAAACGAATTTAAAATACAAAAATGAGGACACCTTATATGTTATATTTTTCTTATATGTTAGATTTTTTCTTATATGTTATATTTTGATTTTTTTAAAACGACTTTAAATTAATGTAAGTTTTCCGTAAGTATACGACTAAAAACATTAAAATGACATGTATCACTTGATTTGAAAGTTTTCAAAACCATATAGAAGATAAAAGTCAAAATAATTCAACTGTGAAAACAATACTGTTCACTTTTTTCAAGAATGTGTTCGATGGAAAAAATAAGGTTTTTATGTCATAATTTGTTTAATGTCCAATCCGATCAACCCATGATGTATTAATTATACTTTTGTTCCATTATTTTTAATAAAAATTGATCCGATTCATTGGAAAGAAATTATATAATAACAACAACAAATATTTTATATATATAAATAAAATGATCAAATGTATAAAAGAAACTATCGATAATATATACAAATAAACTCTTGCGCAGGTCTTATCCTAGTTGTAGATAGAAATATCAAGAAACACAAGTCTGTAATCACAACACCAATGAAGACTGTCTCTGTGTTGGTCTTCTTCTTCCTCTTCTTTCTCATGCCAAAAGCCAGGAGCAAGAACTTGACACACTGTGTCAGAACGTTCTCCTGTGGAAGCCTCGACTTCAGGTTCCCTTTCTTTAACACAGACATGCAGTCTCGATGCGGTCTGTTCTTGATGAATTGCAGTGCTCAAGAGATTCCAAAAAATACAGTTTGAGGAAAACGGACAATGTCACAATGGTATAGACTCAAGAGCGTCTCTCAAGCCAACACCATAACTGTCACCGACCCTAGGCTCAAGCAAAGCTTGGAAACAGGATCATGCAGTGACTCGATAAGCTTTTATCTTCCAGATTCTCCATGGCTCGACTTGACTACTTTGTACAAGTCCAACAACAGTAGGAGGAAGAATGGTTTCACTTATCCGAATTGCAAAGGAAGAAGAAGCACTTGTATTACTCTAATCTGGGAGATATTTCTGGGTGTTCAGCTATCAAGACACCAGAGAGCTAGGTGATTCTAAGAAACAAGAACCAGTCTATTCTTAATGCTACTTTCTCTCTTCATATACACCTGCCTCCAGGCTGCATCCGCTGTCACAATCCAGGCGGAGAATGTAGAATGATCAAAAACACGTATAGCTGCGTCAGGGGAGTGCAAATATTGTCTCATGTAAAGGAAAGGGAACCGGAGAAGAGTTCATCAACGAAGTAGCTAGCATGAGTAGAACATCTCATGTAAATATTGTCTCTCTGCTTGGGTTCTGTTATGAAGGGAACAAAAGAGCTATAGTATATGAGTTCATGCCTAATGGATCCCTAGACAAGTTTATCTCCGAGAATATGTCAACCAAGATAGAATGGGAAAGGCTATATGACATTGCGTTAGGTGTCTCTCGTGGCCTAGAGTATTTACACAACCGTTGTGTATCAAGGATTGTGCATATCGATATAAAGCCGCAAAACATACTCATGGACAAGGATCTTTGTCCCAAGATTTTCTAATTTCGGTCTTGCTAAGCTCTGCAAAAAATAAAGAGAGCGTCATGTCAATGCTAGACGCTAGAAATACGGTAGGATACATTGCCCCTGAACTGTTAAAGACGATAAAGATTGTTGAAAGGTCCAAACGAACCATCATGATATCATCTAAATGAAAGGTCCAAATTAGAATCCGCAAGGTTTGAGGAAAGATCAAACCATTTCCGTCATTACACATTCAATTTTGACAGGAAAAGATTTGTCAAGTAAATCGGCATGAGAAGATGTGTCGTTGAATATGAACAACCGTTGAATCGATATACATTTAAGTGAACCATCATGAAAACATATGAACGAAAGCTCCAGGAAGTCAGTCAAATAGATATGGTTTTGCAAGTGATTGTAATCAGTCAACTTAGCAAAAAAAAAATGAATTTAGAAAACCGTAACAGGTTGATAATACTGGATGTTATTCTGAGTAATAAGAAAGCACATTTCAGAATCTTAAGTAAGAAACAAATGGAAACAGAGTGCCACAACAACACTAATAGTCAGCTTCTCACCAGAAACATTAAACGAAATGAAAAGTTTTAGAACGGAAAAATAAAAAGAGTATCTATCCAGTGAGAAACACACAGCCTCTGCAAGATAAATCAAAGCACCACCAACAAGCCAGAGATGATAAGTACTCTTCTTCACCTTTCTTCTAGCCTCACCCCTCCATTGCCTGCCTCAAGAAAAAACATATCACATTGTATCAGAAACCAAGAATGAAACATTTAAATCGTTACATATAGTATTTAAAGACAGAGAGCTTACATGGAAGAAGGCTTTCGGTGAAGGGGAAGATAGCAGGATTCGTAAATCGAGTAGGAGGCCTGCCCCTTTTTTTCCACTTTCTAGTATCCAAATGATAAGTCCACAAGTGCGAGTCAGTCACAAACAGGATCTCCTTCTCTGACGAGGTCATGAATAATACAATATCACAAAAGTCCATGAATGGCAAATAATCTTCGATTACAAGTACCCAACTAGCTTCTTTCCACTCCCATACGTCAAAGTAACCCACATGTAGAACTACCAGTGACAGAGATCCTCCCAGGTTTATCAGATACGTAGCAGCTGTTATCCTGTCTTCGTAACGCAGGTCTGTTGAATAGTAAGGCAGCTCCATAACTTCGAAGTTCTCCTCCATATCCACAGAGAGCATTATACCTGCAGGATCTTCAAGAGAAACCAGCCAGTAGATCTTCCCTCCTGCAAAGACATGAGCGGATCTGTGTGGACTGAAGCAAACATACATTGGAAGATGAAGCACAGGGCCGATGCCCCTCCACGCACCACTGCTAGATGAATACACCTCACATTCGTAGAGATAATCCCCTTTTCCAGCGTTTCTCTTGCCCACACAGAATATGCGGAAAATTTTGTACTCGCTAATGTCAGGACCATATGCAACTCCAATACTTGGTTCAGTCCAAACAGATGGTCTGCCTTGAGGAAGAAGCAGAGTCTCTTCAGTAGAGGGATTGCAAATCCATATCTGATGATCTTCATTTTCATCAGAGAGTTGGTTGATGCAGCATACTAATCCATTGAACGATGCTATCATGTGCATGTTGTGATCGGCGCTTCTTCCCGGAGGATCAACTGTAGCATGGTGTCGATAGTTGAACTTCCCTGGCTTCAACAAGTACAACTTCATAGCCTTGTATGCTCTAGGACAAGCTATGTATGAGGGCTTCTTTCTCGACTGAGCTAGCTGTTTTGTAGCAAAATGTTTGTTGCTAATTGAGGCATGCCAGTATCTGTTAACCGTTTTGAATGAACGGATAGACCTTACTGACAGTCGAGAAAAGATGTCATGAAACACATCTTCGGCACCTTCTACCTTACCCCATGTCTGTGATGTCACTCGCCTTCGATGCTGAGCTCGCGTCTCGACCATATTTTTGTTTGCTTCTTATTGCTAAGGCTCTGCATGGACAAAAAAAACATCGATTAGCCCATAAAAAAGGTTTCAGAAACAGATATATTTGCAACATGTGTGTGTATTTATCTGACTGTAAGCAGCACACAACTGGTAACTACTCATACATAAGCATAGTTACCCCTTGGTATCCATCAGATAAAGACCAAAAAAGAGCTAACAAACACCAAACACCCATCAGAACCAAGCAAAGGGTTTAATAGAGAAGAAAATGCATCAAAGCCTTCTTCCATATCTATGCATAAGGAAAAACTGAAAAAAAAAACAAAGAGCCTAGAAATATGATCTAAACCAGTGTTCTAAAAACCGATCTAGGCGGCGGCGCCTAGGGCCTAAGCCTTCTAAAACCAATGGCTATTGTTTTCTAAACCGCATAGAAAATTATAATATCATGATAATAAATAAGTTATTGTTAGATCGAGAAAGAAGAATCATTATACACCAACGCAAAATCAAGAATTTGTTGCAGAAGCAAAATCCGTCGCCACGGAATCAAAATAATTGTTTCATCGGCCTCTGTTACATATCTTTAAAGAATCAGAACCACATATAAATGATCATACCTAATCCTAACCAAAGGAAACAAATCTAACAAATTATCATGTTGCAAAATTCAGATCTGTTGGGTTTTCTCGAGCCCATATCAGCCGATTAGTACGATATTGTCCACTTTGGACTTAAGAAGTAAGACCGCATGGCTTTGTTATTGGGCTCTTTCCCAAAAATCTCGTACTAATCAGAGTTGGTGGACATCGTTTTATATACTAAACATTATTTGTCTAAACTTCTAATATGAGACTTTGTTTGCATTCACAAAAAGATCTTAGATACACATATAAACATATTGAATACCATAATAGAGTTACTATATACTCGAAACTCGTCGGAAACTATAGTTAACTTGTTGCTTTTTCGGATATTGACTAGATGGAACGATTGAAAGTGTTCAAAAGTATTAACTCCGTCAACGGCTTTAATTTAGTTCCTAAATAATTTTGTTTTAAGATTTGACTAGAGGAAATGTTTGCAAGTCTATTAAAGTAAGAAGAATTTTATTCTCGTGGACAATTTGATATTTCAACCTACTGAAATATAGTGTATCAACAGAGTACAATCTAATACATGCAATGATTTTGAATTGAACCCTCCCACAAAAATATTAGAATGTCAAATGGGCATTCTGCCATTTTCCAAAATACAGATTTCAGAAAATGCAGACTCTGGGAATAGCAACAATGACTGGTAAAATGCACATCTTAAAAGAAAAAGTGGCGAGGAAAAAAAGCTCCAAGAAAACTTATTTGCCTAGTTAGATGTCTAATTAATGGGTCCATTTTGCACAAAAAATCAATTATTTAAATTCAGAAAGGATAGTTTTCAGAAATTTAAGAGAAAAAGTCCCATTTGATTTCATATAGGGCAGCAAGTCCCACTCAAGACAGGCATGCAGAACAGATGAGACTCATTCTATATTAGGCATAGAAGTAGTCCTCAAGTAGAATACAATTCTTTCTAGTACACACTAATCAGTGTGTGTGAATATATATTTCTTATATCCCTTATGTCAAATCAATGCATGTGAACACAGTAGACCCAGACCAAGAAACCAACTAACCTTGTGAGGTGTGTTCTGCTTCAGCAACAATCAACAAACTCATAATCTTCTTCCAGCCGTGACCCTCCTTCATCAAAAGCTTTCCCCCTTTGAAAACGAAAATTCACAATTGAGTTTCTTTGTTGCAGAACCAAATAACTACCAGAAGTTAAGGCTAGGATTAGGTAAAAGAACATATGTTTTATTTTGCTCCTTTAGTTTCATCTTTTTCCATGACATAGTGGTCAAGTGGTACCGACCTACATGGAACTCTTGAACCTTAAATTTCGATTCTTCTTATCTTGTTGCAGGAGTCTCTTCTGTTTTAACTGTAATGATCATTATCGTGGTGGTCTTGATACTAGTAATAGGAAAAAATGCTAGAAAGAGTGATTGGAGTGCCGATAACGTTGAAGCAGTAGTTATGTTTAAACGATATAGTTAGCAAAAGTGAAGAAGATGACAAGCTCATTTGCACATGTTCTCGGGAAAGGAGGATTTGGAAATGTATACAAAGGCAAGTTACCAGATGAAGGCGTAGAACATGTGCAAATATTGTCTCATGTAAAGGAAAGGGAACCGGAGAAGAGTTCATCAACGAAGTAGCTAGCATGAGTAGAACATCTCATGTAAATATTGTCTCTCTGCTTGGGTTCTGTTATGAAGGGAACAAAAGAGCTATAGTATATGAGTTCATGCCTAATGGATCCCTAGACAAGTTTATCTCCGAGAATATGTCAACCAAGATAGAATGGGAAAGGCTATATGACATTGCGTTAGGTGTCTCTCGTGGCCTAGAGTATTTACACAACCGTTGTGTATCAAGGATTGTGCATATCGATATAAAGCCGCAAAACATACTCATGGACAAGGATCTTTGTCCCAAGATTTTCTAATTTCGGTCTTGCTAAGCTCTGCAAAAAATAAAGAGAGCGTCATGTCAATGCTAGACGCTAGAAAGACGGTAGGATACATTGCCCCTGAACTGTTCTCGAATAATTTTGGAGGAGTTTCGCATAAGTCATATGTGTATAGTTATGGTATGGTGATCCTTGAGATGATTGGAGCAAAGAATATAGAAAATTTTGGATCCAACAATAGTTCAATGTACTTTCCAGATTGGATTTATAAGGATTTTGGGAGGGGAGAAGTCATGAGAATTTTTGGAGATCAGATAACCAAAGAAGAAGAGAGAATTGCCAAGAAAATGCTTTTGGTTGGTCTATGGTGTATTCAGACCAATCCATCTGACCTTACACCGATGATCAAAGTCATTGAGATGTTAGAGGGGAATCTAGAGACTGTCCAGATTCCATCTAAACCTCTTTTTTGTTTACCCACGGCAACGGTTCCTGAAACTCTAGAAGACAGTCATGGGATTTCAAGCTGCTCTAAACCAAGTAAGTTTGGAAGGCACGCCTACTCTCTCAGCTTTTGAAGAGACTTTACGATTTTCAAAGAAATGGTTCAGTTACTTGTTGAAGAGAGTCAATAACATATGCAATGAGACTATGTTTCTTGATGCAAACAAGAAACTATGGAATATATAAATGTGAACTTAAGCTCTTCAAAACTAGGCTTGCGTGAGGTGCGTTTTGTTTCTGAGTATAGCTAAGATCTCAAGAAACTTATTTTATATTTCTTGATAAACCAAGCTTGCATGAGGTGGGTTTTGCATCAAGTATATTATTTCCCATATTTTGTGGCAAACCAATTCTTATTTTTGAGTTCTCCTTTCCTTCTGCATAAGTTTTGAGCTTGAAGCTGCTGGAGTCTGTATGTGGCTTCCGAATGCAGAATCTCAACTTCTCTAGAAACACACTCTATTGTTAAGACTGTGGAGATCCAGATTACATACCATTTTGACGATGTAGTTGCTTTAGATCAAATTTGATCCAAATAATAAACTTTATAAAGCGAGTCATTTAATGTAATTCTTTTCAAAACATGTGCAAGATCGTTAAAACCAATGAAAGAAAAGTTATAATTGAATCAAACATGACTTTCAGGGTAACCGCCAAAATTGAATGAAACATTGGCATTATGTCTCCAAAATCTTTGAAGAAAGTGATATAAGCATAATTCTCAAAAAAAAAAAAAATTTAGGCTTCCAACTTTGTAAAAAAAAAATAGTTCAAATCTTTGATAAGTAGCCTATGTCCTCTTAAATTTCAGGGCGGCTCTGCCGCTAGCCATGGAAAGATTATCATTTAATGGCTATGCAAACATATTTATCGATCTGTTTTTAACTGGATTTTTGGAATCCCATTTAATTTTATTATCAATCCCACTATATAAAAGAAGCTAAATTTGAGCTTCCTAAGGCTATCCACATGGTCAAAATAATCATGACCAATCAAAGTGCCAGGTCATTTTGGACTGGGCTTGAAATTAAAAAAAATTAGTGACCTTCAGAGCCCATTTGACCCATCTTGCAGCCCAATCCCGAGTTTCTCTTGACAGTGATGTCGCACAATCCCGTGTTCTAAACATATGGCTCCTTCTCCACCTAACCCTAATCGCCGTCTCATCCCTTCATTGATTCTCTTCCTCTCCCCCAGCTCCTCCCGCATAACGCCTCGGATGTGAGTGCTGGTACTTCAATGTGCTCCCATAAATCCTCCATTCAAGATCCCTACAGACTCTCCACATCATAATCGTTAGAAGATGGAGAAAAAAGCAATGGCACATAGACGTATGGAAACGTAGACACAAAGCGACGCCGCGAAGCTGCTAGGGTTTTTTCTTTTCTTCTGATCGTCATTGTTTCAGGTTTTACTTTTGTTCACTCTCTGACTCAATTTAAGATTTCTGAGTTTCTTTGTGATTGAAATGGCTCTAAGTTAAGCTGACTTGGCTCTCCAGCTCTGTAGTAAGGGTTCTGGATACTAATCTATGATGATTCCAAACTCCAAAGTCTGGTACTTTGGAGTGATTCAAGAGGTTTATGATAATATTACCGAACATCATTACCTGACAGATCTTCTGCTTATTGTAGTGCTATTAATCATTACCAGAGTCTTCAGAGTTTTTTTGTCCGTAAACAGATCGAAAAGTCTACACCTTTTTGTATGTTTCCTTTTTTGGGTTATAAATTTTTAAAAGGGAAAGTGATGATTGGGTTCCTTTTTTGTGACTAATGATTTTTCTCAGATGACAGGGGATGTTGTAACGATCTGTTGAGCTGTTTAGGATAGTGTGAAACAAAAAAAATGGATGATGATAATGGGCTTGAGCTCAGCTTGGGTCTCTCATGTGGTGGAGGGAAAGGTAAAGGTAACAATGCTGGAACCTCCTCTGAGAATCACAATCTAGAAAGAGGAGGTGATAGAAGCGCTAAAGTGATTGATGACTTTAAGAACTTTCTTCATCCAACAACTTCTCAGAGACCAGCAGCAGAGCAGAGTTCTGAACCTCCTCCACAGAATTTCTTCAATGACCTCTCCAAAGCACCAACCGCTGATGCTGAAGCTTCCACGAAGCCTCTGTGGGTGGAAGACAAGGCGATGAAAGAAGCAGGAAGCAGCAAAATAAAGGAGGAGGCACGTGTTGATATGCACTAGATGAAGAAGAAGACAAAGGCATCCTATGTTTCGAACGCGACTGATGAAGGATCAAAAGCTGATAACGAAGATGTAGCGGAGTGTGAAGCAGGTGGTGGTGATGGTGGTGGCTCTTCTTCCAAAAAAAAAATAAACGTACGAAAACATAGACTCAACTGTTCTACCTTTGGTTGCTTAACGCCTCCAAAGATGATTGATAGCTTCAATAAAATAAAGACGTTTGATCTTAGATCAGTTGGAGGAGCTCAAAGCAGCAACGCTCCCAAGTGAAGACATCCAAATCAGCGATGGAGATCAAGACAAAATTTTCAGTTGCAGCGGTAATTCTTAATTAATCCAATAAAGTTTATCCATTTGCAGAAATGGATCATAACAAAACAGTCGGAAACAAGGTGGTGCGAAAATAGTAGCATTTTTAAATCGTAGTTAGAATTTATGTTGTGTGAATGAAATTGAGTGTGTTGCAGTAAATTAGCATGTACTTTCACATCATCCAATACAATGCATTTCTTCAGCCCATCCAGGTGACTCAGGGGCTGATATGTCGTGTTCACACGTAAAGCTAGAAGAAAAAAACTATCGAGGCCTGACTTATGGCAATATGTCTTGGAATATTATGATACTGCATGCACATAAGTGTACATAAATATGTCTTGGACTCATTTATAACGTGCAAATGAACCATGTTAAGCTTCTATATAAAAATCTCTATTTGTTTTACTAATTCAAGTCAATACTATCAAGTTAGGAACATGTCCAACATAAAGAAATCTAATTACATTTAGAAACTACATTTATATTCTATATATTTTGTAACCCCTGCAAATATATATTTTTAAATTAGTCTAACATATGCCAACAAATTTAACTTTTATATAATGCATAAAAATATAAAGATGATGTTGTGAGATAAGAATGTACACACAAAATTTAAAATAAAAGAATTGACAAATTATATATATTATTTTTAAAAAAAAATTTATATAATAACTTAATAATATAAATCATAATCAAAAATACTATTCGTATCACATTTGTATTAACCGAAAAATTCGTGCTTTTGAAGCACGGATCAAAATGTAGACTAATATAGCTCCTAATTTTTATTTAAAAATTAAATTTCTAAAAAAAAAAAAATTAAAGACAGCTATCAAGTCTGTTTAAAAAATATAGTGGTTTGTTCTTGCACCAGAATCTTGGTTATGCAATTCAAAATCTATTATGTTGTTTTGTAACTTTTCTTCTTAAAACAGAGACAAAGAGTAATGAACAAAGACAATTATGAACTCTTATTGTCAGATTGTTTGTTTTTTTTCTCTCGCTTCAATTTGATGACTGTAACTAATTATTTTAATTCACACAAAATTTTCATATTTTAAACGTATCACATTAAATATAAAAATCTTCAATAGATTATAATACCTAAATGTTCTTCTCGGTAGACAATAATATCAGAAAGGCAAGTAGCACATCTCCTGCCACAATCACCGGCGGCAATCACTGAAAGTTCAAAAAAATCTTTTGTCTCATCAATACAAATCAACAAAATATACGAATAAATTCAGTAACATTGCATATTTGATACAAACCGGTTAACAACCTCAGCTCCACATAACATTCACATCATCTTCCACTCAGAAATTTGCAACGAGAAGAAAGGCGGATACAACTATTACGTGTAAGTTACTCAATCAGTGGATTTCCACATTTCAAGATCTCTCTCTTTCGCTGACTCATTTTCTAATTATTTCTTTCGTCAAAGGGTCGTTTTCCTCAACATGGTGGTCAAATCAAACCACAATGATCCTCCACCTGCTGGAGGTAAATCAAAATTACAACTTTACTGTGCGTTTATAGAATTCTCGAACACATACGAACCCAATCACCCCTCTTTGGAATCCAAGAAATCATTTGTCTAAAATTCGGACAGAACATCTTAACTATTAAGTGCAAAATTAAGGGTAGAGATAGTTTGATCTGGTAGGTTATACTTTGAAAGTAACACAACAAAACCTTAGTATTAAATTCTCGATCAATTTATCTGGTTTTTCGTTCATAAGTTTTTTTCAACGGGCCTTTTTTCCATGTAATTCATAAAATTTCTAATTAGTTTATTAATGAAAGACCTAAACACACTTTTAAAAGATTATGTTCAAATTCAAAACACCATAATGCTAAACAATATCTCAATTACGAAGTTCTTTTACATATTTTTAATTTTCAACACGTTAATTTAATTTCCATTACTACAGAAAACCACTTTACACAACCAAAAATATCAACTCCCCTCTACTTTTACATCTCTATCGATTGACTTCCAACTATATTCGCATAAAAAAATGAACAATCAATCTTAAAAAACTTAGTGTCATATATTCATTCTTATAATTACTTTAAATCTATTTTAACAACAACCAGAAACAGCCACAACTATAATCATATACAAATTTTAACTTCATCCAATATCCGCGCGTAGCGCGGACACGATCCTAGTACCATTAAAAGAGGATCATTCCCAAATTATACCCTTAATGAAAATTACAATTTTCTCAAAAATACCCTTATTTTTACAAATGATTAATAAAATTCATTAATGGCATTTAAGTCTTTTGGTTTTGGGCCTACAGATACACCTAAATGGATCTATAAATAATGGGCTTATATATATATATATATATATTTAAAAGATATACTAACTTTATATTTAATATAAGTATAAATATATTATGAACTATAAATAAATTAAGAAACGTGAAAATATTATTTTCTTAAATATACGTATCAATATTCAAAATATATCATTTGAATATTATACAGATTTTCAATACAAACCAAAGTCATATATCCTACACCATATATCATATACGTATTTGAATATCATTTTTCTATGTATAATGTCATTTTATACATAATATTGATATGACAATTACGAGTATTCTAGAATATTTTAAAAACTATCTTAAAATCAATTTTTAAATCTAAAATAAAAACACAAACTTATAATAGGTTATTAATAACGAAAATAAACTAATATTTTCATATCAATAAGGTTTTCTATATTATCATTTTTTATTTGGATAGCATAATAAATTTTTATCAAATTCTAAGGAATCACTAATTTATGTAATATTAAAAAATATATGAGTAATTTAATCAATTTTTTAAAAAAGTACTATCAGAATTTTGTAATCGGATCAATGGTATCAGATCGCAAGCTAGTAGTGAGTTTTTGGGTTTTTACCGGGTTATATCAGAATTTTAATTTAACGATTTTTTCATTAAATCTGAACCGGATTATATACAAAGTATCGGGTCTATAGGTTCAACCATGAATCTAGGTCAAATATAAAAACAAATCTTAAAAATCAAACATTATTATAGAACAACTACCATATTTCGAACAAATACTATATTTTGAAGAGGAAAAAAAACAAATGATAAAAACCTAAAAACTCAATTGTTGTGGTTCGAAGCAAAAATAATGGTAATTTGTAAATAAGCTTTCGATTAATAAATGAAAAACAAATAAATCCACGCTTTCAAAGTGCGGGTCAAAATCTAGTATGTTCTTATTTCTTCATAGTATTCTTTTGCCATGCAAAACTCCTTCTCAAACTCTCCTCCTTAAAAGTTCTTACTGTTTTCGATTAACATTAACCAAAAAAAATCAGGAGACCAAATCTTGTATAAAATAAAACAAGGGAGGATGAGTACGTAGAGGAAAAGGTTTTTTACCAAGAAGATTAATTTCTTAAACCGGGAAAGAACCATCGAGCATCAGAGAAGTGAATGGGAGAGAAAACACACTGTGGCAGACGTTGGATGTTTTGGGTGGCTAGATCAAAGACAAAAATGTTGTCCTGGTCCTCTATGCCATCACCAACGCCACTGAAATAGATCGAGTTTCTTTTGATCCCTGGGATGTCTTTGGCGACAACAGTGATACCCATGTCTAATATCAATGCTTTCTCTCCCAAAGATTCAATTTCTTTCCACTTTTTGGTCACATGAGATATCTGGTGAATGCGAAAAAGCCATCTCTTGGAGCGTTGCACTACAGTAGATACCTTGAGGACTTGTCCCGATACCGTGAGTGCAATGTTTATCCAGCCGTTAACATACTCAGCCGTGAATAAACCTGCTTCTTTTTCAAAGTCAAAACCATTTGTTCGCCACCTATTAGGGAGGAAATCGCGATAACTGAAGCCAGTAAGGCAAGCAGACTCGGCTTCAAAAACTTCTTGCGGCTCATCATCTCCACAGAAACACCAGATCTTGATGTCACCATAACAAAGACGATGGGCGTAGAGCTTTTGAGCCTTGTGATCGTAGACCATTTGTACATACCCCGTGGTCCCTCCCACGTAGTTAGAAGAAAACCTTCGCCACGTGTTAATCCCTCTCTTGGTAAAGACCAGGAAGTGCTCCATCGTCCAGACAACTAGGTAATCTTTGGTTTTCTTGTCAATCCAGAGACAAGCTAAACTAGATTTCAACATTGGTCTAAATCTTTCAGGCACTACAGGCTCTGTAAGTGCAGGTAAGTCAATCCTCTCACCGGTTAAGGGATTCAGAACGTTGAGATTCCACAGGTTGTCCATCATCAAGAGCCAGCTACCGTAAGTAGCAAGACAACGACTCCGAGCAAAGTCAACACCAAGATCTCTGGTTTTGTAGACTTTGTCTTTATCCTCCGGAACGAAGAACAAGCAAGTACCATTGCTATCGTGGCTGCCATTGCTCGGGAAGAGAACCAGCCATGGATTCTGATTGCGTTTAGGGAGGAAGCCTCTCGAAGCTGAGTGCCACGACGAACAAACTGATTTAGCTCGAATTAGATCCGTGAAACTGAGACGTTCATAAACACATCGCAGCAAATCAGGACAAAGCTCCGACCAGCTAAGTTTCATCTTGCTTACGCCCATGTTGATGATGAGTTTTCACTCTAACTCGAAATCTGGTTGGTATCGGCTTTACTACTCTATTTAAAACAGGACAAACCCTAGTTAGGTGTTAAACGGGTAATAACTCAACACCTAATGCCTAAAATATTTAATACTCCCTCCTTTTTTTTAAAAAAAAATATCAGTTTAAATTTTTTCACATAAATTAAAAAATGATTGAATTACATTTATGTTCTTATTAATTACGCATATTTAAACAATAGTATTTGAGATAAATAAAATTATTAATAAGACTAATACAATTTGTAATTAATCTTTATAATATTATTTGAGAAGTCAGTTTCTTATGTGTCGCGCTCACGTTAACTCTCACGATGGCTGATTACATTGATACCCTTAATGAATTAAAAATATTAGATTTAAATAATATTATTAAATTTTTTATTTAGTTTCCTTTTTCAAATTTTCCAAATAACATCTATAATAAAAAGGAAACATTTATAAAGTTTTTTAAAAAATTAAAAACGAAAATATATGTATATATTTAATACTAATATTATTTCATTAAAATGGAAAGTTCACAAAATAGAAATATTCCATTTAAAAATATTTTTAAATAACATAAAATATACTTTTGAAGTAATAAAATATTTCCTTATATCTATATTTTCTTAGATGAATATATATTTTTGCATATAATGTGATTTCATAAAACAAGATTCACACACATAATCTTGATATTAGGAAAAGAAATATTATTTCTTTTCAAACATAATTTTAAACAATACAAAAGTATATATTTTCAAAGTAATAGAAATAATTTTTATATATCTATCTATTTTCTTAGATAATTACATAAAATAATTAAGTAACATAAACTAATCTATGTTTAATTGACTAAAAATAGTTTATAATTAGTATTACTGAAATGTTTTATTTATTTTTCATATATTTAGTTGCCTATAATATCTTTAAATTACGGTAAAAAATGTATACATTATATTTTACTGATATAATATAATTTTGCAAATACAATCACACAATTGTTTTTAACTGCTTATTTTTTAAGAGATGTTAAAAATAAAAAGAATTAACAACAAATATCTTTTGATCAAATAATTACAAAATAATTTAAAATAACATAACGAGCTAGATATATTTTATTTTATCATTATTAAAATTAATTGTTTTCATAATATTAAATTTACTTTTAAAATATATGTTTTTATGTTTGTGGAATTTTATATGACTATAATTAAAATACCAAAGCAAATCTGAATCTCATTTTAAGATTCTTTAAAATAAATCTCAGTTTATCGGGTAATAAATCTAAGGCATAAAATTATTTAAAATTTATAAAATAATTTAATTATTGTAAAATATTGATATGTGTACACGAGCTTCCAAATTATTCTTTCAAATTCAAAAAATGTATTAGTTACTTATGTATGTAACTTCATATAAATTGATCATCACTTTAGTTTCTGATTTTTTTTTAAACAAATAACACATAATTTGATAAATATTATGAAACTACATTCATATTTAAACGATAAATAAAATTAATTTGCTTTTACTAAATTATAATAAAAAATAATTATACTGTAGTTTCAATTTCAAAGAATATATGTCACTCAATATACTCACAATATGAGTGACTCGACTAATCCAACTTATATCTAAAAGCATAGATTTAACTACAATCAGAATATATAATTTTATAATAATAATTTACTTTATAAATGTAAACAATAGGATGACTCAAAACATATCAACAAATGAAAATAAAATATTAATCAATTGTTATAATTTAGTTCTTTTGTAAAATTTATATATATGAATGAGACTGTAGAATATTATCGTTATATTAATTTACGTAATTTAGAATCAGACACTTTACTTTATTTTATATTTCATTGTAAGCACAATATATCTTAAGTTATACATAATCTTCCTCAAATATATTTACAAATCTAAGACAACAATCAACGTAAATGCAAATAAGAAAATTAATCATAATTTTAGTATATTTAAAATAAAAAATATTATAATTGAATTTAGAGAAAAATATGCAATCTAATATACCCAAATGATAACTAAATCAACTATAAAAATAACAAAACCGACTAGATATAACATATCTAAAATCATATATCTAATTAAAGTAATATAATATTATTAATATAAATTATGCAAACAAATTATAAATTAATTTAAAATTAAAAATAGATAACAATCAATTATTATAATATATTTATTTTATAAATATTTATACCCGTGCATGAGCACGGGAAAATCACCTAGTAATAAGGTAAAAGTAAATGTTATATGCATTAGAACTTTAAACTAAAAATTTTTGTATAACAAAAAAAGAAGTTAAAATGACATTTAAAAAGAAAAACAAAAAGAGTATGAGACTTAGGTGATGATTGTTTAGTTAGTTTTTAGATTTTAGTTTTTAGTTTTTGGCTTTTGGTTTTTTGTTTTTAGTTTTTGGTTCTTGATTTTGCAGTAGCTTTTGTTTTTTTGAAAAACTTGAATAGTTCTTTTAGATTTTGGTTTTTTTAAAAAGTAAAATAAAGAATAATAAACAAAATTTTTTAAAAAAATTACTATTATCACTAAAAATAAATAATTATATTAAAAAAAAATTTTAAAATAAACAACAAAAATAAACTGTTATAAAATAAAAACAACTAGCTACACAATTTTATATCTATAGGTAAATAGATAACTAAATTAAACATACAAAAAAAAACTTAATTATATTTTATAAAATATGGTAAGAATGAATAAAATTTATGAAATTACAGTTTCAAAATAAATATTAATATCCGGAATTTAAAAGTATATTTAATCTTAGACAATGAGTAGTTAGATTTATATCAACAGAATTAAAATACTTTTTTAAAATGGTAAGAATGCATAAAATTTATATAATTATAACATACAAAGTAATAGCTAGATTCTAAATTTTATTTGTTGTTTATCTAATTATTTCTTTTAAATATTATTTATAATTAAATTATTTAAGCAAATGTGACATTACTGAATCAATAAATAAAAAAATTAACTATTTATATTTTATTAATAAAAATATGTAGATTAGTTTATTTTGACTTTAAAAATAATAATCATGTTAATATATTAATACATAAATATACAAATATTTTAATAAGAATAAAAGAAATACAAAACCCACATACAATGTTGAAAAACCAAGAAAATCTGGTTTTTGGTTTTTACTTTAAAATAGGTAGTTATTCACAAAATCTGGTTTCCCTATATTTTAGGGAATCCATTTTCTCAAAATCTTGATTGGCAAAAAAATGGTTTTTTAAAAAACAAAAACCAAAAACTGTTTCAAAAACCACAAACAATCAGCCTCTTAGATTTTTTTTTTTTTTTTATCAATCAGCCTCTTAGATTATTATCTAAACAATGTAATTGTTTAGAGAAAAGAAAGTAAAAATCATAGTAAACCATTTCTCTCTCCTTCGATATTCTGAGTGATCTCTGTAACTACCGTCTTTCATCGCACTTTCACCGGCCAGCGTAGACTCCTACGTTGGTCGTACTCTTCTTAGAGCATGATTATTGGGAGTCCTTGCTCTTGAGTCCTTAATACACATATATTTATATTTATATATATATATATATATATATATATATTATATGCGTATATAATTATGGGTTAAAGACTTTACGGAAACCCAAACCGAAAGTTCCTTAATTAAAGAACTTTCGGTTTGGGTTTCCGTAAAATCTTTAACCCACAATTATATACGCATATATAATATATACATACAAATATATGTGTATTAAGAACCCAAAAGCAAGGACTCCCAATAATCATGCCCTTAGTATCTTGTGCATTGTTACTTCATTCCACAGCAAATAAATCATTGAATTATGATCATCATCAATTTCATGTTGGTTTTGTTGATGCTTCATATTCAATGCCGACCACCAACTTCCACAGATTATTCAGAGAAGAATGTGTAGGCTTATTTCTTATGGAGAATTCTTCACATGGCTGTTGTTGGTTCATGTTTAAACCGGTTCGTTTCTTCTATTACCGAGTCATAATTGATTGTGATGATCTGATGATCATATATCTTCAAACCAGAAGATATGGTGCATTTACGGTGTTCTTGTTCTGGTTTGGTGAAACATCCAAACTGTGTCTTTGGTCGATATTGTTCTCTTGTCGTTTCCTCTTCCTGGTGTTGACTGTAATAATATTTATGTGTATTAAAATTGGTTCCTGTTCGGAGAAAATGATAAGGACATAGGATAGTGTGTTTTATGTGTGGTATCTCTTCCTCCAGAAGAGTTTATCTTCTGTGAGTGGGCCTCCATTGATGGAAGTCTACTACCACCTATGTTTGTAAGTGTCGTATATGGCACAGTGATTTCGTTCTAGAGCTTCAATGCTTATGGAAGAGAAGACCACCACGAAAACCGCCTTGGTACAGTTCTATAAAAAAAGGGAATCAAACCAAACTACTATCTACACCATCATATAGATGGATTTCACATAAGATTATATGGTCAAGGTATCGATGTCGCAAGGAAGGTTATACAAAATCTATTTTCTTACCAAGAACACAGATACAAACTAATTGGTATTGTGTCGACGTTTCAAAGCATGTCCTAGATGCAATGGGTTTTTCTATACGATTTGGAAAAAGAATAATATGCTAAAATGGCATACCAATCGTATTAGAGTGAGACAAGTTCTGGAGAAGAAAAATAACATAGCATATGTTTTGTTAGCATATAAAGCTTACTGCAAAAGAAAGCCACATCAATTTTTACTTCTACAAATGATTCGTCTTCAGCATATGTTGCATATTTCTTCTTATGTAATAATTTGTATTCTGTTGCTTTGCATATGATTCTATGTGTCGATTTGAACTTCGATCTATCAATAAAATCTGTCTAGACAAAAAAAGACGATATAAACATTTAAATATTCTAATTAATTATAATTGGTTAAACTGGTTTTGGTCGGTGGAAGTGTCCTTCTATAGTCTATGGAGAGTGCTAGATTTCCTTCTAACATTTAAGATCCCTTCCATATGGGATCAGATCTGTTTTCAATTTGTGAAGAATAAATTTTTTGATATTTTTGTTTTGATTTATTTGGAGTATTTCTTTATGGAAGGGCACAAACTAATTCCTAAAGATAGTAACAGTAAATGTACAGAATTTCTCATTAAAAAAAATTTAAAACATGATTCCATATGTACGTGGCTACACATGTTTAGTATCCCTTATATATTATTTGAGGAGCATTAAAAATAAATAACCTTTAGTTCATGTGTGATTTACAAGAGTGTCATTTCCCGTGTCAGCTTCACAAACACTCTCACAACCTATATTCAAAAACCCTTGGTTAACTAGACTTATTACAACATATGCCATTGGTCACTACAATATAAAATGTGTACGATTTATGTTTGCGCATTAATACTTTCCATGTTTTATTACACGGAATATAGCAAATGTAACATTTGATTTACTCATCGAAGGTTTAAAAGTCTATTTACATTTATATTAATCATGTAGCATTCGACATCTATCTTATTAAATCAAAAAGATCTGAGACTTCGAATCATATTATATTTTATATATTTAGGGGAAAATACAATTAAATATATTTGGCTTGATAACATCAAACGATCACTTTACTTTATATAATATTGAAAACTATAATCTAAATTGAAGTGATCGTTTGAACTGGTTTTAAGTTAGTCAAGTTTGATGTTAATTTATTTGATAAGAATCCATTTAAAATTTTGGGTTAAGACAAAATAGACTGTGTCGATTTGTGTATTACGCATATATAAAAATATAGAAATATTAAAAACCATATTGTTATATGCATTAGAACTTTAAACTAAAAATTTTTGTATAACAAAAAAAGAAGTTAAAATGACATTTAAAAAGAAAAACAAAAAGAGTATGAGACTTAGGTGATGATTGTTTAGTTAGTTTTTAGATTTTAGTTTTTAGTTTTTGGCTTTTGGTTTTTTGTTTTTAGTTTTTGGTTCTTGATTTTGCAGTAGCTTTTGTTTTTTTGAAAAACTTGAATAGTTCTTTTAGATTTTGGTTTTTTTAAAAAGTAAAATAAAGAATAATAAACAAAATTTTTTAAAAAAATTACTATTATCACTAAAAATAAATAATTATATTAAAAAAAATTTTTAAAATAAACAACAAAAATAAACTGTTATAAAATAAAAACAACTAGCTACACAATTTTATATCTATAGGTAAATAGATAACTAAATTAAACATACAAAAAAAAACTTAATTATATTTTATAAAATATGGTAAGAATGAATAAAATTTATGAAATTACAGTTTCAAAATAAATATTAATATCCGGAATTTAAAAGTATATTTAATCTTAGACAATGAGTAGTTAGATTTATATCAACAGAATTAAAATACTTTTTTAAAATGGTAAGAATGCATAAAATTTATATAATTATAACATACAAAGTAATAGCTAGATTCTAAATTTTATTTGTTGTTTATCTAATTATTTCTTTTAAATATTATTTATAATTAAATTATTTAAGCAAATGTGACATTACTGAATCAATAAATAAAAAAATTAACTATTTATATTTTATTAATAAAAATATGTAGATTAGTTTATTTTGACTTTAAAAATAATAAACATGTTAATATATTAATACATAAATATACAAATATTTTAATAAGAATAAAAGAAATACAAAACCCACATACAATGTTGAAAAACCAAGAAAATCTGGTTTTTGGTTTTTACTTTAAAATAGGTAGTTATTCACAAAATCTGGTTTCCCTATATTTTAGGGAATCCATTTTCTCAAAATCTTGATTGGCAAAAAAATGGTTTTTTAAAAAACAAAAACCAAAAACTGTTTCAAAAACCACAAACAATCAGCCTCTTAGATTTTTTTTTTTTTTTTTATCAATCAGCCTCTTAGATTATTATCTAAACAATGTAATTGTTTAGAGAAAAGAAAGTAAAAATCATAGTAAACCATTTCTCTCTCCTTCGATATTCTGAGTGATCTCTGTAACTACCGTCTTTCATCGCACTTTCACCGGCCAGCGTAGACTCCTACGTTGGTCGTACTCTTCTTAGAGCATGATTATTGGGAGTCCTTGCTCTTGAGTCCTTAATACACATATATTTATATTTATATATATATATATATATATATTATATATGCGTATATAATTATGGGTTAAAGACTTTACGGAAACCCAAACCGAAAGTTCCTTAATTAAAGAACTTTCGGTTTGGGTTTCCGTAAAATCTTTAACCCACAATTATATACGCATATATAATATATACATACAAATATATGTGTATTAAGAACCCAAAAGCAAGGACTCCCAATAATCATGCCCTTAGTATCTTGTGCATTGTTACTTCATTCCACAGCAAATAAATCATTGAATTATGATCATCATCAATTTCATGTTGGTTTTGTTGATGCTTCATATTCAATGCCGACCACCAACTTCCACAGATTATTCAGAGAAGAATGTGTAGGCTTATTTCTTATGGAGAATTCTTCACATGGCTGTTGTTGGTTCATGTTTAAACCGGTTCGTTTCTTCTATTACCGAGTCATAATTGATTGTGATGATCTGATGATCATATATCTTCAAACCAGAAGATATGGTGCATTTACGGTGTTCTTGTTCTGGTTTGGTGAAACATCCAAACTGTGTCTTTGGTCGATATTGTTCTCTTGTCGTTTCCTCTTCCTGGTGTTGACTGTAATAATATTTATGTGTATTAAAATTGGTTCCTGTTCGGAGAAAATGATAAGGACATAGGATAGTGTGTTTTATGTGTGGTATCTCTTCCTCCAGAAGAGTTTATCTTCTGTGAGTGGGCCTCCATTGATGGAAGTCTACTACCACCTATGTTTGTAAGTGTCGTATATGGCACAGTGATTTCGTTCTAGAGCTTCAATGCTTATGGAAGAGAAGACCACCACGAAAACCGCCTTGGTACAGTTCTATAAAAAAAGGGAATCAAACCAAACTACTATCTACACCATCATATAGATGGATTTCACATAAGATTATATGGTCAAGGTATCGATGTCGCAAGGAAGGTTATACAAAATCTATTTTCTTACCAAGAACACAGATACAAACTAATTGGTATTGTGTCGACGTTTCAAAGCATGTCCTAGATGCAATGGGTTTTTCTATACGATTTGGAAAAAGAATAATATGCTAAAATGGCATACCAATCGTATTAGAGTGAGACAAGTTCTGGAGAAGAAAAATAACATAGCATATGTTTTGTTAGCATATAAAGCTTACTGCAAAAGAAAGCCACATCAATTTTTACTTCTACAAATGATTCGTCTTCAGCATATGTTGCATATTTCTTCTTATGTAATAATTTGTATTCTGTTGCTTTGCATATGATTCTATGTGTCGATTTGAACTTCGATCTATCAATAAAATCTGTCTAGACAAAAAAAGACGATATAAACATTTAAATATTCTAATTAATTATAATTGGTTAAACTGGTTTTGGTCGGTGGAAGGGTCCTTCTATAGTCTATGGAGAGTGCTAGATTTCCTTCTAACATTTAAGATCCCTTCCATATGGGATCAGATCTGTTTTCAATTTGTGAAGAATAAATTTTTCGATATTTTTGTTTTGATTTATTTGGAGTATTTCTTTATGGAAGGGCACAAACTAATTCCTAAAGATAGTAACAGTAAATGTACAGAATTTCTCATTAAACAAAATTTAAAACATGATTCCATATGTACGTGGCTACACATGTTTAGTATCCCTTATATATTATTTGAGGAGCATTAAAAATAAATAACCTTTAGTTCATGTGTGATTTACAAGAGTGTCATTTCCCGTGTCAGCTTCACAAACACTCTCACAACCTATATTCAAAAACCCTTGGTTAACTAGACTTATTACAACATATGCCATTGGTCACTACAATATAAAATGTGTACGATTTATGTTTGCGCATTAATACTTTCCATGTTTTATTACACGGAATATAGCAAATGTAACATTTGATTTACTCATCGAAGGTTTAAAAGTCTATTTACATTTATATTAATCATGTAGCATTCGACATCTATCTTATTAAATCAAAAAGATCTGAGACTTCGAATCATATTATATTTTATATATTTAGGGGAAAATACAATTAAATATATTTGGCTTGATAACATCAAACGATCACTTTACTTTATATAATATTGAAAACTATAATCTAAATTGAAGTGATCGTTTGAACTGGTTTTAAGTTAGTCAAGTTTGATGTTAATTTATTTGATAAGAATCCATTTAAAATTTTGGGTTAAGACAAAATAGACTGTGTCGATTTGTGTATTACGCATATATAAAAATATAGAAATATTAAAAACCATATAATACACTATGTCTATTTGTGTATTATGCATGTAGAAATATATTAAATATATGAAAAAAATCAAACACAATAATTTGGACATTGATTCGCTTGATGTATTTTCCTAAAACATCAAATATGAATTCTCAATCCCGATTTACTTCCATCACAACCCACATGATTTACGTGATCTTCATACGTTGATTATGTCATTTATAATTTATAATTGTAGTTATAGTTGAAACCTGCAATATGGGTGTGATTCCCTTAATTATTCTGTTGATACGCTAAATTTATTTAAAATACATCAAATCCTCTGTAAATCACGGATTACTTGGTGGTTTTTAATTGGCAATCTCCTCAATGTATCACATTAGGAATCTAAATGCGTAAATGACTATAATTTGTTTATATTTGTATCAAATAAAATGCTTTTATGGTATTAGGAAACCATAGTAGTAGAATCATACAAAAAAAATGGAAACTAAAAATCTAAGTGACTCAAATTTCGAAAGACACGTGTGACATAATCACTGATTGCTTTCAAATATTAATTTAGAATCCATGTACTAGGTTTGTTTCCTAAAATACAACATACATATCGTGTAATTTTCGGAACCTTGCAACAAATATATTGTGATCTCGATTTTGAATAATAATGATTTTAATGTGGCTATTAATTGCGTCGAGTTTATCCTAGACCTAGGCACCTTGCATATATATATACTTGGCCTCATAGCTACATCCTCACAATTATCTCCTTCTCAATACTACTTTACCACACTGCATTCAAACAATCACAACAGTCATGTTTCCTCAATTTTTTTTTTAAATTATATTTTGATTCTGCAGGGTTTTATTATTATTGCTTATGTTGCTTTTTATCTTTAATTCATAATTGATTTATATTAGTTTTTTGTTTACTCTTATCACTCTTATTGACTCTCTTCCACTACTTATAGGAGAAATAATCTAAAATATAAACAAGTTTAAAAAAAAATATTAATTTGTTAGTGAAACGCGCAATTTTGACTAACATTTTATTTTTGAATATTTACCATTTTTTGTAGTGTACCTTTATAATATAGATTACTTCAAATTACTAAACTCTTAAATTTATTCACTCCGCGCATGACGCGGGTTATCACCTAGTTGTGAGATTATTTCGAACCCATATCATTTAACTTTCCAGAATCCGCTTATCATTAAATCATCCATGTGTTGTTAAGATTTTGATATTGGGTTGTCATATTCTGACTTATAATTCACTCTTTCAAATTGGTTAAACTAAAAACATAACCTTCTCTTTCAGATCTTCTCTGTCGGTATAGCAAAAAAAAAAGAGGAAAAATAGGGTTATGCAACTAAATTTTGCTCAAACTATTATGTGACATCTATATATATAAAGAAATGTTCGCCTCTCTCCCGTGAAGCCACGTCATCAATTCGTGCGTTCTGGGAGTGACACGTGTCCCATTTCATATTTAGGGCCAAAATAAATGAATGCAGTTAAGGGTAATTGAACCCAGCACCTCTAGCACTGGTAATTTCTCTTAGAACCACTAGGCTAAAGTCACTTTTTATAAATATGTGGCCGCGAAAATACTTATTATCGTGTCAGCTGGAAGCCCATGCTTCTTCTGCTTGTGACCAGGGCCGACACTGAACTGACGTCAAGATGAAGATCGCGAAGTTAAAAACTTTGCTCCAAACAGTTTTGCAATGTTTCCAACCTTTATAACTTGATGCATATAATATATATCAAAATACATTTGTTGTACACGCTTTTATTAGTTTTGCTTTTAAAAGAAGGTATTTACAGTTATAAATGTTTTGTGCCAGTGAAGTAATGGTTGAAAAATCTCTATACATATGTCATTTTAAAATAACACCCAACTTCTATATATAGTCAATACATATGTCCATGTTATATTCTAGACTAAATATTTTCTCTTTTAAAAATATAGAAAACAATTTTTTTAGTCTACAAGCAAATGTTGTAGAGCAAGTATGCATTATACAAAATAATATATATTTAAAATTCATACACAAAAACATAAAAGTTGTTATAGGCCTCTTTCTCACATATGCACACTCCACTATGAATAAGAATTAAAAAAAAACAGTATTGTCATCAAACTTTATCACAAATCCACATTTGTACATCTATAATTATGAGTTGGACAATTAGTTAATTTGATACAATACCAAAGCAAGAATAATCGAAAAACAACTATACCACCGTATACTAATAAGTAAGACATAACAGATAACCAAATTCTTGAATCTTAAAACAAATTTCAACTCAAGCATTTAGTGAATATCAAATTAACTAATATCCCGCCCGTAGGGCGGGCCGACCCTAGTTATATATACAAATCCCCTATATATTAATTGAGAAGCATTTGAAAAATTAGAACCTTAATTTTGTATTAATTAAAAAAAACCCCAAATCCTAGGTGGCACTCTAAATGCCTTCTAAATTCTATTTCAAAGAATTCTAGAGCATCTAATATAAAGTATAGTTTAATCTAATAGTGTCACATTATTTTATAATTATATAACACTAGAGAACATTATATTAACCTAAAATATAGAAAGTGTGTATTCTTTCCTTAAATAAAGGCTACGGAATTACCTAATATGATTTACATATATATGGCAATTAATTATTATGAATAATGGCAATTAATTATTATGAATAATGAAGATTTGATAACAATTTTTGCATCATTCTTCATTTTTGTTTAAAGTTATATTATTAAAAAAAATTAAATAATCACATTAACCATATAATAAAAAAATTAGATTTTTTCTTATATGTTATATTTTTAATTTTTTAAAATGACTTTAAATTACAAAAATGAGGAAACCTTATATGTTATATATATATATATTTTAAATGACTTTAAAATACAAAAATGAGGACACCTTATATGTTATATTTTTCTTATATGTTAGAATTTTCTTATATGTTATATTTTAAATTTTTTTAAAAAGACTTTAAATTACAAAAATGTAAGTTTACCTTAAATAAACGACTAAAAACATTAAAATGACATGTATCAATTCGATGGTTGATTTGAAAGCTTTCAAAACCATATGCAAGATAAAATTCAAAATAATTTAACTGTGGAAACAATACTGTTAACTTTTTTCAAAAATGTGTTCGATGAAAAAAATCAGGTTTTTATGTCATAATTTGTTTAATGTTCAGTAGAGAACATTATATTAACCTAAAATATAAGAAGTGTGTATTCTTTCCTTAAATAAAAGTTACCGAATTACCTAATATGATTTACATATATATGACAATTGATGATTTTGAATAATAAAGATTTGATAACAATTTTTGCATCCTTCTTCATTTTTGTTTAATTTTATATTTTTTAAAAAATAAACAATCACATTAACCATATAATTAAAAAATTAGATGTTTTCTTATATGTTATATTTTGAATTTTTTTAAATGATTTTAAATTACAAAAATGAAGAAACCTTATATGTTATATATTTCTTTAAAACGACTTTAAAATACAAAAATGAGGACACCTTATATGTTATATTTTTCTTATATGTTATATTTTTCTTATATGTTATATTTTGAATTTTTTAAAACGACTTTAAATTACAAAAAAGTAAGTTTTTCTTAAGTATACCACTAAAAACATTGAAATGACATGTATCAGTTTGCTGGTTGATTTGAAAGTTTTCAAAACCATATGTAAGATAAAAGTCAAATTAATTCAAATATGAAAACAATACTGTTCACTTTTTCAAGAATGTGTTCGAGGGGAAAAATAAGGTTTTTATGTCATAATTTGGTTAATGTCCACTAGAGAACATTATATTAACCTAAAATATAAGATGTGTGTATTCTTTCCCTAAATAAATGCTACTAAATTACCTAATATTATTTACATATATATGGCAATTAATGATTATGAATAATAAAGATTTGATAACAATTTTTGCATCCTTCTTCATTTTGTTTAATTTTATATTATTAAAAAAATAAACAATCACATTAACCACATAATAAAAAAATTAGATTTTTTCTTATATGTTATATTTTGAATTTCTTAAAATGACTTTAAATTATAAAAATGAGGAAACCTTATATATGTTATATTTTTTTTAAACGAATTTAAAATACAAAAATGAGGACACCTTATATGTTATATTTTTTTTATATGTTAGATTTTTTCTTATATATTATATTTTGATTTTTTAAAAACGATTTTAAATTAATGTAAGTTTTCCGTAAGTATACGACTAAAAACATTAAAATGACATGTATCAATTCGATGGTTGATTTGAAAGTTTTCAAAACCATATAGAAGATAAAAGTCAAAATAATTCAACTGTGAAAACAATACTGTTCACTTTTTTCAAGAATGTGTTCGATGAAAAAAATAATGTTTTAAGTCATAATTTGTTTAATGTTCAATCCGATCAACTCATGATGTATTAATTATACTTTTGTTCCATTATTTTTAATAAAAATTGATCTGATTCATTGGAAAGAAATTATATAATAACAACAATAAATATTATATATATAAATAAAATGATCAAATGTATAAAAGAAACTATCGATAATATATACAAATAAACTCACCCTGCGCAAGGCGCAGGTCTTATCCTAGTATGTATACAATTTGCCGGAATCCCTTCGGCTTCATCATATTTTTCTGATCTTCATTTCCAAAAAAAATAATTATGTTTTCTTAATACATTAAATGGCCAAACAGCAGAGGAAATAATTAAATGGTTATTTCTTTTCGTATTAGAATTTAATGATATATAATAAAATATTGAGTGGTTCATTAATGCTATTTTTTAATAATTTTAGTAAGGCTCGTCCAATTAAATAAAAGAGGCTGAGTAGTGCTCTTGGCTTGACATGTAAACATTTCTCAAAGTTGTCATTTAACCAATGTCTGAGGATTTATTTACGGGGGATGTTAAACGTTAGCACCTATAGTTAGTGTCTTATTAGTGATACAATTAGTATTATATACTTTTGGGTGGATATTGGATAGTTTATAGGTCCCTAGTTTATATTTGGTGTAGTGGCAATTATTATTATTTTTTTTTTCTCATGACGTGTTTGTCTAGTTGAGTTACATGCATCAAAGATCACATCCAGTAGGAGATCAAACGATGTGAATGCTACCGACAAGCTTTCCCTGAAACAAAAAAATCTGGGTTCGGAGAATGGTACGAGTTTGTCTTCATGTCTCTTCATGAACTCATAAACTCAGATGTAGAAAAATAAAATACTACGTTTTGCTCTAAGACCATTTTTGGAGCGATTAGAGTTTTGGTTTTGCTCTCAGGCGTATTTCGGAGCGGTTAGAATTGAAGCCTTGAAGTCTATTAGATCAAGTACTTACAGAGAGTAACAAAAGGGCAAAAAGAGTTGGCCAACTTGAGTTTTATGAAAGGAGCCTCCAAGATTCAACATCCCAAAATTGACTTCCGACCAATCATAAAACCGACATGTAGAATCTCTCTCTTTTCTCTCTACCACTTATTTTTTCCTCTATGCAAATATGTTCGAAGATTAGTCGCTGAACTGTCAATCTATGCACTTATTATGTAATTATGATCATTTTGATCAATGATTGAACGTATAACCCCTTATATGCATCGTCAGTGATTTTTAAAAGAGAGTATATAGTTAACTCAAAACACTAAGAATCTCGGAAAGGGTAATTATATTTTTTTTGACTAATCTTAATTATATATTTATAGCTCGACAGAATCAAATTAGTCGAACACATGAATATGCAGTAGCCCTCGTGTCGTCTTTATTCTACATAGAACGTGTTTCATCAATACAAATCTCTCTTTTTTTTAAGATATTCTCTTTTCCGCAAGTTGCTCGCTATTTCTATCTTAATAATATCATGATCAGACTCTCGTCTTCTTTGGTGTCTAGCAAGACATCATTATCAATTTTTAAAATATAATTAATCTTATCACTTTCCATGATTTTTCAATGCATTATGTAATATCCTAAACCGGTTATAAATATTAAAGCAAAGCATACTCAGAAGATCTCTAAAGAGCAAACAAAACCATAGAGTCTCACTTTCAGTGCTTCTAACGCTTTAATAATGGAAGACTCGATAGGAGGTTGACAAGACATGAAGATATTAAGATAAGTGGTGTGTGGTCAAATCTGATACATGCAATTTCGACCAAAAGGTAAACCCAAATTTCTATTGAATTGAAAGTTTCCCATTCCGCCAGAGTCTCCGGTCAAAACCAATCTCATACGTTCTTTTTTTCCAATATAGCAGCAAGCTTCAAAGACTATTGCACAGTTTTTTTCAAAGCTGCCCCACATATCTTCATCTTCTTCTCTTGCAACCTCATAAACCATGCTCTTCTTCCTCTACAGTTCTGTCTGAATTTCCGCACAAGTCAACTCTCCTGTCGTAATACCATTCAAAGAAGGACCATATAACAAACGGGTAGGAGGAGAAATATATAATCTAGTTTCTTCAGAAAATGGAATATAAGTCTTGATATTTTGTAGATCTAGATATCAAGAATCACAAGTCTGTAATCACATCACCAATGAAGACTATCTCTGTGTTGGTCTTCTTCTTCCTCTTCTTTCTCATCGCAGAAGCCAGGAGAAAGAAAATGACAGATTGTGCCAAGACATTCTCTTGTGGAAGCCTCGACTTCAGGTTCCCTTTCTTTAACACAACCATGCGGTCTCGATGCGGTCTGTTCAGGCTGAAGTGCACTGATCACCAGATTTCAGAGATGCAGCTTGAGGAAAATGGGAAATGGTACAAAGTGAAGAGCGTCTCTCAAGCCAACACCATAACTATCACCGACCCGAGGCTTAACAAAAGCTTGGAAGCAGGATCATGTACTGACTTGTCAAACTTCTCTCTTCCAGATTCTCCATGGCTCGAATTGACCACTTTGTACAAATGCAACAACAGTAGGGAGAATGGTTTCACTTATGCAAATTGCAAAGGAGGAGGAAGCAGCTTGTACTACTCCAATTTGACAGATCATTCAGGGTGTTCAATTATCAAGACTCCAGAGAGCTGGAATATTTCAAGAAACAAGAACCAGTCTATTATTCTTAATGCTACTTTCTCTCTTCGTACAAACGTGACTCGAGCCTGCCGTCACTGCTATAGACGAGGAGGAGAATGTACGATGATCAAAGACAAGTTTCACTGCCGTGGAGGAGGCAAAGGTATGCACAATGAACCATGAATGATGAATGAAACATATGCAGATGACAATAATTTAATTTCCCTCTTCTTTGTTGTAGAAGACTACCAAGATGTGAAGTTAAAGCTAGGATTAGGTAAACAAGAGAGCTGTTCTGTTTAGCCCAATTAGTTTCTTTATCTTTCTCCACATACTTTCCAATTTGAATCAACTTCCTCCCCAATTGTCCAGGAATCGGAGGATTTCTCATCTTGATAATCAGCTTGGTTGCACTCTTTATCTTCATCCAAAGGAATTGGAGAAGGAAAACCAGTTCAGACCTCATCTCAACATACAACTCGAACTCTGACGTTGAGTTTAGTCATGTCTTCTTTAAGATACCAATCTTCTCCTATAAAGAACTTCAAGAAGCCACAGACAACTTCAGTAAAGACAGGTTACTAGGAGATGGAGGCTTTGGCACTGTCTACTATGGTAAGATTGATCAAAGCACTAACATTAATAGGAAGTGACATCTCTCTGTTAAGCAATGTTTACTTCCTTCTCTAATCTCAGGAAAAGTGCGTGATGGACGAGAAGTTGCAGTGAAGCGTCTCTATGAGCACAACTACAGAAGGCTCGAGCAGTTCATGAACGAGATAGAGATCCTCACACGTCTCCATCACAAGAACCTAGTCTCTCTCTACGGATGCACTTCACGTCGCAGCAGAGAGCTTCTCCTCGTCTACGAGTTTATTCCAAACGGCACGGTTGCAGATCATCTCTTCGGTGAAACTGAAAACCCAACACACCAAGGCTTTTTAACATGGTCGATGCGCATGAGCATCGCCATTGAAACAGCGACCGCTTTGGCTTACCTTCACGCTTCTGATATCATTCACCGCGATGTCAAGACTACAAACATTCTCCTCGACCGGAACTACGGAGTCAAAGTTGCGGATTTCGGACTGTCGAGGTTGTTCCCGACTGATGCAACTCATGTTTCAACTGCTCCTCAGGGCACTGCGGGATACGTGGATCCTGAGTATCATACCTGTTATCATCTAACCGACAAGAGCGATGTATACAGCTTCGGAGTGGTTCTTGTCGAGCTGATATCCTCGAAGCCTGCTGTTGATATAAACAGGTCCAAGAGTGAGATCAACCTATCAAGCTTAGCTATAAACATGATACAGAACAACGCGACACACGAGCTGATTGATCAGAGTCTTGGATACGGAACCAATGAAGGAGTTAGGAAAATGACTACAATGGTGGCAGGTTTGGCTTTTCAGTGCTTGCAGCAAGATGGTACAATGAGACCTACAATGGAACAGGTTGTGAAAGAGCTAAAGGAGATCCAGAACGGGGAGCAAAAATGTCAATACTACAACTACAGAGAAGAGACAGTAACTCCGCATCCTTCGCCACCGGATTGGGGAGAAGCTTCGCTCATAGAGAATAAAAAATTCCCACGATCACCCATCTCTGTGACTGAACAATGGACCAGTAAATCAACCACACCGAACACCAGTGCCTACAGTTGCTAAGGTACCATCAGGTTTTGCTTTCTTCTCATTTGTGTCAGTGGAAAGATATAAGATGAAACACAGAGTTGTGAAGTTGCAGGTATTGAGAAAATATACATAGTGACTTAACTTGAACTACTAATCACGAATTTTCTATGTCTAATTTTGTCTACCATACTCAATATATGTGACTGTATCTGTATGTAATATTAACTCAAATGAACAAAAAAAAAAAAAAATTGACTAAGAGTTTGCTTGACTAAGATTACTCGCACCAATCAGCTCCATAATGATGCCAATAGCATCTACTGAGTCAACCAGAAACTAATTTGCATGCATCATTGGTATAAAAGAAAAGATTCCAAAGGCTGTAAAAAAAATCTCTCTAACCAGAACCAGGTGCCTTCCATTAGTTCTGCTTAAAGCCCGATAAGAAGATTCTGTTACCTCGTGGTAGGTGAAGCGCCCCCAGTACTGAGAAAGAACAAGGAAACCAAATCCTCTTCCTTTTCTTGCAGCCTCTATCATTAAAGTCCACAAAATTACATCCAAAGCATCTACATTTGAAATACTCAAATCGCTTTCTATACATCTCACAACCTGCAATTTGCACATAGAGTGTGATCTTCAAATATTCTCTTATCATTTAAACTCAGAAGGGCCAAAAAAGTATGTATTGATAGGTTATACATTTGTTAGAACGACGAGATCAGGTTACAACTTGATCACCGCAAGGGGAAAAATCACTCAACTGAAACAAGAAAACTTAGGACTATGAGCATGTCTCCAGTCTGAAAACAAGCCTTATTTGCTTCCAAGAGGGATAGGTGAAGTGTTGATCTTATTAGATTGAGTTTGTGATTCTCTCAAGCTCTCTTCTTCTTCTGCTCCCTGTCGACTAACTAAACTTTTCGTTTCTTCTTCTCTATTGTGATTGTATGATTTATTAGTCTCTGGTGGCACAACTTGTCGGAAAAATCTCAGCATCATCTCATAGGTTGTAAATGTAATAACTGCTGATGGAGTTGTCCTTAATAGATTAGTGGCACATCCACGGTACATTCCAGGAATCCCTTCGCTTCTAAACACCTTCTTGACGCAATCAACAACTCCGGAATACTTAGTCTCAGCGTTTCTCATTTGCCCTTGTTCTTGAAGTTTGGCTCTAATTACCTGTTAACGTAACATAAACCTATCTTAGTCCCGGATCAGTTAGTTATGAGCCTAAGAGTGAGGTTGATAGAGGAACAGGAGGAGAGAGAGACCTCGTGTGGGTAAGTCAAAACAGAGGCGAGTACTTTCGCGATTGAAGAGGCAATAGCTACACTGCCAGGACTTAGATTATCGACGGATGTATTATCTGAGAGCTTTAACTAGATATGATCAGAAACCAGTTGGGATTTGGGAACAGCATATGAAATAGATTATGTAATTTAGTGGAGGAATCATGTTTTACCTATGTTTGCCATGTATTGCTTGATCTTTTCATATGCTGGAAACTGGATTGCAACATGGCTAATCCCCGCCAAAGAAGGTAAAATGCCACTGTTCCAACACAGGAAAAATATAACTGATATAAGTCACAAGAAAAAGGGTTTCAAAGTGACTGAGTTTCATTGCCAATAGTGACCTGTAAAGCCCTCGCAATCCTTCTTCATGACAAATCCTACTAAAAGCAGATATAATGCTTTTGTAAGGTACCACATCCGTCCTAATTCCTTGTGTCTGAATCAAAGTGTGAGAATAAACACACAATAAGAAGAAAACAATCTAGAATGTAAAGTAATGCTGAAACCAAAGAAAGCGAACAAAAGCTCTACCATTAGTCTTGTCTTGACAACCCAAAGTGGATTAGTTGCAATAGAAGTGGCAGCTCCGGCACCAGCAGCCGCTACCATGTTTGCCCCAACACTAAGCTTGCCATCTATCATGAAAAGACCGAACGATCCAAAAGAATTAGGTAAAAAGAAAACCAAATTACGAAATCACTGGACAACAATACTCTTCCAGCGCTGCATAAGCAAAATATAAAGCACAAAAAGATTTGTCATTTGTTAATGATGAGAACAAACCACTTGACTGAAGTACATCCTTTAGCTTCCCATAAACAGAGAAGTAAACCTGCGCATGTTTCAGAATATCTTGATTACAAGGAAAGACATAGCAGATCCGTAGGAGAATGTTGGGAAATTACTGAAAAAACAAAGGCCAGCAGAGAAGAAAAGAAGCGCTTACAGCCCAATTGGGAAGGAGAGCAATGATGGTTGGTGAAAGACCTCGATACATTCCCCTAAAACCGTCCTTCTTAACTATACCCTGTAGGCTTGTAATGATCACGCTACCTGATATATCAACAGATCCAGAGAGAGAGAGTCTTGATCAACATGCAACAAACTTCAACAAAACAAAAAAAAACGGAAAAATTGCATACACATATCATCATCACATAAACAAGATCTACCTATTAACATTCTTATGCAAACTAAGCTTCAAATTGTTAGCACCTATAAGCATAGCTCCAGAGAGAGAGAGAGAGAGTGTAGATCAAACATGCAACAAACAAACAAAAAAATTGCATACAAAGATCACATATCGTCATCACACAATAAGATTTACAGCTAACATATACTTTTTTAACATTCTAAAGCAAACTAAGCTTCATACTGTTAGCATCTCTAAGCACAGCTCAGGAGAGAGTCTTGATTAAACATACAAAATCACATGTCATCATTCATCATCACATAAGATCTACACCCTTGTTAACATTGTGAAGCAAACTAAGTTACCTCTCTTCCCCGAGGCTGGAGCTTCCGGGAGACCAACAACCTGTAACCTCGTTTTGATCACATCCAATGGACAAACAAAAGTCGCCGCGATCGCCCCTGAAAAAAGTTCCACAAACCAAATAAACTCACCACCGAGACTCAAGAGAAAGAAACTGAAAGAAAAAACAGAAACAAAGATCATCGAAACTGAACCCGCGGTGGCTCCGGCGGCGGCGTTGCAAGCGACTTCTCGAATGCTCCGGTAATCAAAGGAAGAGCTCTCATTCTCAATCATCTCCACGTGATTTTGATTAAAACCCTAAAAATGTATCTCAACAGTTTGAATTAAGAGATCTCTCAAGTAGTTGGTGTGAACTTGGATGATTATAAACAGTTCCCGTCGTTATTGACATTGACCCGACCCGGGGCGGAACGTGCGGGATGGTAAAGGAAGAGACTTTGTGCCCTTCTCCTAAAACAGGGGGTCGCGTATGTTTTAGGCGTTTAATGTTAAACACAAAAGAAAGGGTCGTTTTTTTTTTCCTTCTTATAACGTTTGGAAAACAGATCTGGTAGATTTGATTCCGCAGTTTGTTACTTTGGCATCAACACACAATTCAAGAAGAAAGTTTAACACTTTCGGCCTCTGCTAATCTCTTTCCTTGTTTTTACAGTAAATTAAAAAAAAAGGAGTTAATTAAATAGACAAAAATTAGAATATTAATCTCACTTTGTAAAATTAGACCCAATGATGGAAACGAGGAATATAAGACAACAGAGAAAAAAAAACACTTTTGCATGAAGAATGTGAAACTTCGTTACATGCTACAGAGTGTGAAGATCCTTCGATATCTAGATATAGTTTTATGTCTATGTTAACAGGATAAAATATGTTTTCTCATCTTATCTAGAATAATTCTCATAATGTAAGGATCTGTTATCTAATTTTGTGCTCTAACATATTCTACAAACAATGAACAAAGTCCATTGAAATTAAAAGTTTGTAATTTTTTTTTAAACAATAACTAGATTGACCTGCACGACCGTGAGGATTTTTTTTAGTCTCCTATATATTAATTAAGGATAATTATTTAGTTCATATAATGTAGTAGACATATTATTTAGTTCATATAATCTAGAAAGTGAGTTATTTAGATCTATAAGAATGATAAGATTAGAAATTAAATGTAACATAACTTTATAGTAATAGGTTTATTAGGTCTATTTTTTTTAAAAAAAAGTCACACATGAATAAAGGTTGTGACTTCTCTTTTAATATATAAGATTTTTGTCGATTTTATACCATCGATTTTAGCTATTTAAATGTTTTAAACAGAGTATGTGTTGTTGGAGAAAACAACATAATTTCAGAATAGGTATTTGGTTCATTAGTTTTCTTCTTACTTACCTTGTATGTATGTCATTTGAGTCAATTTGCTGTTTTGTTTCTTTTACCCTTTTGCATCATAATTTTTTATCATTGGACTTATGTTTCAATGACAACTAGGAATGTACAATAAACAAAACAACACAAAACAGAGAACTTTCACTTCACATCCTCTTGTGGTACATTTCACAAAGCAACACAAAAGAGAGAACTTTCACTTCGCATCCTCTTGTGGTACATTTTGTTGGAGCAAATTGAAGAACGAGAATAAAGGAGATGATGGAGTTTGAACGTGTCTTAGTTGTTTGATTTGGTTAATAATCAACCGAGTCTTTAGGCTCAAGTTGTGTTAGTTGTTAGCTCGTGTGTTAACGTAAAAGTAGGAGTCGTTTGTTAACCTTGAAGGCTATATAAAGCCATTTGCTATTGATGAATAAGATCAGAGTTTTCAGAATATTTTCAGAGCTTTATATATTACAAATTGGTATCAGAGCTCTGTTCTCTAACTCAAAAGCCGCAGCTTTTCAAACAAATTGTGAGAGATGGGAGATGATAAGATGAAACTGCCGCAGTTCGATGGGCACTGGGATCATTGGAGCGAAGTGATGGAGAACTTCTTCCGTGCCAAGGGACTGTGGAGAGTCATTGAAACCGGATACGAGGAACCAACGATCACAACCATCTTGACAGCCGAGCAGAGGGAGCAGATGGACAACGCCAAGACAAACGATCACAAGGTCAAGCACTACCTCTATCAGTCCATCGATAGGGTAACGCTTGAACAGATCTTGGATAGAAAGACATCTAAGGTCATTTGGGACTCCATGAAGAGGAAGTTTGGTGGAAATGATCGTGTGAAGAGGTCGCTGCTACAAAAACTCAGGAGGGACTTTGAGTTATTGGAAATGAAGGAGACTGAGAAGGTGGAAGAATACTTTACAAGAGTTCTAGCCATCACAAACCAGATGAGAAGCAATGGAGAAGAGATGCCAGACCAGAAGGTAGTAGAGAAAATTCTCAGAACCCTAAGCGAGAAGTTCATGTACGTGGTAGTCTCCATAGAAGAGTCAAAGGAGATAGAAAACATCACGGTGGAAGAACTGCAAAGTTCTCTGGTGGTTCACGAACAAAAGTTCAGAAAGCCAGAAAAGGAAGAAGACAAGCTGTTGATTGTGACACAAGGAAGAGGTTCGGGAAGCAGAGGAAGAGGGTTCAATGGAAGAGGACGTGGTCGAGGCTTCACCAACAAAAGCACTGTTGAGTGTTACAAGTGCCATAGACTTGGACACTTTCAATATGAGTGTCCAAAGTGGGAGGAGGAAGCAAACTATGCTGAGGAGACCGAAGACATGTTGCTCATGGCCTACGTTGAAGAAGAAGAGACTGATGAAGAGATCATCACTGACTTGGTGCTGATGACTCACTCAGAAGCACGAGAGACAGCAAGAAGGACGTCATGGTTCCTAGACTCAGGGTGCTCAAATCACATGAGTGGTGATCGAGAGCTATTCTCTACAATGGATGGGAAGTTCAAGCACTCAGTCAAGCTTGGGAACAACAAAAAAATGGAGGTTGTTGGAAAGGGAAACGTGAAGATTGTGCTTAGAAACACGGCTTACACCATAAGCGATGTTTTCTACATTCCAGAGCTCAAGAACAACCTTCTCAGTCTGGGACAGTTGCAAGAGAAGAACATCACTGTCATCATTCAGAAGGGGATGTGCAAAATCTATCATGATGAAAGAGGTCTGTTGGCGGAGAGCAAGATGAGCATAAACAGGATGTTTATACTGACGGACCAAACCAGTGAAGCTGAGAGATCAACGCAACATTGCTTCCAGACAGTCACAGAAGATATGCCAAAACTGTGGCATGAACGCTACGGTCATCTCAGTCATCGTGGGATGAAGACGTTGCAGAGCAAAGAGATGGTGCGAGGACTTCCGGTATTTGACACTCAGAGCTTCACATGCTCAGATTGCTTGGTGGGGAAGCAATCAAGAAATCCCATCCCTAAGAAGAGTACATGGAGAGCTAAAGAAACACTTGAGTTGCTTCACTCTGACATCTGTGGGCCCATCAGTCCTACGTCTTCTAACGGAAAGAGGTACATACTATGCTTCATTGATGACTTCAGCCGCAAGGCATGGGCGTATTTCTTAAGTGAAAAGTCAGACGCATTCACCCAGTTCAAATTGTTTAAGAAGAAGGTTGAGACTGAGACTGGTAAAAGCATAAGAGGCCTGCGAACCGACAGAGGAGGAGAATACACGTCTCAGGAGTTCTCAGACTTCTGCAAAGAGCATGGGATCCGACGACAACTGACCGCGCCTTACACTCCACAACAAAACGGCATTGCAGAGAGGAAGAATCAAACGGTAATGAATATGGTCAGATCATTACTCTCGGCCAAGAAAGCTCCAAAGTGCTTCTGGCCTGAAGCTGCGAACTGGACATTCTACGTCCTAAACCGCTGCCCCACTCTTGCTGTGAAGAACATCACGCCTCAAGAAGCGTGGAGTGGAGTTAAGCCACGTGTGGATCACTTTCGAGTGTGGGGAAGTCTCAGTCATGTCCATGTATCTGATGCAAAACGAACCAAGCTTGACGACAAAAGCATGGTATGTGTTCTAATTGGATTCTCTGAAGAGTCAAAGGCGTATAGGTTCTACAATCCAAAGACAAAAAGAATTGTAGTAAGCGGAGATGGTGTATTTGAGGAGAAGAAGGGTTGGAACTGGGAAGAAGAATAAGACTATCAGATAGAGTCTGATCTCACTTGGAACGATGACAATGTAAGCTGGGAGGACAGTGAAGAAGAAGCAAGTGATGATGAGGTTCCAGTAGCTGCAAACAATGATGAGGCTCCGGTAGCTGCACCAGAACAAGCCAACGAACCAGAACAACCCGTTGAGGTGGCAGAGGAAGTTCACAACGAGCAAGCAGTACAAACCCGGGAGGGTAGAAGAGTAAGACGCCCACGCTACCTGAATGACTACGTCACTGGAAGTGTGATGATTGATGATGAAGATGAAGTTCACATGGTCAACATGGTGGAACATAACGCTACGGATCCATCTACCTTTGAAGAAGCAGAAAAAAGCCTAAAGTGGAGAAAAGCCATGGATGAGGAGATGAACTCGATAGTAAAGAACCAGACGTGGGAGCTTGCAGACTTACCAGACAAAGCCAAATGCATCGGTGTGAAGTGGCTATACAAAACAAAATTCAACGAAAATGGTGAGGTAAGCAAGTTCAAAGCTCGCTTGGTGGCAAAAGAATATTCTCAAGAGCATGGGATAGATTACATAGAGGTTTATGCTCCTGTTGCTACAATGGATACCATCAAAACCATTCTTGCCACAGCCGCGCAGAGAACTTGGGAGGTGCATCAGTTAGATGTAAAGTCTGCATTCCTCTATGGAGTCCTCGGAGAAGAAGTATGTGCAACAGCCGAAAGGGTATGAGGTTGAGGGGGAGGAAGACAAAGTGTACAAGCTTCACAAGGCGTTGTATGGACTAAAACAGGCGCCAAGGGCCTGGTTCAGTCGAATTGAAGACTACTTTGTCAAGGATGGATTCACGAAGTCACCAAATGAAGAAACTCTGTTTCTAAAAACAGAACATGGTAATACTTTGATCGTGAGTGTTTATGTCGATGATCTCATTTACACAGGGAATGATCTCAAGATGATGGAAGAATTCAAGAAGTCTATGCAAAGGGAGTTTGACATGACTGATCTAGGGAAAATGAGGTACTTCTTGGGCTTTGAAGTACTACAGACATCACACGGCATTCACATCTGTCAATCAAAGTATGCTCTGGAGATCTTGAAGCGTTTTGACATGGAGAATTGCAACTCAGTGAGCAATCCGATGGCCCCTGGGAGCAAGATGGATATGGATGAAGGAGGAGAACGAGTTGATGAGACCTTCTACAAACAGATCATCGGAAGCCTCATGTACATCACTAATACAAGACCAGACCTGCAATTTTCAGTAAGTCTTCTCAGTCGCTTCATGTCAAAACCTACACAACTTCATGTTCAAGCAGCTAAAAGAGTATTGAGATATCTGAGAGGAACGGTGGACTTTGGAATCTGGTACAAGAGAGGAGGAAACGGTGAGCTACAAGTCTACACGGACAGTGATTTTGCTGGGGACGTTGAGAGCAGAAAGAGTACTTCTGGTTACGTCTTTCTTATGGATAATGCTGCAGTTTCTTGGCTTTCAAAGAAGCAGCCAATCGTCACCCTCTCAACAACAGAAGCTGAATATGTTGCTGCATCAGTCTGCGCTTGCCAAGCTGTATGGTTCAAGAGGATATTGGAGGAGTTGGGACATCACATACTAAGAGGGACAACAATTTGGTGCGACAACACTTCAACAATCAAGTTGTCAAAGAATCAGGTATTTGATGGAAGGTGCAAGCACATTGGAGTTCGTTTTCACTTCCTGCGAGAGTTGGTTAACAATGGGGAGATAAGTTTGGAGCATTGCGGATCACAGGAGCAGATAGCTGACATTCTTACAAAGCCTTTGAGACGTGAAGTGTTCGAGAACCTGAGGAGCAAGCTTGGAATTTGCTCAGTAGCTGATAAGTTAAGCCTTGTGGGACAAGCTTAGCTTAGGGAGGGTTTGTTGGAGCAAATTGAAAAACGAGAATAAAGGAGATGATGGAGTTTGAACGTGTCTTAGTTGTTTGATTTGGTTAATAATCAACCGAGTCTTTAGGCTCAAGTTGTGTTAGTTGTTAGCTCGTGTGTTAACGTAAAAGTAGGAGTCGTTTGTTAACCTTGAAGGCTATATAAAACCATTTGCTATTGATGAATAAGATCAGAGTTTTCAGAATATTTTCAGAGCTTTATATATTACACATTTCACAAAGCAACACAAAACAGAGATTGCATCAAATTCTAGCCAAAAAAAAACACAAAACAGAACTTAAAAATTATAATCAAAAAGTTCGCCCTAGAAGAAACCTCCCAGGCCCGGTTCCCGATGTGCGCCGCTCGGATGGATCTGCTCTGCTCCACCACCGCCGTTTAGCTTTCCCCCTCTGAAGAAGCTCCCTCTTTCATGTTTCCGATGCTGACTGTTCCTCTCCCGCCACGGTTCAGGTCTCCTCCGGATCCACCACCGTGTAAGTCCCTCCCGCTTGGATTTCTCTCTCCCCTCAAGCCGTCGGAACCACCAGACCCTCCGGAACCACCAGACCCTCTGGATGTAACTTGCCTCTGCTCCATCACTGCCAAGTATGTGGCTGCCGCTCGACTTCCCCCGCCAGAGACACCATTGTTATCTTATCCTTCTCTGTGTGGTAATTTCCATCCAACTATTGATTCCTTTACGATAGTTGAGTCCATCCTCTACTCTGTTATAGAGTGTTCCTTACCTGTTACTTCCTTCTACTCTGCTATAGAGTGTCCGTTTCCTATTACTTCCTGGTTTCAGATCTGTTTAACTTCCTTTAGAGTGGAATACTCAATGTTAAATTGCAGATTTTTAGCTTGGTTGTGGTTTCAGATCTTGTTTATCAACACTCTTTTGAAACCAACTTCAACCTTCCTATTACCATGGCTTTTGTATCGTTGCTTCTCATGTGTTGCAAGGTCAACCTTTGGTTTGGAAGATTGCTCTATAGATGATTTGTTCTCTGTACTGTTCAAAGGCTCGGCATTTTGGTGTTACATCGCCTCTGCTATTGTAGCCATCGTTAAGATTGTTATTCATGCACTAGTTGCAGAACCAATCACAAGCATTAGATCACTGATCGTGTTCTTTGTTTCCCACAGTATCATTCCACTGCTTAAGCCTAGTGTTGGCAAGATACGAGGACGTCTCTGCAATGTTAGTTGTTTATGTATAATGATTGCTTCTATCTTTGTGTTTTTGCTTGCCTTTTGTTGCAGCAAAGTTGTTAGCCAGTATGGCTTTGTTATCATCTTTGTAAACAATTTCTCCTCTAATGGAGACTAGTTATATATAAAATCTTGTTTGACCAAAAAAAAAAAAAAAAACAGAACTTAAAAATTATAATTTGGAATTCAATAATATACAAAAGAAATGAGAAGTTAAACTTTAAATGATCGACTTTGAAAAGTTCTAAGAAAGCAAAAATGTGAATGGTAAAATATTTGGCTTTAGAAATTTTAATTAATTTCAAAGAATTCAAAGTCTAATCCCCAATCGAAGCCAAGACAGTCAGCTAATTTGAATCGTCAAGCTTCAAGTTCAAACTGAAAGAGAAACATTAGTGATGTATAAAAAGAAGCAAAATTGAAAATCAAAGAAGGGGTCATTAGTGTGATGTATAAAAGATCAGTCATTTACATATCAAGAGTGGAATTTAAAGCTTCAACCACTTTCGGATTCAGGTTCCGCGGAAAATGGGCAATCTCAATCTCGCGGTGATCATCAAGAACCCTGGAGACTCCGCCCAGTTCCTCCTCGAGAAGCAAAAACATCCTGCAAAGTTTGGGGACGAAGCTTACGACTCCTACGTCGACTCCAATCTCTGGGACCTCCCATCAGCAGATCTACCGACTCTAGAAGACGGAACCAGGTCCGTAAATGCTCTCTCTATAGCTGAATCATGCTCAGAAGAGATCGATTTGAAGAATTTCGACTTAGACTCTACCCTGATTCGAGTAAGTGTTGTAATTCTACACTACACTCTCTCTTTCTCTTTCTCGCGTTTTCTCATTTGCTCCCTGAGTAAATGCAGCTGTTGGCGAGTTTAGGGATTGAGTTTAGCGATGTGGGAGAGTGGAGTTTCGTCAGGTATGTAGTGGAGCCTGAGTTTGGACCTGACTCATGCGTCCCTACTTGTTTTCTCTCCGGGAAGCTGTTGGATACAGACAAGAGTTTACAAGGTTGTCCCTTTTTTCCTATAATGTTTTGTTTCTTTCTTGAGGTTTTGGAAATAGAGAACTGGAATCTTAATTAAGTAAACTCACTCGGTTATTGAATTGTAGTGCAGACAACTGTAAGTGGATGTCCATGGAAGCTTGCTTTGACTGTCTTTTAGATGCAAAACTGGGTGGTGATCGTGTTGGACCATTAGTGTTACTCGGGCTTGGGGATGGTTATATGAAGCAGAAGTTGGCACCTTCTCTGCCTGTCCAGGTCTGTTTGTTACTAGACAATCTTATGAATATTTAATTAGAATCTTACTTTCATGTCTTTTTTTGTATCTCAGGAATATCCACCCGGTGTTATGGTTGTGCCAATGCGTAGCAGGACATTGAAACCTTTCACGACTACTAATCTGGTTGTGTTTGCTCCTGAAAATGGTTCAGTGGACTATCAAGAGACAGGTTTTGTGATTCATGGGGATGCATTGATTGTGGATCCTGGTTGCCACTACAAACTCCACAGTGAGGTTTGTCACAAATCCATGTGTAGTTTTTGCTCTTCGTATCATATATCCTTTGTTTCCTTAGGAGTTAGGAATGTATACACAAACTCTTCTCACCATCTTCAAAGATCTGGTTTGTACGTTTACCATTACAAACTATTCATAACTGCATTGCTTTGTCTTGATCCAGCTCAAGAAAATTGCTGATGCTTTACCTAGAAAGCTAATTGTCTTTGTTACACATCACCATCGTGATCACATTGGTGGTATGAATCTCTCTTGTTTTCCTTCCTACTCTCTCTCTCTCTTTGAAAATGTAACTCAGATATCTTTATTGACTATTATGATCTACCTCTTCATCCATGTTTCAGGTCTTTCTGCTATACAAGAAAGCAATCCTGATGCTATTCTAGTGGCACATGTCAAAACTAGGAATCGCATTGGTATCATTCTTCACTCTTCAGTATAGTGTATTAGTGTGTTCCGTTCTTGTAAATTTAACTTCGTCTTATTTGTGATTTCAGATGGTTGGTCTGGTAACTATACCCCTGTCTCTGGAGGAGAAAACATCTATGTCAATGGTCAGAGTTTGACCGTCATTTTTGCTCCGGTATATCTATCCAGCTACTTTTATATATTGTGTAACCCTACGATCTGCTGCTCTGTTGGAAAGTATACTGTTTAGTAAACTATAAAACATACTCCCACAGGGACACACAGATGGCCATATGGCACTGCTTCATAACTCCACTCGTTCTCTGATTGTTGGTGATCATTGTGTTGGGTAAGACGAGGCACCTTCCTCTGAATCTCTGTTGCTATAGTGAACATAACAAAATGTTAATGACCAATTTGCGTTGTTTCAGTAAAGGAAGTGCTTTCTTGGACATTAGGTCAGGTGGGAACATGACGGTAAGTGTTAAGTAGCCTTTGGAAGCTTGGTATAGGCTGGGATGTTTTGTAGTTGTGTTTTGTTTCCAGATTTGCTGCTTCAATATTAAAAGAGACTGTTTTTTTCAAAAGTTTTGTTTAGTCATAGTATCAATGTTAAGTAGCACAACTTCCTCAATTTCCATTTTTTTTTCGTTTGCAGGAATACTTTCAAACGACATATAAGTTCCTGGAGCTTTCTCCACATGTAGTCATTCCCATGCATGGAAGGGTCAATCTGTGGCCAAAACACATGCTCTGCGGATATCTCAAGTATGAATATGCTGTTGTAGATTAGAATCTGACTTTCTGAAAACCTGTGGATATATAACTGAGGAAACTTGATAAGGAATTTTGATGGGAGGAGTGATGTTGTTTTACAGAAACCGCAGGAGCAGAGAAGAATCAATCCTAAAGGCCACTGAGGATGGAGCTCAGACATTGTTTGACATAGTTTCTAATGTGTACTCAAAAGTGGATCGCAGTTTCTGGTTGGCTGCAGCGTCAAACGTGAGGCTGCATATCGACAACCTAGCTGTAGAAAACAAATTACCAGAGGTAATTATACTCTTCTTTAATCCCAATGAAAATGCATACAATATGTGTTTGCGTTCTTAACCTTGTTACTACTGCTTATGTTTAATTTTGATTCAGGGATTCTCAATCCAGAAGTTTAAAGCAAGTTGCGGATTTAGTTTTAAGGTACGGTGGGCTGCGGGTTATATCGGTAGCCGGATTCCATTCAAGATCAATAAGCCAGGTTTAATTATGTCAGTGATAGCTGCAGGAGCTGGTTATTTTCTTCTCTACACTTGCAAAAAGAAGGACACTATTGAATCTTGATTAGTGAAGGCCTGTGGCCAGAGCTTATTTATCCATGTGTGCTCCTTTGGCAGAATGAGAAGTCCTTTTGATAAATATGAAATACCAATGAGATGGCCAATACTTTATATTATACCAAAAGTTACATCTAGAGTCTTATCTTTGAATTCACATTTCTATTTCTGAGAAGCTTGTAAAAGTTTAGTGTTGGTAATATATCCGTTGTTATCTTCGACTTCTTTACTAGAGTAATACAAAACACTAAAAACAAAAAAAAATGGAAAGTTGACTATAAATTCTCTCTCTCTAATTGTTAAGTAGTCATAATTCTAAACTAACCTTTTGGATACATATGAAAACTTTTCAAATTATTTTAAAATTATAATATATTCTTAATACATGTTTATGACCCACATCAAATATAAGAATTAACTAGAGTATAGTCCGCGTTCTTCATATTTTTTTAACAAAATATAATTTACAAATATTTTAACATTTTTATTTTAGTGTAATTAACCATATAATTATAAGTAAGGTTGAGTCCAAGGGTAGGATATGGTTCTAAAGTACACTAAAATAAAACTTTTAAATGTTAGTTATAAAAAATGTTAAAATCTATTGATATTGTAAATTATATTTTGTTAAAAAATATTTCTTCGCTTTAAGTGCGGATCATAGTCTAGGTTATATTAAATAGGAAAATTATTTTAAATATTATTTAATTTTATTTTTAATTACTTCAACCCGTTTCATTACAAAATTTTAATAAAATATCTGTAATTGCTTTGGTTAAATTTGTGATATATACTTATTTGATAAATTTTTAATTATAAAATTTGTTTGATGTTAATTTATTAACTCTAACATTTTATTTGTAAAACCTATTTGATGTCAACTTAAACCAAGCATAATCTCGCATATATAGTTATATGTTCTGAAGAATAAAAATGATTTAAAAATAAGAATCTAATATTTTTGACAAAAAATAAACTAATATTTATTAAGTTTAAATAAATGTGATTTTTTATTTATGAAAATACAAAAAATAGTCTATTAATTTAATTAATTTCATATTAAATGATTTTTCTAGTATCTAAACCCTCAAAAATAGTAATTTATTTTTAACTTCTACAAAATATTTGAGTAGTTTTAAATCAAATAATTTAAAAGAAGATAAAAAAAATTATTAAAAATGTACAACATTATGTTTTATATTGTTTGGACATAAGATTAGTTAATGTGTTGTTTGGAAATACATTTATTAATATAATGTTACTATGATTAGAAGAGTGAATTTAACTACAGTATAACTTTTTTAAATTAATAATCTACAAATTAATATACACTAAAAACCTCTATAAAATAATATAATTTTATAGTCTCAAATTAAGTTTTGGTTCAATTAATATATTGATAAATTAATAACTTCTATAAATTAATAAAAAATTATAGTTTTGGTGTAGTCTCAACATTATTAATTTATAGAGGTTTTACTGTATATAATAAAATAGCGTATTTAATTTAAAAATTTACAAAAGAAAGGTTGGATCCGATGGTTGGATTCTGTTTTAATAAAAGAGAAGTGTTTAGAGATTTGTTTCTAGAGCAGGACATGTTCCAGATTAGTAAACCTGATGATACATTAAACTGAAGAAGCATTTTATCTAACATAGACCCATAGACCAATTCGGAAAAAGCCACATAAACTCATCAACGCGTGACATACAACTGCAGTTACGTTAAATTTGAAATTCCTTAGAAAATTTGTATCATAACATTTTTCTTGTGTATGTTACTAAGTATGTCATTTTTAATATTGTGAACATATAATCAAATCCAAGTTATGCATATATTCATTTCTTGAAAGCTATATTCAATTTTTAATTAAATTATTTTCCATCCAATAAAAATCATAGAACAAATTAATTCAACCAAAAAAGTAAAAAAAATTTAGAAAGATCTTAATAGGTAGATTACTATTAATGTTTGTATGCAAGAAAGTTTGGGGTTATAATTTCATAAAATAATTTATGCATAATTATGTAAGTTAACGGAGAACAATTTATAAGAAATTTTAGCAATGGGCAAGTAAAATCATCAATTTTATAGACCGTCTAAGATAATGCAAGTAAAACCATAAGAATTTTTTTCATAGTTCATATAATCATAATATATTTTTTTAAAACAATAATAAATTAGTATCAAAAATCCTAGAGTTTTTTTAGTAACCAGCTCATCAAGTCCTAGAAGCCATTAATTTCTTAATTAAAAAATTACGAAAATTAAATTTGGTAACATATTAAAATATGAAATTGACCTAGTAAAAGTGGATTAGCCGATCATATGATTTTGGAAACGGAGGAGAGGAAGAGAAAAAGAAGACAGGAATGATCCCGACTGAGATGGTGCGGTGGGTTAAAATAAACGGCTAATGTGAAAGACCGAATACAATCGGACGGCTATTAATTCATCATTCACTTAAAAATGAAACTCTTCTGAACCCGGGAAAATGTAAACCCCGAGTACATACATGCGCATTGTAGCGAACCATCATTGATATTTCCGAAAATACCCTCTGATCAACCACTGATTTACGATCTTCCTCCTTCCCCCGTACATATAAACAAAGCTTTGGCCATTCTCTGACGGTATCCTTAACAAAAGCCGAGAAAAAAAAACCTCACCGCCGGTAAAATTTTCCGGCGATCTTGGAAAGAGTCGAGAAAGCCAGGGAAAGAGAAAGAGATTGAATCGGTTCTAGAGTGCACCGATCAATGGTATTTCGAGGTGAGATGACGACGACGACGAGACCGGAGCGACCCAAGACTCTCCATAACTTCACGCTCCCGAGCTTGAAGTGGGGGAGTCAGCGACATCTCACGTGCACGAAGATCGAATCTACGAGCAGCGGAAGCGGTTCCGGCGATCCCCGACTCCGACGCCGATCTCCGCCTCTGAGATTCTCTGATTCCTCCGTCGCGATCCCCGCCTCCGGCGAGTCTGAACATCGTAGCAGGAGAAGCAACAGAAACAGCCAGCATCGCCGGCCGAGGAACGCGCCGTTGAAATCTGTGGATGACGGCGGCGAGGAGGAGGAAGAGGAAGGGATCGAGGAGTTCAGGGTGAAGATCATGTCGGATCTGAAGACGGTGAGGGATAAGATCACGCAATCGATGTATGCTCTCGGGGAGCGAGACGAAGAACAACGGAGAACCGATGGCTCCGGCTCCGGTCAGGAGGAGAAAGAGGTTTCTCCGGTGAAGCCGTGGAATCTGAGGAAACGAAGAGCGGCGTGCAAGGAACCAGCTGAGGGGAGGATAGTGAATCCGTCGCCGCCGCCGTCGAGAAACGACCCGACGAGGGTTGTGAAGGAGAGATGCGGAGCGGTGGAAGCCGAGACGGCGGCGAAGGAGATGATGGTGCGGCCCAAGTTTTTCGTGAAGCTGTCGAAGAAGGAAATCGAGGAGGATTTCATGGCGGTTGTGGGTCACCGACCACCGCGCCGGCCTAAGAAGCGGCCAAGGACCGTTCAGAAAAAGCTCGATGTAAAGTCTTGGGCTTTCGCAGATTTTGATTAAAACATTTGATTCAGTTTCTTGATCTGATTGAAATTTTGGTCTCTTTGTTTGTTTCCCGGTGGTTACAGAGCTTGCATCCTGCGTTTTATTTGACTGAAGTGACGCTTGATGATTATAAGGTGGAAGAAACCAAGGTATGATGATGATTATCAAGGCTTTGTTGTTATGTTTTGAAAGAGTTCTTAATCTCTTTGCGTTTTCTTAATATGCAGAGATGATGATGATGAATGATGATTGTGTAACTCAGTTGCCGTTGAAGTTTCAAGGAGTTGTCAAATATTTGAAAAATTGGATAAAGTCTTGAAGCTGCTTTTCGTTTTCTCAGTGATTCTTCGTTCTTCTCAAGTTGTTCTGAATAAACTGTACAAAAAAGGCTATGGAGAACGTGTAGGTTCCTGTTGATTAAATTTACATAATGAAGTTTCGTTTCACAAAAAATCTTAGACCAAGAAACAATAGCTTCATAGATGTGTTTAAATACTTTTTTTCTCTTTGAATTTTGAGCGTTCTCTCCAGATCTCAGATTTATCACATGCTTCATCTATGGCTTAGCATCTTCAATTATGCTCATTGATGCACCGACAGAAGAAACAAAAATGTTTTGTGAGATATCTATGAACAGCTTGATGTGTGACAGTGTGAAGGAAGAAGAGAGTTTTCTGGCTCAATGTTTTTTGAGTCTGTGCAAGGAGTTTCCTTTGGCTTCTATGCTTGGATGAAACGCAGATCGTTAAACTTGAAAAAGGCTGCAAGTGTATTTTATTTTGATTCCTAGGACAAGTTGAGAGTACCAATTGGTTTTGTTGTGGTGGGGCTTAACTTTATTTCCCGCGTCGGCTTCGATTCCGCTTTCCGGAGTTTATAGTGCTTTGACTCGTTCTTGCCGGTTAACATCTTCCTGGTTTGGTTTAACCAGGTTAAAGTCTGGTTAAGCAGTCGCCGTGCTTGACCTGACTCTTCGAAGGTGGGCTCTGGTTTGCTTACTGATGGGTTTATGGCCAACTTCTTTACTAATTTGAAGCAACACATAAAGAAAGTATGACAAACTCTGATCTGTTAAGATGCCCACTTGAATTTGTGGGTATTGTTCTATCATTAGAATCCAGTTCGAATTTTAATAGATTCAAAAAAACTTCAAAAATGGATTAATATTCAAACTAGTTATTTATTTAAAGATAAGTATTTAAAATTTAAATAAATATTTCAAATACTTAATTTTATATCTATATCTATACTATTATTTGCGAAGTAAATTTTTGCAACAGAGCTCTCACGTTAAAAGTTAGAACGGTTAATATCTATCTTACCCTTAATAAATTAAATATATAAATTAATAAAAAATAAAAACGAGTTTGATTTTTTAATAATATAAGTGATTAAAACTAAGAATTATCCAAAATCTAAAAATATATTTAAAAATTGAAAATTAAGATATAAATTATTTTTAATTAAATATTAATAAAAAAGCATTTGTATAAATAAAAATATTTGTCATATATAAATAATTTGATGTTTGATTTAATTTTTAAAAAAATATAAATAAAAAATTATCATTTTGATTTTTTAATTAATAAAACAAAAACTAATAAATCTTCACACAAAATAGGTCTGCATCTGCAGACAAAACACCTAGTTTATTTTAATTCAAGAGTAAAAATACTCCAACATTATTATTAACAGAATCTAAAAGGAATTCAAAAACAAGATATTTTTTAAAAAATAAAGGTATAAAATCTATTTGAATTAAAATAGTATTAGTTGAATCAGACCTAATAAATCATAATAAAAGTCAGATTAGGTTTATGAAGTTGGATTCCTAAAAGTCTAAAACCGATAAACCCGATGGTATACGAACAACGTCCAAGAGCGTACTACTTCTTTTTATATTAGCCATCTTCGGTTTTGAGCAAACCAAAGAGATTTGATAAAACCGGAGAAGAAAGAAAGGAACGTCTCTGTCGTCCACATCATCAAAACCCTAGAGCTAAGTCGTCGTTTCCTTCCCCATATTCTGTTACTTTTGTCAGTTTCGGCGCCATGGCTCCCAACGTCGATGAATCTGTGAAGCTCTTCCTCAGCATCGGCCTCGACGAGAAAACCGCCGCCACTACCATCAACAACCCCAAGGTCACCGCTAATCTCACCGCCGTTATCCACGAGGTATCGTTTCTAGTCTCTCCTCCTCATTCTTCCCCCCCCTCGCTACTGTTGTATTCGCAATCGCTATCTATTCTGATGAAATTGGATTGAAGATGACTAAGTATCGTTTTACCTTTCTCCTCTGTTGACTGTGAACTCAATTCGAAATTCATAGTTTGATTGATGATTTGGATTCTTTGCATGTAAGCATCTGATGTAATCTGATCACTTGGCTTGCTCCCTTATCTTGAGTACAGGCTGGTGTCACTGACGGATGCGATCGAACTACTGGAAACCTGTTGTACACTGTGAGATTTGTTCTGATTAGCGTTTTGAATTTGTATCAATGCTTGAGGGAAGCTTATTGAGGGTTTTATGTGAATCAGGTCGCTACTAAGCACCATTCAAATCTTCTTCTGCATCGTCCTACATTGTTCGATTACATTGTTTCCTCCAAGGTTAGCTTATGACACCTGTATTGATAGTCTCTGCAGCTGGAGTGTTATCCCTTTTGTGGGGTTTGGTTGATGGGGAAACGGGCGAATGTTGTTTTGATTCTCTCTGTGTGATGGATCTGCAGATTAAAACTCCAGCACAATTGGATGCTGCAGTTTCGTTTTTTGACAATCACGCTGCTGAGGACTTCAAGCTAAATGAATTTGAGGAGGCATGTGGTGTTGGTAAGAGCGTTTGGGTTTTACTAGCCGGGATTATATTTATTTCGTAATGCTAGCATGTATAGGGTTTCTGTTTTCTTTATTAAAACGGTGCTTAGAGGTTATATATTGTTGTGTTTTCTGTGGATTTGGAGATGAGATCTTCATTATTTTTCTTGAAACAGGGGTTGAAGTTTCTGCAGAAGATATTGAGAAAGCAGCTGAAAAAGTTTTTGAAGAGAATAGGAGTGCAATAGTGGAGCAGCGCTACCGAACTAATGGTTAGTCTGTGCGCTTTACCTGTTTTTTTCCGAGGCATATACTTCTGTGCATTTCTCTATATTTTTTTTCACATAACCAAATTATTATGTTTCTTGGTTGAACTTTTGATGTATTTGTGTTGTGTAGTGGGTCAATTGCTTGGACATGTCCGGAAAAGTTTGCCATGGGCAGATCCTAAGATTGTAAAGGTGAGCTACCCTTTTTATCACACTGCCTTCTTTGCTAGCCACAAACGAAATCTTAGTTTTCTTATTTTGTCGTACTTCTGTAATAGGACGTCATAGACAGAAAAATGTATGAACTGCTTGGTGAGAGAACTGCTGCGGACAATGAAAAACCTACAAAAAAGAAGGAAAAGAAGGAGAAACCTGCTGCCAAAGCTGAGGTAATTGGAACTTTTTGTAATGTGTTTTCTTTTGTGTTCATTAGTTCTTCATATTTGTGGCATATTTGTAGGAAAAGAAAGCTGCTGTAGAAGCTACCCCAGAGCCATCAGAAGAGGAGCTTAATCCATATTCTATATTCCCTCAGCCAGAGCAAAATTTGATGGTACGCAGAGCTTTTTGTTTGTTTCCGATAATTTGGTTTATTGAAATATATTCAAGTCCACGTTCTAAAAATATAGCTTTTGAAGCAAATGTATGATGCCAATATGTTTAATGTGATATTCTCGTTTCTTCATGGGGAATTCATAGCATTGTCATGTAACATATGCTCATAGGGATTCGCTGGTCAGCAATCTTGAGTTACCATTAATTAATATATATTCTCAGGTTCACACAGAAGTCTTTTATAGCGATGGCTCTGTGCTCAAATGTAACAATAAGAAGGAAGTGCTTGATAAACATCTCAAGGTGACTGGAGGGAAGGTCTATACCAGGTTCCCACCTGAACCAAATGGATATCTACATATTGGACATGCAAAGGTAAGATTGACATAAAATGTGGCTGTCAGATACTTTGCATGATGGTATATGATTGGTAAGACATCTATTTTTCTTTTCATTTCCAATGTTTGTTCTTTCAGGCTATGTTTGTCGATTTTGGTCTTGCAAAGGAGCGAGGAGGTTGCTGTTATCTAAGGTAAGAATCCTTATTTACTTTTACGTCTATATATCAATCATTATTTCTCGTATAACGACATAGTTAGGATTCTTTTAAACATCTGATATTGTCCAGATATGATGATACTAATCCCGAAGCAGAAAAGAAAGAGTACATTAACCACATTGAAGAAATTGTTAACTGGATGGGTTGGGAACCCTTCAAGGTATTCTTACTTTTAAGTACAAATAACCTTTATTATAAATTATGTGTTCCTATATCTATCTAATACATTCTATCGTTTTCTTCTAGATTACGTACACCAGTGATTATTTCCAAGAATTGTATGATTTGGCAGTCGAATTGATTCGGAGAGGTCATGCTTATGTTGATCATCAGGTTGAATCGGTTTTTGACCTTCAAATTTATGGATTCCTCTTACCTTTTTCAGTCAACTTTAATGTGTTAGTTTTAAGCTGCACTGCGACTTACTCCACACAGAACTCATTCTCTCTACATTATTGATTTTTTTAATTACAGAATGCTGAAGAGATAAAAGAGTACAGAGAGAAGAAAATGAATAGCCCCTGGAGGGACAGGCCGATTGAAGAATCTCTTAGACTTTTTGACGAAATGAGACGAGGAATGATTGAGGAAGGGAAAGCAACACTGCGAATGAAGCAGGATATGCAGAATGATAATTGCAATATGTATGACCTTATTGCCTACCGTATAAAGGCAAGTGAAACAAACATTATCTTTGGTTGCAGAAGAATGTATTCTCCCCATTCTTTGGATATCTTATTTGTTTATATGCTTTGCAGTTCACACCTCATCCTCATGCTGGTGACAAATGGTGCATCTATCCGAGCTATGATTTTGCCCACTGCACTGTTGACTCTCTCGAGAATATAACACATTCGGTATGTCCCTGGCTAGGTCTTTTGGCTTTTTGCAACATTAAATGCTTCATTTGTGACCCATTATCCGTTTCCAATACTATACAGCCTATTATGTATCTGTATCTTTGTTGATCTACAGTCTGTTGTATTGTTCTAACTTTTTCTTTTTTATCTCCATAAAACGTAGCTCTGTACTCTTGAATTCGAAATCCGACAGGCTTCATATTACTGGCTATTACATTTGTGACCCATTATTCGTTTCCAATACTATACAGCCTATTATGTATCTGTATCTTTGTTGATCTACAATGTGTTGTGTTGTTCTAACTTTTTCTTTTTTATCTCCATAAAACGTAGCTCTGTACTCTTGAATTCGAAACCCGACGGGCGTCATATTACTGGCTTTTACATTCCCTGGACCTCTACATGCCGTATGTGTGGGAATATTCACGGCTGAATATCACAAACACTGTAATGTCCAAGCGTAAGGTTGGTAGAATACTCAACTTGCTAGTGAACAACTTTGAATATCATATACTGGCTGTTAATTTTTTTCTTCTCTCACTGCAGTTGAATTACATTGTGACAAACAATCATGTTGATGGTTGGGATGATCCACGTCTTTTGACACTTGCTGGTCTGAGACGAAGGGGTGTGACTCCTACTGCGATCAATGCTTTTGTACGAGGAATGGGAATTACCAGAAGGTTTGCTATTTATCTAAATCACAAGTCCGTCATAAGATTTGGCCTATCTTAATCTTATTCATTGAATCTGCTGCCTGTTGTTGGATATTGAAGTGATGGTAGCATGATACATGTGAGTCGTCTTGAGCATCATATCAGAGAAGAGTTGAATAAAACGGCTCCCCGCACTATGGTGGTGCTTAATCCTCTGAAGGTGGTCATCACTAATTTGGAATCAGACAAGGTTATGGAGCTTGATGCCAAAAGGTGGCCTGATGCTCAGAACGATGACCCCTCTGCATTCTACAAGGTGAACTGTGTTCCACATATATTAGAAATCTACACGCAATGGAACATTTTTCTGTTCTCCTGATCTTTCTTTTGGGGTTTTTGATCTAGGTTCCATTCTCTAGAGTTGTGTACATTGATCAATCTGACTTCCGAATGAAGGATTCAAAAGATTACTATGGGCTCGCCCCTGGTAAATCAGTTTTGCTAAGGTATATAGAAAGGGACACTTTACTACGTTGGCGTTGAATTTGGTTCATCTGTGACTATATGTACTTCCTTCCGTTTTGCAGATATGGTTTCCCAATCAAGTGCACCAACGTTGTCTTTGCTGATGACAATGAAACCATTCGTGAGATCCATGCAGAGTATGACCCTGAGAAAAAGACAAAGCCAAAGGTTCGTTAACCATCATTAAAATATATGTAATTCCAGCGTCTCTTATTAACCAGACCCTTTTTCTGCAGGGTGTTCTACACTGGGTTGCTGAATCTTCTCCAGGAAAGGAGCCTATAAAGGTTGAAGTCCGGTTATTTGAGAAACTCTTTAACTCCGAGGTATGTATCCTTCTCTAGCTTTTGTTATAGTAACAACGATTTTTCTCTGAGCTTAAATTGTGATTAATCATAACAGAACCCGGCTGAACTCAATGATGATTGGCTTACTGACATCAACCCAAACTCCAAAGTGGTGGTTTCTGATGCCTACGCTGTGTCAATCCTTAAAGATGCTGCCGTCGGGGACAAGTTCCAGTTCGAGAGGCTAGGTACTTTTTTTTTCTGTTTCATGATCGTAAAAGGGCTTGCAATCCTTAGATGAGCAACAAGCTGCATTTATTTTTTCTGGCTAATCTTGAAAACCAACACTGATACAAGTTTCAACCATAACTTGTGATACTTTAGGTTATTTTGCGGTGGACAAGGACTCTGAGCCTGGAAAGCTTGTGTTCAACAGGACGGTCACACTCAGAGACAGTTATGGGAAAGGTGGGAAGTAAAAAGATTACAAACATATTAACACACTTTGTTGGTCAAAACTTTATTTAAACAGTAGATCAAAACTTTGTTTGATACGCACACGTTGTGGTTTTATTTTCGTTTCTTGAGTTTGTTTCCAAGTGAATGGTGAACATTGTTATGTTTAGTTTTCATCTTTCTGAACAAGAAAAGGAACTTTTTCTAATCTTCAGAAAATGATGTCGATATTAGTGGCGCAAAAAGTTGCAGAAAGCTCTTATGCCAGATTGAACAAAGGGACAGAGTTTAGTGTTTTTACGCATGTGAACTCTGATTCACTAGAAGTTGAAAATGCACTACTTTGATGGGATTGTGATTTGTTTCGTTTAACGTGTGCTGCTTCTACTACACACATCATTCAGTTTTGTTATCCTCTTAACAACATTAAAAGCTTTAAAATTGGTTCTTAATTCCTATGGAAGCACAACTTTACCTGCATGTGAATTACACAAGGAATAATAGTTGCCAAGTACGAGGATCGAATATTAAGGAATAAGGAACAAGATGCTTTTACGGTAAGGGCAACTTAGGACAATGATTCATGCAGTAAATTGATTAGAAGTATGAACTATCATCTTCTCTTTTGGTATGTCACAAATCTTTTTAAAAAATTGCTTTTGGAAAAGAAGGTTTATCACAATGTTTCGGATATGAAATTGCAATTGCTAATTCTGGCATTAAAACTATAATTCTATAACAAACTAGTCCAAAGTTCACATAAACTATCTAAACACACATAAACAACACGATTCTTTACTTACTTTAGTAAACTAATTTTGTTGGTTAAATATTTTTTAAAAGAAAAGTCTAATTGTGGAAGCACCGTAGCCTATTGGTTAAGGTTTAAAGGCTTCTACACCCAGGTCTGGGGTTCGAATCCCAGACTATGCAATTTATTGCAGATTACAAGAAATCCAGGTTTCAAGTCCCGGAGAGAGCGGTTTGTTAAACAATTATGCAGACTACAGAGGAAAGGCTTGCAAGGGATCTTCAACATGGTGCAAGTAAAATCTGGTCAGGCGTGGATCTTCATAGGACGGCTCAGGTGATGCAGTTAAGCGTAGGTCTTCATAAGGCAGGTAGTATTGTCGGTTGTCGAATCGTCTATGTAATCTTTCCTATATCATAATTGTAAGATCATAATAAATCAGCGTTATAAAAAAAAAGAAAAGTCTAATTACAGCAAAGCTTTTAAGTTTCCCTCTTTTCCTTAAAACATGTGTTCGTCCGATTAATTCAAAACTATAGCTACGTGATATGACAGTCCAAGGTTCCGTGATTATTGGTTTTTACTAGAGGAGGTGTCTTTGAGTGATCTGATCCCAAAAACACTGTTTCATGGAATTGGAGTTATTAGGTGATTCTTATGTTGATAATTACTAGTTACAACTTACAACAGAGTTCGTTGGTGTGTAAGTTTGACTGGGTTACACTATTCCAACAACATCTTCGAACAACTTTGACCATCTAACAGTTTACGGCCAATGTTTCTCAAATTTTCATTTCGTTTGGATTACCCGGAACTGACGGTCGTGATGTTGTTGTAGTAGACTAAAATAGCGGAGATGCATGCAGAGATGTCAACTGGACTAGTCTGGTCTGGTCCAAAATCTGTAAGTCCGGTCCGATCCGATCGGAAAGTATTTTGGATCTATATTTAACGTATGGACTGATTTAATAGGTTATAGGGTTTTTCAGACTTTTCTAGCTTTTTGGAATAGTTTTATTATAAGGTTTTATCGTTCCAATTTACCATTTAAAACATCTAAGTATTCATAAAATTACATTAGTTTCAACTTTCCTTCTTCAAATACAAAATCAGTTTAAATTTTTCTTCTTTAACAAAAATATTTTTCATAGTGTAAAACTATATTATAAACAAACTAAACTTAACAAATTTCAAATAATTAAACATAAATTAAAGAACAACGTATGCTATACTTTCTATTTTAGAAAACATCTCTATAATAGTAATTGAGAAGTCAGTTTCCTACGTGTCACGTTCACGTTAACTCTCACGGTAGTTGATTATGATGATACCGTTAATGAATAAATATATCTAATTATCATTATTAAATATTTATTCTATTTTTTTCTTTTTTTATTTAGGTTTTCTTTTTCTTTATTTTTTCAAAAACCCAATATAATAAAGAAAAATTTTAAATTTTTTTTAAAAAATATCCTTTATATATATAGTGTAATTTATAATAAGGAAAGTTCACAAAATAATCTTCATTTCAAAGTAAAGAAATAATCTTCCCTTTTAAAAGATAATCTTAAAAAACATAATATATACTTTAAAAGTATTAACACTACAAAAAAAAGATAGTTTAACATCATTTATTTTTAATATTTTCATCAGTTATAAATGATACTAAAAGAATTTGTATCACTTATTTAAATGACTCTGAAAGTGGTGATGCAAATAATTTGTATCATTTTATCAATAATTGATGTAAAAATATTAAGTATTTACATCAATTACTATAAGTAATGTTAATATGTATCGGTTGTAAAAAAATGATTTTAATATTTATATCATTTTTCTAAAATGATGTTAGTATTAGTATCAGTAAAAATAACTGATTTCAATTATTTCTATAATTTACTAATAATTTTAAATTAATAGAAATTTTAGAAGTGATTTTAATAATTGTATAATTTAAAATTATCATTTTAAAATAATTTTATTCAGTTGACGTTAGATTTATGTTAATAAGTAAATATGTCAGAAAATAAATATATAAAAATATTTTGCAATAATAATTATTTTTCTATTTACAAATATGACGAAGAAAAAGAAGTATACAGAGAAATTTCAGAAGAAAACATGAAAGGAAAAGAAGATGAACTGACAACAAAATAACTACTAAACAACTAAAAAATTGCCAAAGAACTTCTCTTCTCGTATACTTCTTCTTCTATACTTCTCAATGCTTTTGGTCAGCCATTTTTTGGTAGAATATGTACGCTTGACCAGAGTTTGTTTTCTTCTCCTGCTTCATCAAGTCAATGGCAGATTACATAATCAAACGATATGAACTTTTTTCCAGAGATATACGATAAGATTGATAACCATGTCTCTTGTATAATCTGTAACAAATTGTAACTTCGAAAGTAAAAAACTGAATAGAACAATAAACCGACCTTTTCAGAAGTTTTCCATCAAATACTTGGGACAATTAGCATAAGAAGAAACAGCATCATCATCATCATCATATAATGGGGCTTGCTAATAGGGACTCATAAGAAAGAAAAAAAGATTGATCGCTTGTTGAAATTAATCAAATAGTTCAGAACAAATAAACTGTTAAGAAAAAGTTGAAGCACTAAAGAAGGAGACGAGCCTGAAAACAAGGATCTAGATCTTAGCATAAAAGAATATGCTTTTGTAGAAAAAAACTGCTAATAACAAACTCAATTAATATAAAAGCACAAAAGAAAATTAAATCTACAAACAAATCTTAACTACATCACGTAATCTCTTTTTTTTTTAAAGAAATTTAGACTGTTTTAGTAATATTTATAAAAGAACCATGTTTGAAATGATGCAAATGAAGTTAAAATAATATCATTTTTTATCAAACTGATGTTAAAAGAAAATATGGTTATGTAAGTTTTTGTTAGCATCAATTTTTTATTGATATAAGATTTGAATTATTTAATAAATGATGTTAACCAAAATAAATAAGTGCATCATTTATATAATTGATATAAATATATATACTAATATCAATTATGCTAAAGTGATACAAATTAATAAAAAGTACATCATTTTATTGAATTGATGCTAAATAGATTAATAATAACATCACTTACTGTAATTGATACAGAATTATGTATATTTGAATCATTTATACATAAGTAATTTAAAATAGAATCATTTAATTTTATGATACAATTTAAGTGATTTAACTTGTCTCTTTTTTTGTAGTGTAAGCATTTTATTTAAATCAATCTATTTCTCAAATTATTACAAAATAATTTAATAACACAAATTAAGATATATTTAATGAATAAAATTTAATTTAATCTTTCTTTTTGATTTAAGTTCCCTTTTCTATTTTTCAAATTAACATATATGATAAATAAATTAATAAAATTTAAGAAAAATATATATTTTATATATAAAATGTGATTTCATAAAAAGGAAAGGTTAGAAAAAATCTTGATATCAAAGTAAAGTAATAATCTTCTATTTTAAAATTTTTCGGTTATGTTTTTATGTAACTTTGTATTTATCATCCTCTTATTTTTATAATTTTCTTTTTCCAAATTAACATATACTAAATTGCTAAAAAATCAAAATATATTTACACATCTAAGATGAACAACCAAACTAATACAATGAATAGAAATAGTTATAATTTAATTTGACAGATATATGTAACACAATATACCCACAAAAGAGTAACTAGACCAATTCAAAACTTTTATACAATGTCATTAAATAAAAATAATATTTTTTATTTATTAACATTTATATATATAAATTATAGAATGGCTCAACATATTACAGATAAATATAAAATTTTCAAATAATATTATAATATATATATATTAACCAACTATTACAATTAAGTATTTTGTATAATTTATGTATAAATATATATATATATATATATATATATGCACAAGGTTTCAAAGGACTATCATTGTTATATTTATTTATGTAACTTTGAATCGTCAACACTTTAGTTTACTTTTACTATTTGATTTTCAAAACAACATATATTGAATTATACATAATCTTACTAAAATATGTTTACAAATTTATGACAAGAATCAAACTACATCAAAATAACAAATTAATCAAAATTTTAAGCTGTAAAAAAAAATTATAGTTGAATCGGAAAAGTAAATATTATGAAATATATCCAAATAATAACCAAACAGTCGAGATATTATATATCCAAAATTATATGTCTAATAAAAATAACATAATGTTATTTAAAACCATTCATATTTATTACAATATAAATAATAGAATAACTAAAACTAAAACATTAATAAATTATTATTATAATATATTTATTTTATAATATTTATACCCATGCATGAGTTCGGAAAAATCACCTAGTGATATATATAAAGAAAAAGGCACATTTTTCAAATTTAGAATATAACTTTTAATGATTAAATAGTAAAGTGTGTATTCATAACTTTTATATTTGCTTTGTTAGAGTTTAAATCTAAATATTAAAATAATATATTAATATTAAAACTAGTTGTAATCGCAAGGAAATGTTTTTTGAACAAGGTGGTAAAGTTTAGGTTTTTTTTTTATGTTTGGACTGATCTTAACCCAAATGGGATTAAACTCAAAAGTCAAAAACATCTAAAGCTTAAATATGATAAGTCCGGAAACCCAATTTTGTAATACATAACTAAACTCAACTCCAGTAATTTATAAAGATGGACGAGATCGATCTTAGCTGACATGTCTAGATGCATATCTAAAGTAAACAACGACTAAGTATCTACATACACGTTTTTAACACGTTTTTCTTCTTCTTAGTATTCCTAAGATTAAGATAAGTCGTTAAAAATAATGTATAAATATATACCTATGTCTGATATACGAATGATCCATAGAAAACTTGAATTATTGGAGATGAAAAGGAGACAGCGCATGCAAAGACTTTCATTTCTGTCAAAAGTAATGAAATAAATGATTTAACATTCTACCCAAGAAAGTAATGAAATATATATATATAGCGTGTGTGTGTACAATTGCCTCTCTGACCTCTTGAAAATTACTTAGAACAGTTTATTGCAACTTTATAATACATTTGGGTCAAAATCATTCTAAAGTTTCCATGAACTGACCTCCAAAAAAGTCTAGGACTTAAAACTTTCCATTGGAAGTAATTACATCCAGGTAATTCATGATTATACACATCATTAGTGAAAATAAAACTACCTTCCTCAATCAAATTGAAGCTCTTGTGGGACTATATAGGTATCTTCTACGAATTTTGTATTTAGTTTCTTTTTAAAGCCACGTATAGGAGTCAATCGATGGTGATATCAAGCTCCTCCAAAATATAAATGGCTATATGCAATGGACTATATATACGTATCATGTCAAATTGAAAGAGATTGAATTAATTTACGGATTTACAGACGGTTTGTTGTTTTTGGTCAAAGCATACAAAAGAGTAGGATTTAAAATTTAAGTAATTATTTATCGTGTTATCAATGTTTTTGGTTCGAATCTTCAATGAGATTTATAAATTTATACACCTCAGAAAAGAAAAGAAAAGAAACGAAAAACAGAAATCTATAATTCTATACATATGATCCCAAATCGTTTTAAGTAAATTTTCTTACAAAGTATTTTAAATAATTTGTAGATATTATTTTAGATTCAATTGTTTCTTCAAGATTCAAATGTTTATTGAAGAAGATGTTCACTTAAACTACTCCACTCGTTTAGAAGAAGCCTCGCCAGTCAGGGTATAGCACATCAATGATCGTATCGTGTAGTTTAAATCAAAATAAACACATAATGCCAATTAGACCCAAAAAAAACACATAATGCCAAACGTATATCGACTTTCCGTCGACTTATTTACCATGCACACGTCTAATTTTCCGAGGAGACAATTCATCAATTATTTTCTTGAACTTAATTTCTCACCGTCATTTTCTTGGATTTAATATTATATATATAAGCCCTTGGACTCTTTCACATGTAAGAGGTGATATTAGATTTGTTCTCCTAATTCAGAAGATCCAAATTAACGAAAATGAGAATGATTTGATATTCAAAGATTATTCTTTCAGTTGTCACCTCTTCATGATTAGTCAGCATTTATGTTAATTGCTCGAACTAATTCTTCTACGTTCTACAGAAGCATCGTTTAAAAAAACGCATTACAACAAAAGAGAAATACAGATGCAGAAAATGAGGAAAAGGAAGTTGAATAATTATATATTATAATTTTTTTATTTATTTACCTAGTATTACCGCTCAGTTTTGCATTAGCTCTCTTTGACTTTTATTGTTGGAATAAGCTTGAAGTAACTTGAGATGGAAGCTACCTAATCCTAAAATAATATGGAAGTTTATAAGGATTAGGAAATATTGATTTATGTTAAACCTAAAGTGTTTAGGAAATATTGAAAGTGTAATGTCTATATAATAAGACATGATGAATGAATCAACTCACGGATTGTGTGATTGATTGAGCCTTAGTTTTTGAGATATTTTTCTAAAGCAATACGAAAGTGTTTGAGAGTTTGAAGTTCTTGATTTCTATAATTGATATCAGAGCTTAAGCAAATAAAAAAAAACGTGAGAGAACGAGATTACGGAGAAGACAAACACCATGACGGATGTGAAGAATGAAATCGAAGCAAACAGCAAAGAGACTGGACCCAAGTCCATAAAGTTTCCAATGTTGACCTCCTCAAATTATACCGTTTCGGCTATGAGGATGCGAATTGCTCTCAAGGTTAATAAGGTATGGGAAACGATTGACCCTGGGAGCAAGCATGAAGAGAAGAACGATTTGGCCATAGCCTTGTTATTCCAATCCATACCCGAGGCATTAACACTGCAGGTAGGAAACCTTGACACAGCAAAAGCTGTTTGGGACGCGATACAAGTCAGACACGTCGGAGCTGAGAGAGTTCGAGAAGCACGACTACAAACTTTGATGGCTGACTTTGACAAACTCAAGATGAAGGAAGAAGACAGTGTTGATAACTTCATCGGCAAGTTAACCGAAATCTCATCAAAATCAGCTTCTCTTGGAGAAATCATTGAAGAACCAAAGCTTGTCAAGAAATTCCTAAAAAGCTTACCTAGAAAGAAGTATATTCATATGGTAGCATCTCTTGAACAAGTATTAGACCTCAACACAACGAGCTTCGAAGATATCGTCGGAGATTAAAAGCGTATGAAGAAAGAATAAGCGAAGAAGAGGAGGAACAAACCGAGGATCCGGGTAAATTGTTATATACCGACTCTCGGCAAGAGAGCTATGGAGGATATCGAGGAAGAGGACGTGGTGGCCGAAGCAATTGGAGAGGTGGAAGAAGTCGGGGTCGTGGTGGAGGTTTTTACGCCCAAAGAGAAGCGTACAAACAGGGCCAACAGGGCCAAACCAAAGACAAGAGCCACATAACCTGCTTCTCGTGTAATAAGCTAGGTCATTATGCATCGGAGTGTCCTGATGCAAGACTTAAGCTACAAGAAACTGTTTAAAGAAGGGAAGAAGATACACAAGAAGCAGATGAGCTAATGATGCATGAAGTTGTGTATCTAAATGAAAAGAAAGTACAACCAAGTACTTGGGAAGCTGAAGAAGACATGGAGAATCTATGGTATCTTGACAATGGAGCTAGCAACCATATGAGTGGAAATAGGTTGTTCTTTTATAGGCTTGATGAAAGCATTACAGGAGTGGTTCGATTCGGAGACGACTCTCACATCAATATCAAAGGGAAAGGCTCGATTAAATTCATCTTGAAAGGAGGGGAAAAGAAAACACTCAACAATGTCTACTTCATACCTGGACTTCGGAGTAATATTGTGAGCTTAGGCCAAGCTACTGAAGCCGGATGCGAGATACGAATGAAAGACGACATCTTAATGTTGTTTGATCGAACCGGAGAGCTGATGATCAAAACCTCGAGGTCTAAAAACCGCTTGTACAAAGTAAACTTGAAAGCTGATGTTATTCGATGTTTACAAGCTGCAATGATCTCTGATTCGTCTAGGTGGCATGCCAGGCTAGGACATGTTAACGCCGAGACAATGAAGACAATGATAAGCAAAGAGCTAGTTACCGGCTTACCTGATATAATAGTCGAGAGGGAGACCTGTGTATCTTGCTTGCTAGGGAAACAAACTAGAAGATCATTCCCACAGGCTACAACATATAGAGCCACACGTCTTCTTGAACTCATTCATGGAGATCTTTGTGGCCCTATCACTCCCGCCACGCCAGGACAAAAGCGTTATGTGTTCGTATTGATCGACGACTTCTCCAGATACATGTGGACCATATTACTCAACACGAAGAGTGAGGCGTTTAGTAAATTTAAAACATTCAAGAATCTTGTAGAGCAAGAAACGAAAACAAAAGTGGAGACATTCCGTACCGACAGAGGAGGAGAGTTCTGATCACATGAATTCAAAGTCTATTGCGACGCTCACGGAATCAACAGACACACCACAGCCCCGTACTCTCCACAACAGAATGGAGTTGTGGAGCGTCGAAACCGTACTTTGATGGAGATGACCAGGAGCCTTTTAAAGCACATGGGCGTGCCTAATTACTTGTGGGGTGAAGCCGTTAGACATGCTACTTATCTAATTAATCGGGTAGCAACGAGATCCTTGCAAGGACTAACACCTTATGAAGCCTTACGGAGCAAGAAACCAAACATTGGGCACCTCAAGGTTTTTGGGTGCGTGTGCTACGCAAGGACAGAACTCGCAGGAAGAAAAAAACTCGATGATCGGTCTAGGGTTCTGGTGCATCTGGGAACTGAGCCAGGGTCGAAGGCTTACCGTTTGCTTGATCCACCTAGTAAGAAGATTGTAGTAAGCCGCGACGTTCACTTCGAAGAAGATAAGCAATGGAACTGGAAAAAGGATGATGATTCAGAAGAAACCGTGCGAGACACGTTTGATATTGAGATAGTGCCGTTGAAAGGCACTGAGAAGCAAGTCTCAGACAATGAAGAAAGTGATGATGAAAACGAAGAAGGGTTAGACGGTGATAGTAACGAGGAGGAAACCTTTCAACCAAGACGATCAAGTCGAGTAAGTACAAAGCCCTCATACTTAGACGAATACGTTCTTCTGGCTGAGATCGAGTGTGAAAGACTTTTAATGATAATCAACAACGAGCCATGGGATTATAATGAAGCCAAAGAACATAAGGTTTGGGTCAAGGCGTGTGAGGAGGAACTAACATCGATTGAAAAGAACAACACGTGGGTACTTGTTGAGTTACCAAAAGGATTCAAAGCTATAGGACTCAAGTGGGTGTTTAAGATAAAAAGGAATGCAGATGGGAGCATCAGTAAATACAAAGCACGGCTCGTGGCAAAGGGCTACGTTCAGAGACACGGTGTCGATTATGATGAAGTCTTCGCACCAGTAGCTCGTGTTGAAACTATTCGAATGGTTATAGCTCTTGCGGCTTCTAAGAGTTGGGAGATTCACCATCTTGATGTGAAAACAGCGTTCCTACACGGAGAATTAAAGGAAGAGGTTTATGTCACGCAACCAGAAGGATTCGTGATCAAAGGCGAAGAAAATAATGTTTATAGACTACATAAAGCTTTGTACGGCTTAAGACAAGCACCTAGAGCATGAAACGTGAAACTTAACCAGATTTTGAAAGGGCTTGGCTTTGTTCGTTGCTCCAAGGAGCCGTCACTCTATAAGAAGGAAGAAAACACTGGCGTGCTCATTGTATGTGTGTATGTAGACGATTTGCTCGTCACCGGTTCAACCTTAACGTCAATCATCAGTTTCAAAACGGAGATGGCTCGCAAATTCGAGATGAGCGACCTTGGACGACTTACTTATTACTTAGGTATTGAAGTAAGTCAAAGCAATGGATGCATCACACTATCACAAGATAGATATGCTCGGAAGATTCTTGAGGAAACCGGCATGCACAACTGTAATCTCACCCATATACCAATGGATGTGAATGTCAAGCTATCAAAGTCATCAAATGAGAGAAGCATCGATGAAAGAGAGTATAGAAGGAGCATTGGATGTCTTCGTTACTTGCTACACACACGACCTGACATGTCATTTAGTGTTGGTATGCTTAGTAGGTATATGCAAGACCCTAAAGAATCTCATGGTGCGGCTCTGAAACAGGTATTGAGGTATTTGCGTGGAACAACTTCACTTGGGTTAAAGTTCGATCAAGCTGAGAAAAGGGAACTGGTCGGGTTTAGTGATAGTTCGCATAACGTTGATGATGATGATGGCAAAAGCACAACTGGACACATATTCTATCTTGGTAATAGTCCTATAACCTGGTGCTCTCAGAAGCAAGAGATTGTGGCTTTGTCGTCATGTGAAGCTGAATTTATGGCAGCTACGGAGGCAGCGAAGCAGGCCATATGGCTCCAAGAACTTATGAGCGAGGTTGAAGGACATACTTGCAAGAAGGTGGTTATAAAGGTTGATAACAAGTCCGCAATTGCTCTCACCAAAAATCCGGTGTTCCATGGACGAAGTAAACACATACATAGGCGTTTTAACTTCATAAGGGAGTGTGTTGAGAATGAACAAATTGAGGTAGAGTATGTTCCGGGAAATGATCAAAGAGCTGATATCCTTACAAAGTCGTTAAGTCGTGTTCGATTTCAAGAGATGAAGAAACATATTGGAATGCAAGTTGTGTGTGAAGATAGCATCAAGCTTAAGGGGGAGAATGTTGGAATAAGCTTGAAGTAACTTGAGATGGAAGCTACCTAATCCTAGAATAATATGGAAGTTTATAAGGATTAGGAAATATTGATTTATGTTAAACCTAAAGTGTTTAGGAAATATTGAAAGTGTAATGTCTATATAATAAGACATATGATGAATGAATTAACTCACGGATTGTGTGACTGATTGAGCTTTAGTTTTTGAGATATTTTTCTAAAGCAATACGAAAGTGTTTGAGAGTTTGAAGTTGTTGATTTCTATATTTATTTCAATTACTTCATAATTTAACTATAAGCTTTAACAAGCCAAAAAAATATAAGAAAGATGATACAATACTTAAAAACTCTCCTTTAACATATTGAAAGTTTTCTTGGTAATTATAATTTTAATTTAAGGTCGTAAGACCATCTTTATCCACTGGCTCCACATCCTAGTTAAAGTGTGCGTACTCCTCAAACTGCCAAATATCATCCATGTTCCACATTGGATCTTGTGTCACATCCTCCTCGTAACTCGAATCGGCTACGTGACAATCCTTAAATGGTAAAATGTCCGAGTTGCCCATGGTGGGCACCATGTACTCTTCCTCCAGGCAAGGGAGGGAACTATAATATTCTTCACTCACACATTGATTACTACTCCCTCGTGATCCTTTCAAGGACATTAAGTTTGTGGTTTCAAGATCAGATAAATCAATGAATTGTGACATTTCGGTGAGTTCTTGAGACATGGAAGTGGAACAACCCATGTTGAAACCTGAATCGTGAGAGACGGGTCCAAGTGAATCCGGATGAGGAGTTTTAGTGTTGGTGTTTGAGTTATCTTTCATCTTGTGTATTAATCTTGGAACCCAGAAGCTACGTACAGCTTCCAAGAACTGGTGGCTGCTGGAATCGATGTTGAGCTGGCGTGCTTGTTTCTGAACTCTAGTTCTCCAATAGTTTTTGATCTCGTTGTCCGTTCTTCCCGGTAAATACTGCGCAATTTTGGACCACCTAAAAACCATGTTAACATATTAGATTAACATGTTGTTTATAAGTAAAAGGTATGTGTATATATATATATATTGTGTAAATTTTTAACCAAAACATCATATCATCAAAGAATAAAAGTCTACAAAACTAATACATTAGAACATACCTATTACCCCATTGACAATGGAGTTCGAGGATTAAGAGTTGTTCTTGAGGAGTGAGATTCCCTCGCTTTATGTCGGGTTTGAGGTAATTTAACCATCGTAATCTGCAACTTTTTCCTTTTCTCTTTAGCCCTGTTTTTTTTTTTGTAAGAAAGAGATCAATTTTCAATGCAAACTGCGTATGATATGAAGTGGCAATAAACTACATATTGATTCTAGAATAACTAAGTATCATGCACACATGAAGTGCAATTTTACATTTTTTTCTGGAAAAACAAGAAAATGTAAAAGAACAAGAATATTACCAGAAGATTTAGCGAGTACATTCCATCGGCCTTCACCGTTATGGGAAATGTAATTGGTGAGAATAGTGTCTTCCTCAAGCGTCCAAGGCCCTTTTCTCTGCTCTACACCTTCTTCATTTTCATTACACCTCTTCTTCATTCCTTTTATGATTAGATATATTTCAGTTCCTAAGCTTTATTTAGTTGTGTGTATATATTAGAGGGAGATAGAGATAGAGATGAGATAAAGACTAATTAAGAGAGAGGGTTTTCTGAGAAGTGCAAGGGGATTCAATGGTTGTGGAGGATTTATAGACTCGTGGTATTGGATAATGTTCGTACTTTGTTTTATACATATAGATAGCACACACCGAACTTGAACAATGAAAATTCTTAAAATCATTGATTTATTCAACCCCTAGAATAGTTAAGTGTTGGTGCATTTGGAATTATTAAACATTGATATACATAATAAAATAAAACAATGTAATTTCTCCAAACACATTTGAAGATTCTCAATGTTTTAGTCAAGAGAGACTAAGGCAGGAAGGCTACATGTAAATAGTCTGTAAATATAGGCTTGTTGGATTTTCTTTTCCGGGTTTATATTTATGTCTACAGCATTACATGTTAAGATATCGTGTTTATCTATAAGGAAAACTAGATTTGATCCGCGCTTCGAAAGTGCGGGTTTTTCTTTGGATTATAAACAAAATTTGCGAATCAGTATTTTAGAATTGGCGTACATTATCCTGTTACAATGTCATTATATCGAAGAAGGGCACTTGTTTAAAATTATATAATTTGTGAATTTGTATATATAAGATTTTGTATGTACACTTTTATATAACTCTTTTTAGTCTTAGATATTTTACCGGATCCGAAAAACCAAACCAAAATCAACCAAGAAATATAGTTGTGGTTTGGGTTTGGATCTAGGGCAAAGTACATATTTGATTTTTTTGTCGACTTGCGGTTTCTGTTCGATTACGGGTCCTATCTGAGACCCAGTTGGGTATTCAAAGTATATTAAATGCTTTATGTATATTAGGTATATTTGAGTTTTTCAGATATGTATTTGGTATTTTGAATGTGTTTTCAGTATTATGAATAATTTTTTAAGTTTCGGATCCAGAGTTCTGATTATAGTTTCGGGTAAAATTCAAATAAAAAAATATTTTGGGTATAAAGAAATGTTTTTTAGGTATTTTAGGTTCCTCATGTCATATTTATCGTAAACTTTGGGTTTTTTGGGAATTGAAATATTTTTCAGGAATTTATTTGTGTTTTCGGATATTTTTTGGGTTTCAGTATTTTTTTAATTTTTGGGTACTTCGAATATTTTTCGAGTCCTAAAAACTCCAAACCAATTTGGTTCGTTACGTACCTAAAAATTATAGGTATTTTGTAGGTATTTGAATTGTGGACCTTGATCCCAAAAAAATCGACCCGTATCCGAACCAGAAAATTTTAAATACCTAAATGTTTAGAATCCAAAAAACTTAGACCAAAAAGAACCGATCGGTACTCAACCAGAAGACCCGATGCCCATACTACTCTCCCACATTATATTTTGTGTGCATTTTATAAGAGTTACATTTATTGAACTTGTGAGACTTAAGATTTACTTGGTTGATTTTGGCTAATTTAGTAGTATAGATTTGTAATTTTTTTTAAATAATTTTTAATATTATATTAAATTACAAATTTTATTTTAAACTATAAAAATAATTTAACGTAAAATATATAGTTTTATTTTTTACATATGGTTTGTTAAAGTGTTTGTATTAAATTTGATTTTGTAAATATTTGGAACTATATAGATGTTTAGGAAAGAGTGTAATAAAGTATATAAACTATATTGTATGTTTTGAAAAGAGTATAATAAAGTATAAAAACTATATTTGTGTATATCATTGTCATGTGATATGGTCTAATAAATACAAGTTTATTTGTTGTATAACTTTGTCATGCTCAAAAAAAAGTGGTGTAATCAATTATTGTTAGAGAAATTTTAGCTTACATATTGTTAGTCAAATATTATTGTAAGACCAAATCTATTGCTAGTTAATTAACGGGTCTAACAACCTTTAATAAGTAAATTTTTTTAAGAATTCTTTTCTTTTAGTAGTAAGAATAATAAAAAAAGAATTAAGTTTTTGATGTTTTTGCGTATTCTTTTTGTCCCTTTTATTATTTTTGAGTATTATTGAATTTAAAATTTTAAAACACAAATACAGTATCTTATATATTAAAACAGAAGTCATAACCTTGATTCATGTGTGATTTTTTTTTAAAAATGGACCTAATAGACCTATTCCTAGAACGTCATGTTACATTTAATCTCTAATCTTATCTTTTAAATTTTGGGTCTACCAGAAATTTTTATTGGACTATCAATAACTGGATTTAAAGAATAGATGATCCATTGTATTTATAGATAGTATAAATTAAATAGATATAATTTAATGTTGTAATACTATACCTCCATATGTTAAATATTTAAATATTTGTCAATGTTAACTTTTAAAACTGTAAAGATGTTTTTTTAAAATAAAAAAAAATCATATTATCTAACAATGATTAATCTTTACTATCGTAAACCAATGAAAACAAATTTTAAACTATATAGCTTATTTTAAAAATTAAACAAAAACTAAATATTTAATTATTTACTCGATAATATAAACCTATGAAGCGAAAAGTTTATTTAAAAAAAAAAAATTTCTAAATTTGTGAAATGTTACAATATATTTGAATATGACAATAAAACAATATTTACTAATCTTTATATATATAGTTACAATTTTAATAGTAAAATAATAATCCGAAAAAATATATATAGAAGAAGATACAAATACATGTGAAAGTTTAAAACAATCTATTCAATGAAAAAATATACCGTAAACTTATTATGTTTTAAAAATTGATAGACACATATTATAATATATACCAATTTAGAATTGAAAACAAAATATTTATATAAAAATAAATGAAAACAAAAACCCGCGCGGTTGCACGGATCGAGATCTAGTAACCTCTTTAAATTAATACTCTATAAATTAATATACACTAAAAGTCTCTATAAAATAATATAATTTTATAATCCCAAATTTAGTTTTTGGTTCAATTAATATATCGATAAATAAATTACTCAATTAATTAATAAAAAATATAGTTTTGTTGTAGTCTCATTCATTATAATAGTCGATGACTTTTTGATTGAAACAGTAAAGCTATATCCAAAACTAGATCTACAAATGGATATTAGAGTTTAGAAGAAAAGGACATCAACTAGCCACAAATATTATCAAAAACTGGCCCGGGTTAGTTCAAGTCTAGAGAGACTATACAACAAAAACTCGGAACTTAATGGTCAGATGAACAAAAATAATTATCTAAACTTCAGTAATTATGTAAGTAATAAGGGACATGATTTACAAATTGTATAAAGGTTCACGCATGTAATTTTGACGTATGTAAAATCAATCAATCATGGCAGTATGGTACCAGAGGAATCTACGTAGTCAGCAAGTCGTATGAAGATACTCAAAAAGATACGTGTCTCTTTGGGGACTATTCCTTCTCAAATTCTGCATAATTGGTTTACAAAACTTTTTAAATATTTGTAAATAACACAATCACACAGCCTCTTGTTTGAAGATAAGTTTAGTGGGACAGAACAAAAGAGAAAAGATAGAGAAACACATGGAATGAAGAAAGGAACAAGAGGAGGTGGAGAAACACAATTATGATTTCCAAATTTAGAAAGTTATTAATGGTAGATTGTGCCCATCAGTTTCTTTTTCTGGAAACCCATTGGTGATTAATTGAAAGATATATTTAAAGCTGGGACAATTCATTTGCCTATTTAGCCGACTTGATCCGATGACTGACACTTACAGACAACTAAGTTAATAGCATATTCTCAATAAACACTTATATTGTTAGTTTGATTTAGTAAAGAGCTTTAAAGATTAAAATTACAAATTTACAAGGCTGTTGATTTTAGTTGTGCATACTTGATGTCTTGTAGTATTTTATGGTTTTACCTACATATTTTTAGCTTATTTTAGTTTTAAAACTTGCATTCAGGCATTGTTATGATTCCTATACGTGCATTTGTGTTTTCATGGAAATTAGTGTGTATTTTCTTTTTAACATTTGGGTTTAGGTGAATTAGAGGAGATTATGTGTTTATATATGATGCTTAAGACTTAAATTACATTGATTCTTGCTTTGTCCATTGTTGTCGTGGTGTTCAGTTCACTATATAAAACCTTAGCACGGGGAAAGTCACTATCTGGAGCACGCACATCCTTGGATATATATGATCATGTTGATGATCAATTCAAAGCATTGGCCATGGTGTCGTCTCCTGAGCAGTATCATAGTTTTCTAGTGCATAAGTTATAACAGTTGCAGAAGTAGTATCTCGCAATGAAGTTACTTAACCACCTTATTACCCTATAGCTATAGGGCGATGCATCAATGGTTTTACCACAACACCTAAGGATGTGAAGCCAACATGATTAAGCAAAATATATACATGTGGTTACAAGGAAACTCTATTTTGAAATAACACAAGACTTTGATATAACATAAAGAACAAAAACAATCAAAAACAAGACATTTACCTCAAACATATACTCACACTTTTTTAACTTTGCAACAACATTGTTCTAAAGTCACTGAAGGAAAATCTGGTTCAAAGCATCAGCGACATGCTTCATCGCTGGTCGTTTCTCGGGACTAATACTAACACAAGCCATTGCAACCTTTAGCACAGCAATGACCTCTTCTTCAATCTCTGTGTCTTCAGGCACCAAATAAGGATCCAAAATGTCTGACATCTCTTTCTTCTCATCGATACACATCTGTATCCACTTCACTATCTCCATCTCCATCTTACCAACAAAAACAATCGGTAACCTTCCCGTTATCATCTCCAGCAAGATGACTCCGAATGAGTACACGTCCCATTTCTGAGACGGCTTCACCGTTGCCTTCATGGCTTCAGGAGCCTGGTAGAAGGAGCTCAAGTTTGCAAGTGGACCAATCGATGAGGCGCTCTTGTTGGATGGTGGATGGTCATTTGTGTTTGTTTCCAACGTTCCTGCGATGCTAGAGAGGTGCATGAGTCCAAAGTCCGAGATGTGAGGCTCCATGTCTTGTCCCAGTAGTATATTGCTGAGTTTGAGAGATCCATGGACGTACTTCTTGGGGCTAAACTCGTGAAGATACAACAACCCTCTAGCGATTCCTCTCATTATCTTTAACCGAACGTCCCAAGCCAGAGGCTTGAATGACACCATACTTGGATTGCCTAGCAACCAAACAAAAGCAAAAGTTGAGTTCTCAGTTCTAACACATAGAAACGATCTGTGAGTTTTGTCTAGGCCTGTAGTTTCGGTTTGTTCGATTATTTTGGTTCATGTATTTTTGGTTATTTCGGTACGGCCACAATCCCACCGAAGTGAACCAATAAAAATCGATTCGTTCGGTTTTTGGTTAATTTTGGTTTTTAATTCTATTTATGAGAATAACCGATTTTGTGTTTGTGGTTAAAATTCTGAATAATTATCTAAAAACTGAAAATTTTCAGATATTTTTGGTTAGTTCGGTAATTTTGGTTATTTTTATTTTCAGAAAAAAATGCAAAATCGAACCAAACCAAAAACCATAAACCAAATCAAAAACCGAACCCGAAAACCTAATAAAAAACTGAACCAAAACGAAATCATTTTTCAAAACCCTACCAAACCAAACCGAACCAAAAAAACCAAAATTTTTGGTTCAGTTACGTTAGGCTGGTTTGGACAAAATCTGCAGGCCTAGTACTTATTGTCATAAAGGTATGTATACTTACCGTGGAGTGCATTGGCAAGACTTCCGTTAGGAATGTAGTCATAGATGAGAAGCTTCTCCTCCACAGACCAATAATAAGCCTTAAGGCTAACTATATTCGGATGCCTCAGCTTCCCAATAGCTTCCACTTCCGTCTGAAACTCCTTACATCTCTGCGATCCTCCTTCTCCCAATCTCCTAACAGCAACGGTAACTCCATCTTCCAGCACAACTTTATACACAATCCCGTTCCCGCCTTTCCCAAGCACGAAAGCCGAAGCCTTAAGCAGCTCATCCAAATCCAACGCCATGTGTTTATCCAACAGAACAAGATCGTGCTGCGTCTCGAGATTCTCAGAAGAAGGCGACTCTGAACCGTCTCTCCTGAAACAAAAGGAGGAACCTCCTTTCTTTTCTTTACATTCTTTCTCCAACACGTGGCCTTCCTCGTCCACGTTGTTGCGCCGCGAGCAGAGCTTTAAGTAGCAGCAGGAGAAGAGAAAGCCAACGATGCAGATTCCAATGACGTCACACACAACAATTGCAATAACAACAGACTTGCTTAAACCTCCTTTCTTGGAGTCTCCTTCTGGTACAAAAGGGTGAGATGTTGGAGAGTCTTCTGGCAAGCAAGGATCCTTCAAAGGAGGACCACACAGCCTCGGGTTCCCCAAGAACGCTGTTGGTCCTCTGTTAACCAGAGCTCCGGTTTGCGGGATCGGTCCACTCAGATTATTGTGAGCTAGATCAACGTACACTTTCTCAGGCAAGCTCCCCAAGCTCGCCGGGATCGAGCCGCTAAACGAGTTGTGAGACAGATCAAGAGTTCCTTGCAGCCTACTCAAGTTACCAAGATCATCAGGAATGAGACCGGTAAAGTTGTTGTAAGAAAGGTCAAGCTTCTGCAACAAACCCAAAGCACGACCAAACCCACTAGGGACAGAACCGGTGAGGTTGTTCTGGCTCAAACCCAAGCTTCTAAGCCTCTTGCACTCCAGAATCGAATCCGGGAGCGGCCCATCAAGCCCATTACGCGAAAGATCTAAACTTTGGAGGAGCTTGAGGTCGCCGACCTCTTTTGGGATCGGCCCGGATAAGGAGTTTCCGTAAAGGACCAAACTTTGGAGGCGCTGAGCGCGGAAGAGCTCGAGAGGTAAGGACCCGGTGAGGTCGTTGCTTCTGAGGTTTAAGTGGCGGAGGTTAGAGAGCGAGCCGAGAGAGGAAGGAAGGTGACCTGAAAGTTTCTTCTTTGGGATGCTGAGAGAGACGACGAGGCTGTGATCGTCGCACGTGACTCCGTTCCAAGAACAGGGGGTTTGATTCTCTGAGTCCCAGTTGGTTAAAGACCCGTCTGGATCTCTGGAGATTGATTGCTTGAGAGCTAAAAGAGCGTACCCTTCGTCGTTTAAAGCGTTCAATTCGCCGTTGAAGTTCAAGATTAGGAGAAGCAAGAGTAGAAGCGATCCCACCGACATTTAGACAAGAAGTTAAGTGTTCTTGAGAGAGAGAGGAAGGAGAGGAGAGTTTGGGGAGATTGATTGAGAGAGAGAGAGAGAGAGGAAGTGAGAGTGTGAAAGCATAGGAGAGAGTGGAGAGTCGTTGAAAATGAGATTCGGCTTCCACACCTGGACCATTTGGACTCTGGTTTCTTCTGCCTATTAATATATCCACATTTTTAGTTATTTTTGTTTATTATTAGACCATCTCCAATGCTACACTATAATTTTCTTTATATTTCACTCTAAAATAGAGTAACTCTATTATAGAGTTGGATTTGCTCCAATGGTTCACTCTATAATAGAGTTACTCTATAATAGAGTGAAATATAGAGTAATCTTATTTTTTTACTCCAAATATAGAGTGAAAAAACAAGAATACTCTATATTTCACTCTATTATAGAGTGAACCATTGGAGCAAATCCAACTCTATAATAGAGTTACTCTATTTTAGTGTAAATTATAGAGAAAAAAATAGAGTTCCCTTGGAGATGCTCTTAAGCGTAAAGATGTGTTGTATTTGTCGGTAAAGTAAATTAAAAATCAATGCTGAATTGTTTAAGGTATAAAGAGAACGATGGAGAAAAACAAAACTTGAGAATAATGATGACAAATGTTCAAAAGAGAAAGTCTTGCGGAGATATTCATGCACTTCTTTTCTGCATTATATTTCTTCAATTTTTCAAGAAACTTTTAAAATTCAGTATTTATATGGCCCTAAAATCATGCATATTTACTACTCCCTTCCAAAAATATCGTGCACAAAATTGTTAAAAATATATCATTTGAATTTTGAATATATTTTATAAGTTAATAATGATAAATTTTATACTTTAAAATAAATATATTGAATTACTATTAGGTTGTAATTATTATAGTAGTTATATAGAAATGATATATTTCTAATTAAATTTTAATTTGTTTTCTTAATATATAAGAAATCTGAAATTTTTATAATTTTGAAATAAAGGAAATATCAGTTGTAAACTTATATATTTATAGAGTGTGCTTGGTTGAGATGTACCTAGGCTGTAACTGGTTTTAGTTTATAGGAATATGTGGAGTGAGATGAATTAATAAAAATGGAATACAAACAAATGGAATGATAGCAGTTAAAGAAATAAGATGAACTAGATCTGGACCCGCACAACCGTGCGGGTATTTATTTTCAAGTTTATATATATATATATATATATATAATTAGTACTCTATATACAAATTTGAAACCAAAAAATTAAAAAAAAAAAGTAACGGATGGCGATGGCGATGGCGACAGAGACTGCGTTCTAGGTTTTTTATGGATCTTCGACAATGGGATATGGAGTTACAATGGGTTACGCGGCTTCGGATTTGGACTGTTTATCATGATTCTAAAGGCTTACATGGGGTATGGGAGAGATTGGAGGATCCCGAAAGAAAAGATCTGTCAGATCTTCGAGGAAATTTCCGACAAGGAAAGTTAGGAATCAAAGGATATTGGGTTGTCACAGAGGATCGATCGGGAATCTGTTTCAGATTTCTAGGAAAGGATTTTCACGGTATTTTCTCTGAGGTTTTTAATTCGAAATGGGATTGGGTTGATTTGGGGATTATGGAAGATTCTAAGAGATCTTATTTTTCTCGGGATAGGAAGGTTTCGATTGAGTTTCTGATGCATATTAAGGTCTCTCAGGATCTCGGTTCAAGTGATTTGATTTGCAGAATCAATCAGACACGATTGGATTTACCTTTATGGCGTGGAGATGTGGAGTTACTGGGTTACTATAAAAACAGGGAAGGAGTAAAGGAATGGCAAATCGTTCTTGCTATCTTTCATTATTTCATAAAACTCAAATTTATTGGTGTTATTGTTCTTTTGGTTTTGATGGCGCAGAGCCAACTGATTGGAAAATCCGGAGAGATGAAAGGTGTTGAGGGAGCTCGTAAGAGATTGAAAATTTCGGTTCCACATTTTGATAATACTAGCCTCATCAAGCAGTATGACAAAACTCTCATTGGCAGGTGCATGAATCCGGCGGGGCAGGATATAAATGCTCTCCTGGTGATGTTGCCAAAGATTTGGAAGGTGGAGGATCGTGTGGCTGGTACTGACTTGGGGTTTGGACGCTTCCAGTTTGATTTTGTGGAGGAGGAAGATATTGAGGCAGTACTGAAGATGCAGCCCTACCACTTCGACTACTGGATGATCGCATTGGCTCGGTGGCAGCCAAAGATGCCACGGGATTTCCCTTCGGAGATACCATTTTGGATCAAGGTATTGGGTGTCCCTCTGGAGTTTTGGGACGTAGCAACTTTTCAAAGCATTGGGGAGGCGTTAGGAGAAACGGTGGAGGTTGATCTTGATTATGGTAAAATCAAAGTGGTTGTGGATGGCCGCAAGGAGTTGTGTTTTGACACGACCGTGGACTTTGTTGGTGGGGAGTTCCATGGAGGAGATGAGGCTCTAATATCACTTAAGTACGAGAAGTTATTTGGATACTGCGGAACATGTTTCAGCCTTTCTCATGATAAGGAGCAGTGTCCACTAACGGCAAAGAGTCCACCGAAGAAGAAGGAGATTAGGGAGTTGCCTCTAGCCAGACAAGAAGATAGAGCTAGGAGTTACAAAGGTGTGGTCATAAATGGAGAGGGGGAACAACAAGTAAAAGGCAAGGATCATAGAGATTTCTATGGAAAGGGAAAAGGGAAGATGTATGAGGAGCAGGAGTCCAAATGGGTGAAGGTACCTGAGAGAGGAAATTTTCGGAATCAGGGCCACCGCAACAATCAAAGAGGTGACGATGGAGGCTATAGGTACAGGGGCGATCGGGGTGATCGAACCAGAAGATACGGCACGGTGAATAACTTCAATGCTGCTAGGGGGGTGCGACGTGGTGCTAGTCCACGAACTGGAGCAGCAGAGGATGCACGGGAAGAGGGAGAGATTCCCCATCAGGATCACAGAGCTCAGCGTCTTGATGATGAACTATCGCTTTCAATACCGTTGCAGGGAAACGCGGCTCAGGTAGACGATCCAAAGGTAAATTCGGTTCTGGAAAGTGAGGAGAATGGATTAGATGTGGTCAATGAGTTTTTAGAAACTGAGAATAATAAGGGTGAGGAAGATAGTATGGAGCTAGGGGATGAACAGGTTAACCTCGAAGGTGATGATGGAGAAGACGTGGAGAATGCTAGTGGGGAGGAAAACTTTCAGAATCTCACAGATGGAGAGGTCGAGGAAAGTAATGATCAGATTGACGATACACTGGGAGACATCAAGGAGGACGATATTACAGTGGGTGGAATGGAAGAGAAGGAAGCTGCTGCGGGCGAGGAGGATAAGAAGAAGGGGGCGCGCAGGGGTCTTATTAAGCCGAGTTTGGTTGCAGGAGGTTCAACAAAGGCAAGAATGGTTCAAGCTTACATATCCAACCGTAAGCGCACGTCCACTAAACCTGTGAACCGTAATGGAGAAGGATCAAAGCAGCAGGAGGAGCAGGGTACCTCAAAACCCAAACCTCATTCGACCAAACCCTAGAGTTCTATGGATTTACGAGCTACAGAAGAGCAGTTCTTTGAGCATTTGGAGTCTCCTGGTTTTTTCATTTTATTTGCATTAATAAGCTCTTTGAGCATTTATATTGTTGGTGTTTTTAGTTTTTATTTGAATTTGGTTCTTTGTTTGAGCTTTGAAAGATCGAACTATAAGATCTTGAATGGGAATATGACTGGCTTTTTGGTTTTATGGTATTATGTTTGGTACGTATGGTGCATTTCTGGTTTAGTATGTCTACTCTTTCAAAATTCTGGAAGTGCTACTGGATTGTTGGTTAGTTTGGTCATGGATCTGTATATGTGTTTGGTCTCCTTAATCCAAATACATATACAATGGTGTTTCACGGTGATGCAAGTGTTTGGGTGGAGGAGTGGTGCTATTTCGTTATCTCTACATCAATTATGGGTTTTGGTTTCTTTATTTCTACATAATAAAGGTAAGCGTATGGAGGAGATGTATTATTGGATGAATGATTGGTGCCTTGCAATGAATATTGGGTTCATCTATATGGTGTGGTACGGGTTCCCACTGGGACTAAGAGTTTTGTTTTGTCACTTTCAAAATATTTTTTTCACACAGATGGTGCAAACGAATATCAGCATGGCAATATATTTTTTCCTTATTTGGTCTTTTACTCAATGGCTTTGGTTATATACGTGTTGGAAGAGAGGTCAACACCTGCAGTTTTTATTGGGAGTGATACGTTTTAAATGGTCACTATGGTATTGGTTTTCGGTTTCCCCATGTTGTTGGAGAGCTTGGCGGAGTGCATTAACAGGTGATTGGGAGAGTGTGATGGTTACGAAGTTGTTGGTGTCATGTTTTTGGCTGTTTTGTATGGTATGGTGGTGGAAATTTCAGGGTCTCTTTACACCCAAATTAAATAGCTCTATAGAGCTTTTGTATAATTTTTTAAAATGAGAGCACTTAGTTGGAATTGCAGAGGAATGGGAAGTAAATGGACAACAAGTTATTTAAGGGAGATATGGCATAAATATAAGCCGGATTTTTTATTTTTATCGGAAACAAAACAAGATTTTGAATTCGTTCAAAAATATCAATCACATTTTGGATTTGATAATTTAGTCACAGTTGATCCAATAGGTCGGAGTGGTGGACTGGCGCTTTACTATAATAACGATTATCAGGTTAAGGTTTTATATTCAAGTAATAGAATGATTGACGTGGAAGCAGTGGCTCTGGGGAAAACGGTTTATTTGACTTTTGTGTATGGGGATCCAGTCAAAGAATTGAGGGAACAAGTGTGGGAACGCTTAACTAGATATGGACTTTCAAGATCGGAACCGTGGTTCCTTATTGGCGATTTGAATGAGATTACAGGAAATCATGAAAAAGAGGGTGGATCTCTCAGGAGTGCGGATTCATTTGTCCCTTTTAACAATATGATTAGGAATAGTGGATTGCTGGAGTTCCCGGCTAAGGGAAATAAATTGTCATGGCAAGGGAGAAGAGGTAAAGGAAAAGGGGCAGTAATGGTAAGATGCCGCCTAGACCGTGCACTAGCAAACGAGGAATGGCATACTTTATTCCCATGTTCTCATACGGAATATTTAAAGATGGTGGCATCTGATCATCGACCTCTGGTGGCTTTTCTCGATGATAAAGTTATACGGAGAAAAGGCCAATTTAGATTCGATAAGAGATGGGTTGGCCAAGATGGTCTTATGGAATCAATTACAATGGGTTGGTCGAAAAATAGGGAAGGCACCAGAAATGGTATAGTGGAAAAGATTAGTAATTGTCGTCATCAAATAGCAAAATGGCGGAAAAATAATCCACCTTATGGAAAGGAAAAAATTGCAGATTTGCAAAAGGCCCTTGAAGAAGTACAAACTGATGATACTAGGTCTCAAGAGGACATACTGGAAGTATCCAGGAAGCTACAAGAGGCATATAAGGATGAAGAGGAGTATTGGCACCAAAAAAGTAGGAATATGTGGTATTCATCTGGGGATCTTAATACAAAATTTTACCACGCATTGACTAAGCAACGAAGGGTACGTAATAGGATTGTAGGACTTCATGATGCAGCCGGAAATTGGATCACTGAGGATAATGGAGTAGAAAAAATAGCAGTAGACTATTTTGAAGAACTCTTTTGTACTACATCTCCATCGGAGTTTGACGATTTTCTCTCGGAAATAACACCGGGGATTACTCCTCAGATAAATCAATGGTTATTGAGAATGGCGACTGAGAATGAGGTCAGAGAGGCTCTTTTTATGATGCATCCAGAGAAAGCACCAGGACCAGATGGCATGACCGCTCTTTTCTTTCAACATTCGTGGCATATTATTAAGAATGATTTACTAGAGATGGTGAATAATTTTCTGGTCTCGGGAGAGATGGACGCACGGTTAAACATTACTAATATATGTATGATTCCAAAGACAGAAAGGCCTACAAGGATGACGGAGTTGCGACCAATCAGTTTATGTAATGTGGGCTATAAAATAATATCGAAGGTTTTGTGTCAACGGTTGAAAATCTATTTACCCTCTCTCGTCTCGGAGACGCAATCGGCATTTGTGGCAGGGCGTTTGATCTCTGATAATATTCTTATAGCTCAGGAAATGTTTCATGGATTAAGAACAAATAAAGCGTGTCAAGGAAAGTATATGGCAGTTAAAACGGATATGAGTAAAGCGTACGATAGGATAGAATGGGAATTTATTAAAGCTTTATTACAGAAGATGGGTTTTCATCAGCATTGGATTAAATTAATGATGGAGTGCATATCCTCGGTTCAATATAGGGTTCTTCTAAATGGACAACCACGAGGGCTCATTGTTCCACAAAGAGGTTTACGACAAGGAGATCCATTGTCTCCTTATTTATTTATCTTGTGTACTGAGGCTTTGATTGCAAATATCAGGAAGGCGGAGAGAGGGAAACAATTAACAGGAATTAAGGTAGCCAGAGCATGTCCATCGATTTCACATCTTTTTTTTGCGGATGATAGTTTGTTCTTCTGCAAAGCTCAAAAGGAGGAATGTCACACTATTCTCAGGATTTTAAAAGAGTATGAGATGGTTTCGGGGCAACTGATAAATTTTGAAAAGTCTTCGATTCAATTTGGTCATAAGATTGAGGAATCGACCAGGCAGGAGTTAAGAGATATTTTGGGTATTCAGAATTTGGGGGGAATGGGATCTTATCTAGGATTACCAGAGAATCTTGGAGGCTCGAAGATTCAAGTTTTCGGCTTTGTGCAGGATCGTCTAAATAGTAGGGTCAATGGTTGGACTTTTAAGTTTTTTACAAAAGGAGGAAAGGAAGTGATTATTAAATCAGTGATTACGGCATTGCCGAACCATACGATGTCGTGTTATCGCTTACCTAAGGCAACCACAAAAAGGTTGACGGGTGCTGTAGCACAATTCTGGTGGAGTCCTGGAGGTAGTTCACGAGGACTGCATTGGAAATCATGGGACAAAGTATGCGTCAGTAAGGAAGATGGGGGTTTAGGTTTTAAGGATATAACTGATTTCAATACTGCAATGCTTGGTAAGCAGTTATGGAGGCTGATAGAAAAGCCAAACACTTTATTCTCTCGAGTTTTCAAGGGGAGGTATTATAGGCATGCCTCACCTCTTGAACCGATCCGTTCATACTCTCCGTCATATGGCTGGAGGAGTATAGTATCTGCTAGATCTCTGGTAAGCAAAGGACTAATCAAACGGGTGGGAACAGGTTCTTCTATATCTGTATGGAATGATCCCTGGCTCCCAACCACTCGCCCGAGACCAGCCAACAAAAATCAACACAATTTGTATCCAGATCTTACAGTGGAATCACTTATTGATCCCATTTCGCGAAAATGGAATTCGCAGGCCCTACGGGATTTGGTAGATCCACAGGATGTGAAAATTATAGAAAGTATACCACTGAGCAGAAATCAGATGGTCGATAGGGAAGGATGGCATTTCACAAACAATGGAAGATTTACGGTTAAATCAGGCTACCAAGTAGAGCGGATCTACCCGGATAGGGAACGACCACCATTATTGATGGGACCAACAGTTGATGCTCTGAAGGCTTTTTGTTGGAAAATCCGGTGTCCACCAAAAATAAAACATTTTCTTTGGCAATTGGTATCAGGGTGTGTAGCAGTTAAGAAGAATCTGAAGGCGCGAGGGATGCAAGGTGAGATTTGTTGTGCAAGATGTGGAGCGGAGGAGGAGTCGATTAACCATGTATTTTTCGAATGTCCTCCAGCACTTCAGGTTTGGGCTCTTTCAAAGATACCAACAAATCCAGTCATTTTCCCAACGAGTTCTCTTTTTACGAATATGGATCATCTTTTTTGGAGGGTTGTTCCACAGATGGAGGATCATCAGTTTGCTTGGATACTATGGTATATTTGGAAAGGAAGAAACAATAAGGTTTTTAGCAATTTGGATATGGATCCTAAGGATACTCTAAAACTGGCAGAAACGGAATCTATACTCTGGGCAGAGGCACAAGTTTTGAATGAACAGAAAATGGAAACTCAGATACAGGTTACGTCCCTTCCGTCAATTTCCGGACGATGGTGTTTTACAGATGGATCATGGAAAGAGGGTGATATTTTCTCTGGTCAGGGTTGGTTCAGTACATTAGAAGGATTTGAGGGGTTGATGGGAGCAAGGAATGTACGGGCATCTCTAACACCATTACATGCAGAGATGGAAGCGCTACTATGGGCTATGGAATGTATGAGAAACTTACGACAATTTCAGGTTACGTTTGCAACGGATTGTTCTCAATTGGTGAAGATGGTTTCAGCACCAGAAGAATGGCCTGCTTTTGCAAGTTATTTGGAAGATATCAAGAGTCTGAAAGAGAGTTTCATACGATCAGAGATTATTCATGTGCCAAGAACGCAAAATACAAAGGCGGATAACCTAGCACGCAGTGTCAGGACACAAACGTCTTTCGTCGTTCACATGGATCAACATCTACCAGTGTGGTTTACAGGGTCAATATGAGTCTGTAATGTTGTCGACAAAAAAAAAAAAAAAAAAAAAAAAATATAATTAGTACTCTCTCTGTTTCTTAACGTTACATATCCTAGTTTTTTTACTCATTTTAATAAAACACATTAAATTTGTATAATTTTCTGTTTTTATCTTTGTTCCATAATTTTAAACCAATAAAAATTCAGTAAGTGCAATTAAGTTTTTTGAAATTTGCAATTAGGTAATAAAACATGTATTGAAAATGTAAAAAATGGATCTTTCTAAAACAATTATTTTTCCTAGAATATATAATATTAAGGAACGGAGGGAGTATATATTTTTTAGGTTATTTATATATTTGAATATGTATACATTTTTTTAAAATACAATAATTTTAAATTTTGTTGCTGTAAATTAATTATTTCAAATCATCACATATATATATATTGCTTTTTATTATATATTTTTCATATTGATTTTGTGTTTGATTATAAAACCAAATTTTTTATGCACGATATAAACATATTCAAAAATTATTTTGTAATTAATTTATTATGATCCTGATCCGTAATTCAAAGAAAGCAATTTTTTATGTTTATATATTTTAGATAATTAATTACTGTATATATACAATTTTAAGATAAGTTAATTTTTATACATGCATTATATAGTTTACTGATGTTAAACTGTTCTACCAACATATTATATTTTAGCATAAAATATTTTATATTTATGAAAATAAAATATATTAACTTATCAATTTAAAATAATTTTATCATATTTAGTTCAATATAATGGTTTTCTTTTAGTGTATATAGCTTTAGTTAATTTCTACAGCCCTAAAATTTACCAACCATGATTTATTTAGTTTTTTTTTAAAACTAAATAGAGAAATATGATGACAAAAAAACAAAATAGAGAAATATAAAGAAATTGTTGTAGAAGCCATATCTTCAAAAATATTATTTACTGAGTTATAGAAAAAAAGATTTGTTATAGGAATATATTTTTTTCATTTGATTTCTACAGATACATCAGACTACATAAAAAATTATACAGATTAAATACAGTAATATTTTTATAACTACATATAACCAAATCATCCACATGGTTGTATAGGATTTGTCATTTTGCATTAGGTAATTAGATAAGGTGGTGGGACACTGGGCATGATTCGCTGGAATCAGGTGGCTTGAGTAGTCTTTCTTTCGGCTCGGCCATTCTCAGTCACGAGTGAGGCACGTGGTTCGAGTGAAGGCTAGGGGTTCATGATCCTTATTCCTTAACGGTTAGTATATACATATATATTTTAAAGTAGAGAATATGATTCTTAACGGTTAGTCAAATTAAACTTAGTTGCAGTAGACAGGAGTAAGGAGTAAGATGCATGAGAGAAAGTCTCTAATTAATTAACCCTACTTATACTTTATTCGTATCGAAAGTAGTAGAGTGATTAGTACGCCTCCATGATGATCCCACATTCTCTGTATAAACAACAAAAGGGAACACCTTTATGAACTATGATGTCCCTCTTTGTATTTTTCCAGCCGTTAACATGTATATTCAATTGATCAACTCATAGAAAAGAGTGAATCATTGTGTTTATAGCTGTCTAGCTCCTCCGAACGTAAATCACAATCACAACTAATAATGTTTCAAGGTTAAATTTTTATGGTGATGAATTATATGAAATCATGGAGGCTGAGATATAAGAAACTTCTTTTAGTATTTTTTTTTTTGAACAGCACTTCTTTTTATAATTAACTAAAAGTTTTTCAGATAATTAATCACATGAATGACACCAGAAAAGTTATAACAATTCCAGTATGATTGAAGAAAAGTGTTGCTAAAAGAGATATCATACATTGAACAGACATGCCTGGACCTGTGTTATATCATGCTTTGCTTTCTTATCATCTCAATCATCTATACCACCAACACTATAAATTTATAGTATATGAAACTAATACTATCAGTCTTTAAGAATATAAGAACGTAATTTGTTTGAATAAATATTTGACTACTATTTTTGTATCAGTAAAAAGCACTTTATAGTGTGTCCCATGCATGGAGCAGCCAAATGTGAGTATATTAGAGAAAGGTGTAAGCGCAGGCTCCGAGTTTGGCACATGCAAAATTAGGAGCGTGTGTGCGTGAAGCTAGCCGTTGCCGTCGACCACCTAAGAACATTATTACTAAATTACGCCTTCCATAAACTACGATGTACATATCTTCGTCATGATTAAATCCCTCGCAAACATCCTCGAACATATTTTCAAAAAAAAAAAACATCCTCGAACCTGGTTAGCCAAACTTTTCACCGTTTGAAATTTCTTAAACCGGACCGAACTTCTCAGAGGCTAAGAGCTACCAAACTATTTTAGCAAACCGGAAGGTTTATCTTGAACCCTTCTAATATCAAAATTCACGTTACTATGTTATTTATTTAAATATTTGGTTATACGCTGAAAAATTCTGATGCGACTGGGATTCTGAGTGAATGAGTCCAAGCGCCTCGTGACCGTAAGGTCCTAATGTCGTAAACTTTCTGTACATTTCATCTACTCCAAAATCTCTAATTTGTCAGAAACCTATGACTTGAGTAATAAAAATGAACACGTTACATTTCTGTCTATAGTACTATCAGATATTTCATATATATATTAGAATATATATTATTTCTGTGTTACAAAAAAAAAATGATTTCTATTGGTATAGATTGTGATTATCTCTAAGAGAATATATTTAGATAAGTTCATAGCTTATGTTGTACTTATGTAGCTAAGATCTCATATGATCTATCTAACCATCTCTTGTATATATATTAACCAACATGTTTTTTTTTGACTAAAGGCTTTCAATTAAAAACATAAACGATTACAAGGTAAGGTTATAAAATCTTAGAATTTGATAAAGTTTGCATGAAACACATTTCATGATAAGTTAAGTCTCAAATCAAATGCTATTAGGCCGAAACTAGAAAGAACCAAAGAAATGAAAGAGAGTAGCTAATGAGAAGATCCACAACCACATCGGCCACGTTTACCTTTCCCTTGCATTGTCTTCCATTCCAAGTCTTGAAATTTGATAGGAGATTTTGTCTCTCTCCCACCCCTTGTCAAGCTGAGGGAGCTCATATGCTCTGATTCAACTTCATCCACTTCTTCTAGCACAGTGAAACGAGAAGGACTCTCAAATTCACTAACTTGAAGTGATGTGGTTAAAATATCAACAATGGATGGTGTTTGGACTTCCTTGTTGATAATGTTTGATGGAACTGAATCCATAATGGCTGCGGTAATGGGAGTAGATTGAGAATCTACTAATGGAGATAAAGTGTTGTTTGATGTACTTTGGCAATCCACAGAAACATCAGAAGAAACCGTAAAGAGAGGAGGAGCTACCTCCAAATCAGATTGCAAGGATTGGCTTATTTCAGCGGCTGAAACTACAGAAGGGACATTGAGCTCTTTCATTTGATGAAGTAGAGGAATATCATGTGCTGAAACAGCAGTCAGGGAAGCACCATTAATCAATGGGTTGTTTAGATAGATATCTGCTGAAGAGGAAGTATCCTTTTCTCTTTGCTGTAAGATGAGATCAATATCCACAACAGGAACCTCATCATTAATTTTATCCTTTTCTTTTTGCTGCAAGTTTGGATCATGTTGAGGCTTAGAAGGGAGAAGACATCTCTTCGCTTTATGGCCTAAGTTTCCACATCTTTCACAAGTTGATGGAATCCACGTATAGTCCACATTAACCAAGAAAATGCTGCCTTGTTTATCATCAAGGCCAATAAGCTTCGGAAAAACCTTATCCAACTCCATTCTACTAACACTTTAGCTTCTCCCATACTAGTAGGGTCTAGACGAGGCTTATGGGTTAAAATAGGCTCTCCAAGACCTGAGGCGACGTGGCTTATTCCTAATCTGGAGTAGCAGCAGTCGGGTATGTTCTTCAGAGTGACCCAAACTGGATGAGTGGAGATTTCTGGAATTTTGAAAGAACCCTCTGGGATCCACGGAAGTATAAAGAGTAGGCAATCATCAATATGCCAAACTCCTCTTTGAATGATCCATTGACGAGTGGGTTGGTGAGGGATATGGAACATAAAAGATGAATCCCCAACCTTCTTACAAGTAATCTTACAACTCCTGCCCCAAATCTTGTTTACTACAGCATGTACAAGACCGCCCGGAGGTAAAGAACACCTATGGAACTTTCCTATGATATATTCATCCTTGTTCCCAGGTCCTAGTCTAAGCACTTTAGAAGGGATATATACTTCTGGTGTACCATCGAGTCTGTAAGTTGGCGTAGCTACCCGGTAGAGATTACGCGATTGAGGACTTAGTCTTGCAGCCCACGGGAATCTTAAAGTTCCATCAGCTTTGAGTTCAGTGGCAGCTTCTCTATCGGAGGCTGCAGAGAACGAGATGATTGCTTGCCCTTCAATGGCTTGTTCAAAATCTCGTCATTAAGCGATGGCCACATAACCGCTAATTGGATCCCAACAATAGCAAGATCGTAGCCAGACGGAGTGCTTGGTTCCGGTGGGGTAGCAGAAGGCTTGAAGTAAAGCGGCTTAGCCCATGAACCCAAAGACGGAACAAAACTCACGGGATCCGGAGGAGCAATGGGATATGAGGAAGACTGAAGCGGGACCGTGATTGACAAAAGAGCATTTGTGCAAACCGTAGAAGCTTTTCCATTGTTGCACTTATGCCAGAGTCGTGAGAAGCAGAGGCGGTAGCACCAGTATCAGGAGGAGATTGATTGTCACAGGTCACCACATCACTTCCATGAGGACCCGTACCATTGACACAATCAGAAACGCAAGGAACCGTACCATTGGGACCTTCTGGAACCGTAGACGGAGTACTCACGGGTAATTCCGGTGACGAAGAGGGAGGAAATTGTGGAGATGACGTAGGGAGAGGAGCTGCAACTAAATCCGAAGTGAGAGACAGATTCGTACAAGGAGGAGATGCATCCGTTGATGACGGCGGAGCTGAGAAGCCATCCAACAAATCCATGGCTGAGGAAAGAGAGAGAGAGAGAGAGAGAGAGAGAGAGAGAGAGAGAGAGAGAGAGAGAGAGAGAGAGAGAGAGAGAGAGAGAGAGAGAGAGAGAGAGAGAGAGAGAGAGAGAGAGAGAGAGGCAGGTCACCACGAGAAGGCAAGACCTACCGGCGACGACTAACACCGGTGGAAGCGTCGAATTTCAGTTTCAGAAGTTTTAGGTTTTCGCCTTTACGTTCGCTCAATTGGGGGCGCGTTGCTAATTTTTTTGTCAACCTTGTGATAAACTAATTAGTACAAAACTGTGTAAGTTGAACTTTTTATAGTGACTGGGCTCACCCCGAAGGGCCATCTCGCCAGAAATCCCCAAGGCGCACCCGAGAAACCTCTAGGACCTTAGGCCCAGACCATCTGCGAGTACGGGATTTTTTTAGCTAACCCAGTACCACCCCGCTGTCCCCAAGTATCGAACTGGCGACTTCGGGTAGTCGTGTGTGAGAATCCCTTCAGTACTTCCACTAGGCCACCTGAGAGTTCTCAATTAACCAACATGTTAATGAAATACTTCAGTTCACAATCTATCTATAATTTCTCTAGTTTACTTTGCAAGTATCTGATGTATAACCTATATGTATGGGAATCTATCTGGTAGTATAAAAGATTGGTTTCTTTGTGGCGCATAAAGACACTAATTTCTCTACGCAACGCCTCAAATGTAGGGAAAAAATATGACCATTAATATCAAATAACGCCTCAATGTAAAAGATATACAAGACTATATTATATTGCATAAAAGTCCCCTTTCCATGCAAGAATATTATCCGAAAATTAGGTTGGCGGTGTAATAAGCGGTAGTTATGGTACCGTTCCTGACGATGTTGAGCAGCATTAGTGGGGCGTAGAGGACGTTTTCGGGTGCGACAAGAGCACAATATCCCTCTGGAACATTAACTCCAAGACCGCATGTACTAGAGCTAAGCAAAACTGTTTGTAAGACGTTGAGCACTATTCGAAATGCACCGTATGTATCCGTCAGTACTTCAACGAGTCTGGTGGTTGAGCCGCCACATGTTAGGTATACAGTGGCATTCGAGACAGGGTTGGGCGTTCCGTTGAATCTACAGTACACGACATCGTCAATTATGACTTGGTTAATGGTGTAGCCAGCGATTGTAAGGCCCTGGGAAGGGGAAGAGAGTGAAGATATGATGATAAGTATGGAGATGAGGTAAGCATTTGATTTCGCCATTTCTTTTTCCTTCTGAGTTTTGAATCTGTTTTATAGAAGAGTTTTGGGTTTTTGTGGGAAAGAAGCATATGGAAACGGTTGTTTATATATAAGATCGAATGAATGACTAACATATGATATGAATTGATAATTAATATGTTCGTGTTTAGTTTACGTGCACGAGATAGTTTTGAGTTACTAAAGAGTGTTGATTGCTTAAAGAAGATCTCCAAGGAAATGTGTTCCTTTAAGAAGAGTTTTCATCATATTAACAAAGCATAGTTAATGTGAATTTGTTCAAGTAAACATTAAATGATGTATGCGTGGTACGCAGTCTAAAGATATCCAATCCCTATATTTATCCCAAAAAAGAAAAAAAAAGATATTCAATTCCTATATTCATTTTTTTTTTTGAATTATACATGAGTATTCTGGCCTCCACAGAAGTGGGTTCAGTCCATGTTTAGGTCCCCTGTCCCGGCGATGTGTTAGATCCCCTGTTCCGGCGATACTAAAATGTTAATTCCCAAGACTCGAACTTTGGTAGCTTTATCGTATTGGGCTTTGCCCTCGAATTAATCATCATCAGACCAAAAGCTCCGGTCAATTCCTATAGTCAGACATCCTTAAGAAAGAAAAGTAAGCTTCGTCGGTTATTGAATCAAAGCATTAGCTGTTTGTTTCTACACCACAAAAGAAGCGGAAGAGGAGCCATGTCCATGAAGACTCTGCGACCGTCTCTTGTGGTGGACTCACACTTCTAATGTGGTACAACGAGCCATGCCATTGCGGTTAACTAAGAAAGCCACCAATCTGAATTCACCAAAGATGTAATCAGACCCCTACTGATCCTAGAAAAACCAGACTGGTTTAATACATTTTAAAGGCATGATTTAACTGGTTTACTTACATGTCCCCAGCTATCTATGCCTCTGGACACTACACCTAATGTCTGCATATTCAAAGATTGTTAGAACTTGAGAAAATTTTATACAAATTTAAAATGTTGTATATTACTTGCCATGTTCAGGGCAATAACTTAGAGCTATCTGCCTTAGATTTTCATTGCCATCTCTGACCATCTTTTTGTGTCTGATGACAAATACAGCAACCTATCCAACCTACAAAGAAGGAAAATGGAGTACCATTTAACAAACATCATTTCTATGAGATGAGTCTGAAACAAACGGCTTATGGCTCCAAGGGACTTACCACTCCAAAAATTGCACCGGAAGCACCAATTGATGACGCTTCGTTGAACAAGTAGCCCATTGTTGAACCTAGAACTCTTAAGATGGTTTCTGTAAGTGAGGAAACTCGAAACAGAGAAATGTAATAATCCACATCAAAGCAAGTCGATGAGCCATTTAATTACTTGCAACAGCGGCGAATGTCAAGTAAACGGCAAGAAATCTCTTTGGGCCACCTAATCTCTCAGCAGTTGGTCCAATAGAATTCAAAGAGTAGCAATTTATCTAAACAAAAGAGAAATAGTTTAACCATTAATTAGATGCAACTTGTGCTATATACATCCTGATATGAATATGAAACTTTTAAGCCTCCCTTTTAACTCATAATTGTCAAGCATCGTTTAAATGCAAAATATCAAACCAAAAGACATGATTTTTCCTATCTGTAGTAGCATATGAATGATGAAGATGATGACCCTATCAGCTCTAAACTGGAGAAAGCTAAGATCCATTGAATAGAATGAGTCTATGGTATCATGAAAACTCTACATATATACTAGAAAACGTTTATATAATTATATTCCACAAGCTAACGATTTCATGAAATGTTAGCTTCATTACATAGAAAGACGAGTGTCATTAAAGAAAAATACCAAGAAAAGAAAATCCCCTTACGTAAAAATTAGCAATTTACCGGTGCCCTAATTTTTTATTTTTTATGTTCTCCGCCGCTTTGGTAGCTAGCTAGGTCTTTAAAAAATAACCTTCAACAACACCCCTCTCTCTCTCTCTCTCTCTCTCTCTCTCTCTCAGCAACTAAAACGATCATGGTTTCAGATGATATCCCTACGGAACTCAACCTCAAGATATTGTCAAGATTGCCAGCAAAATCAATCGCTAGGTTTCGCAGTGTGTCCAAGCAATGGGCATCAATATAGTTGATCTTCGACAATTGAAAGACTTGTTCCTGACCAACTCCTCGTTGTCTCATCCTCGTCTCATATTCGCCATCAAAGAAAATGGTGTGTGGAGCATCTTCTCGTTGTCTCAGCATTTGACACCATACGAGAAGCATTCATCGTCTCTTGTAGTAACCCCCGAATTTCATATGAAGTTCCCTCCAGACGATATGTGGATCTTTCGTAGTGATAACCGACAATTCGCATGTGGCTATATATGCCTCTGGTTTGATCTATTTCTACGGTATGTGGACCGATAAAATGAAGTGCCAGTGATATGTAACCTAAAACTGGACGGTACGAGACCTTACCTTATATTTCAAGGTACAGAAGGTCGTATAGTTTTTTTGGGTTTGATCCGGTTGAAAAGCAATACAAGGTATTGCACATGGCTTATCCATATGGTCCTAATGATCACAGAGTTATGACATTAGGAACTAGAGGAATGAGGTGGAGAAAGATCCATTGTTCATTAAGACTTGAGAATCTGAGTGAAGGGGTATGCATTAATGGGGTTTTGTATTACTTAGGTGACACGTCTGAGTGTAAGGAAAAGATTAGGGAGAAGTCTAGTTTTGCAATAGCTTGCTTTGATATTCGGTCTGAGAAGTTCAAGTTTCTTTATCCGGAAAGCTTTTGTGAATTGATAAACTATAATGGTAAGTTGGGTGTGATTTACTATGATGATCTCACTATGATGCTGTAGAGTTGCGGGTATAGCTTTTGTGAATTGATAAACAGGAATAATGGTCGAAATATTCCTACACTTTGAGGGTGATAAACCTTTTCCCCCATTATGCCTCCGTGGTTGGAGTGATTTCGACGGGTGAAATTGTTTTGTCAATGGCTGATTATACATGTACCCAACCGTTAAATGTTGAATTGATGTCTCACTCTCACTATTAAGACACTAATCTTTTGCCAAAGCATAGATTAACAAGGATTAGCATGAATGCTTAGAAGATGAGCGTTTCTTCTTTATTCATTCACAAGCGAGCTTCGTGTCAAAGCTGCTTAAGCAAATCGCAAACGCTTGAAACGCTGACAACGGATACCTATAATCCATCGTGAACATATCTTTCCCCACTTTGCCAAACTGCAAGATCACTTTCTCTTGCTCTGGATGAGACGGTGCAGCCGCCGCTGCTCCTTGTGTCGGCGGCTGTCTCGCGGCGACAAGCTGGAAATTCTTAACCGACGCGACCGTCACACGTCCACGAAAATTCAAACACCAGCACTGCAACTGCTCGTGCCACCTCGGCTGCTTGTTCTTCAACACCAACGGTCTGAAACTCGTCTCTTCTTGCTCCTCCTCGCATGGTGCTACTACTCCCATCCCCGAGAATCTAGAGCTGCTGAAATCTACTGAACGGTAGTCCAGTGATGACTTGGAGAACGAGATGTTACTGCGGAACGACTCGTCGAGAGGGCCTGGGAGGAGTTTATCCGGTTGGTTTGGGACAGATCCGCCCGGTTCCAGAGATGAAGTTGGGATGGAGTTCATGACGCAGTGCATTCTCCGTGGCCCGCGCGTGCCCAGCACGTTGAGCTCGTATGTGATATGAGCTATGTTGTAGCTTCCTGATGGGAGTTTGGGAGATACTCTTTTGGAGTGGAATCTGCTTCTGCTTGTTTGGTCAGTGATGAGTGCACTTGAAGATGATGGTGTGTTTTGTGGTGGTTGTGTGTCGTAAACCACGAACTTTGTTCCAAGAAAGTTTGATCTGTAGGGAAAGAAACTTTCAGTAAGCGAATATACAAAAGTAGCAAAACTGTTTAAGAGAGATCAAAACGAACCTGAGCTTCCCGAGGTATGAGTTGCTTGATCTTGAGATGTTATCAGCATCCATGGAGATAATGTACTCGGTTTTTGTAGTTCTACGAGTTCGTTTAGCTGAAAGAAGAAACTTCCCATTCTCCACTACTAGAGCTTGAACAAAAAAAACATTATGCACAACTTAGTCTTAAGCCATGAACTAAAGTAACAATGGGAAAAAACCGAACCAAAAACCGGAACCGAAATTACCGACCAAAACCATTCATACCCAGTCAGTTTCTAATTTTCTATATCCAAAATAACCAAACCGAAGAACTCCTCCAATATATAAAATATTATTTATATATATAATATAACTAAATATATATTATTTAAACTGTTAAAAATATCCAAAAATATCCAAAAATAAAAATTATCAAAAAAAAAATCCAAATTACCTGAAACTATCCAAAGCATACGGATATTTTTATCCTGAATATCCAAAATATTCCTAATTTTTTTTGTTATCTAAGTTTTCCGGATATTATGGGTAATTATTCCCTTACCTGAACTATCTGATACCCAAAATATCTGAACCCATACTCAAAATGCCCTGGGCTAAACTAAATTGTAATCCAGAACAAACAGCTATTCCTGAGTTAACAAGAAAGCTTACCAGGACTTAAACAAAGATAAAGATGAAACGTTAGCTTTGATTTATCCCTTTTGATGAAACACTGAATCATCGTATCACGTGGCCCTGGCTGGAAAAAGAAACTTCTTTCATCAGTGGTTTGAACTTAACAACATCACATTTACAAGGTTGAGGGGGAAGAGAACCTGTTTGAGGGAAACGGGGAAAGTGAGCTTCCCAGAGATTTCAGGACATAAGACGATCTCTTGGCACATAGCTCTCCAAGACCGACAAACGGAAGCACAAGCCACTACATGTTTCCTTGCAGGCCAGTTACTCTCACTCTCCTCTAGTCTTCTGATCACATCTAAGAGCAGCTCTGGAGGAAGATTAGCCCATCTGCTTGTCTGAACTATCAAAGGTGACAAGAGGTCACGTGAAGACGAATAGTCACGGAACGAAGAGCCCTTCCCTTTGTGTAGCCTGAAGTCGAAACTCCTCTTGGACAAGCTCCCAAGCCCATCTCTCAAATCTTGAACAATGCTCCTAAACGACATATTCTCTTTGTTTGTTAAGCTCAACTCTAATTGCCTAAATCTGAAAAAGAGAGTCCATAAGAAGAAGAAAAAGGTTATATAAAGATAGGCAACTATGAGTCACCTTCTTAACAAGTAAGAAATTAAAGTAAAAAAGAGCTAAAAGAAAAGAAAAGTGTAGGCCAAAAGAGAAAGAAGATTTGGCTAAAGCATAAGGAAAGAAAAGATTACACAACATGCTCCATAAAGAAACTAGGCCATGTCCCTAACATAGTAGCTTTTACTCAAGCACAAACCTTTTATTTTCTTTATGACAATAATTAATTATCAAAGAGAAACTGACATCAGTTCACCAAATGCAACATCCAGATCAGATAACTGAGTAGTTGGTAATATGAGGAGTCAATTTGATAAATAAGAGGAGGAGACATGGTAAAAGGATGAACCTTTCAGACAAGTAGGTGATAACCCAGAAGCTTAAATCACAAAGTCCACCTAACTTCAAGATTCTCCGACCAAACCCAGAAGCTCAGCAAAAAGTAGAACAGAATCTGGTCTGGTTCAAGAACTCAAACTCTCCGGAGATCACAAGGATTTAAGCAGATCCGTGGGTGACTAAATCTAAAACAGAACAACCCATAAAAGTCAAAAGAGCAACAAAAAAAGAAAGAAAGATAAAGTCTTCTTCTTTTGATTGGTTTCTCTTTTCCTCTCTGCTTTGTTTTCCAGTACTACTCAGGAGCGTTTCTTGATTTTTCTTTAATAGTTCACGAGGCAGCAATAAAATAATTAAAGAATAGAGTTTCTTTTTTTTACTATCAAATTTATATGACCATTTTTATATTTGTTTTTAAAGAGGGGCTCGTAAGAAGTGGACATTGTGAAGCATTATTGTCCACGAGGCCGCTCGATCTACGCCTCGCATTAAGCAAAGACCCAACTATCATTTGACTTTCTTCACCTTTTCTGTTTTGTTTTTTAACTTTTTAAACCTTTTAAGTTTTAACCAAATTATTGAAAGAGATTTAACACCGCTAAACTTTGAGTCTTATCACTGAATACAAATCACTTGGGTGGTGTTATATATATTTGTTTACAGTATATAAATCTTAAACTAACAAATATTTGTTAAAGTTGCTTCAGAAAAAAATATATTTTGGATGGTTGGTAAAAGTATGTTTAATTGTCTATGCCTTCCTTGATCCTTCTCCAGCATAAACATGCAAGCCAGCATCCAAGAAGCAATCTGAAGCTCCACATCATCTTTTTGGATACACTATGAAAAATGAAATGCAAACCTATCCACATGTAACTCGTCTAAGAAAAGCATTTCATCTTCAAAATTAGTTTGACGTGATCTTACAAGGATATTTGTTTTTTTTTAGTTCAAAAACCTTCTGTTTAACACTTTGATGAAATAAATACATCTTAAAGATTATATTAATAAAAGGTCTTAAAAATCACTCAATCAGGAATCTCACAAATAGTTTCGTTTCATCTTTTGTAGGACAATTTAAGTATTTGAGCTTAATATATATATATATTTTTGAGAGCAAAAAAAAGATGTGTGGAGTCACTAGCAAATGAGACTAGATCTAGAAATGTAATATATTTGTTTCAAAATTATGTTATCCGTTCTTTTTAAAACCTGTTGCATGCATGTTTTATTCTTCCATGTATCTCTGAGATCCCTTACCTCACAAAATTACTTTCACAGTTCAAATTTCACTTAAATTGTCAATAACTAAGATCTGACCTGGCTTAATTTTATATGAAGTATATTTAACAACAGGGAGAGATCCCAGGATGAAACTCAAACTAATTAATCCCTTTGTCAAAAAAACTAATCTTAAAAAATATGTCGAGTCGATGTTTTGGATGGTGTTGCGACGTCATATGCTATTGTGACTAATCGTGTGTTACTTGAAGATTTAGAACTGCGGTTTGAGTCTTCCTTAGATTTGATCGTAGGTGGCAACTTATATATCTTTTATAATGCTTTATCAAACTTTTTTAAGTTTGTGTCTCTATCCTTGTACTTCTTTGAACTAAATGTCGGGGTTTTATTTGATCAGTTCACACATCGTGGTTTGTACAATGTTGTTTTTATTCTTGTAACGGTTTGAATCTCTTAATGAAAACATTGGTGCACAAAAAAAAAGTGTTCACATGTGGCAAAAAGTAAACAATTTGTGTAAATGGTGGAACTCATTCTGTTGCCTTTTCCAACATAGGGAGTCATCTACCCATCTAAATAAACCGCTAGGTCAATCTGACATCAAAGTCTAGTGAAAGTTTTGAAGTCATTTGACAATACATGCACAGCATTTTAGGTCTATTTGTTGGAATAATATTGTAAATTTTAAAATGCACCATGTGCCTTTCTGCTTGGCATTCTCTAGAACTGTATCTACTGAAGAAAGAGAAGCAAGACGTGAAATAGACGTGATTCTAACATGGGCTTTGAGTTATATTGACTACAATTTTGCTTAGATCGTTGATTTGGTTCGCAGACATATTAAAGTTAACATAACCGTTCGTCAAAAATGAAAAAGTTAAAACAACCGGGATGTAACTTTTAATTAAACATTGTAGCTATTATAGCCGAACTGGATTATATGATAATCTCAGAAACATGTAGAAACCCATGCCTTTTGCTTCTCAAAGCGTTTACGGTTTACGTAGACTGTTTAGAAACCCAACAATGGAGATCCATAGTTGGTATGAGGCTTTGATCCATATATAGACAAATCCTCTACCATTCTAACTCAACAGTGAACCACAACCACTTTATTTATTGATTACGATATTGCATACTATGTTTTAAAAAGATACGATTTAAAGATACGATTCAACATATTGTATATATAGATCTTAGTGAATACAAAGTTTAAGCACCAGACTAACCACTTGCTCTTTTACCACCTGCAATAAAAAAGTACACCAACATCAGTTCCAAAACCCCTTTTAGTTTCACCCAGTTGGAAAACAAAATCAACTTATATATGATCGGCTTAGTAGACATACACCGTAAAAGTTTCATTACATGGTAGATTAGACTGCACCCTACGGTAGGGACCGGTTTCATTATTTTTCTAGTGTTATAAAGTATACTAGATTTTGATCCGCGCTTGGAAAGCGCGGAGTTGTTGGATTATATTATAATACAAAGTTTTATTATATCGAAAAACATAATGTTTAACAGCTATATAATCTACAAATTAGTTTATTTGAGATTTTATATGTACATTTTTACGTAAGTTTCTTTTCGACATGAGAATTATATCCGGATCAAAAAACAAACCGAACCGACCCAAAATTATAGGTTTAGTTCAGGTCCAGAGAAGATAACATATTGGATTTTTTTTGACCTGCAAGTCTTTGTTTGAGTCCGGATCCTATCCTAGACCCGATCATAAATATGTGTTTATTAGGTATATTTGGATATTCCGAATATGTTTCCGGTATTATGGATATTGTTTTTAAGTTTTTGGTTTACGATTAGAGTTTTGATTTCAAGTAAATTTTTCAAATTAAAAAAAATTGGGTGTTTGGATAAAATTTTGGGTATTTTTCAGTTCATCGTGTCAGATTTTGAATAAGATTTTAAAATTTTAGGTATTTGAATTTTTTTGGTATTTGTTTGGAGTTTCAAATACTTTTCGTGTTTTGGATATTTTTCAGATTTTTCATATATTTCAAATTATTTTAGAATCTTAAATACCCGAACAGATGTGGACTCATTACGTCCATATCAGGTCCAAGAACCTTTTGATATAAATTTTTAACGTTATTGTACAAAAACATGGTTGATGAAATATTTTTCTGAGTAAAGGTATCATAAGAAATAATATTAAGATCTGTTAAAAATATTTAAAATATTGCATGTTTAGAATGATTAATGTATTATCAGAAAAATAATAAATAGTTATACATAACTCCAACAACTTTTTTATATTAGATTTTTTAAAACTCTTTCCTTTTTAATAGTATTGATTCGTTTTAAGTGAAAAATATATAAAAGTATAATATCTAAATAAATAATTTTCAAAATCTTGAATAATCAATACTGATATCGTGAAGTCAGGTTAGCTTTAATAGAACCAATGAATTTCTTCATTTTTGTGAAGGTAACATGAATATTTAGAAAAATCATTTTTAAATATGAAAATATTATCAAACTATAAATTGAAAGTTTAGTATATGATATGAGATTTTAGTGTGAAAGTTTATATATGATATGATTATTTTATTATAAACGAAAGAGGAAGTTAGAATGTACACATATATGTCTTGTAATTTATCTTGCTTTAAATCATATATTATATGATAAAAGTGATAATATAAAACATTAGTTTCAATGCTTTTACGATTAAAAATCAAAATGATAAATATAGTAATAGTAATGATTAGGATTTAAGAGTGAGATTTAAATAAAAAAAAGAATTGACTAAATTATTGTTAGAGAAATATATGGTAAGACTAAAAAATAATGAATTAAATGAAAGGGTTCAAACAACTTTTATAGGTAGATTTTTTTACACTCTTTCCCTTTTAATAGTATAGATTTACCTCGGCTGCATTGATGTTTGCATTTGGACGTTTTTTTGGCTGAAAAATGAAATAGTATTAAAAAAGATTTATAGAAATGGAATATGTGTGTGTGGCAATTAAGAAAGAAGAGAGTATATACTCACGGTCATGCTGGACGCAGCCGGTGGCGCAACAGTCGTAGCAGTCGCCGGGGCCTAACTGAGCCTCCACCACCATGTCCGAGTTGGAAGATAAAGCCACCAGAATCAGAAGAGCTACCACTATCATAACTTGCGTCGCATGTACCTGTTGCCAGGTTTGACCACTAGTACATGTACATGTGTCATGATTGTCACCTAGTGTTATCTATCAGCATTGTTCACAGTATTAACAACAAAATTATACTTCCTTTTTTTTTAAAGATGTTTAGCATAAACACATAAATTAAAAAAAAATTTACTTTCGATCGATAAAATTACGTGATTACAAAAAAAAAAAACTAAAAATAGTTAATCATTGTTATTCTGAACAAACAAAAACTACATATTAACTTTAAATATTTTAATCAATTGTTAAAATAATTTTGCATAAAAAATTTCAACAAATAGAAACAAAACTATCTTCTAAAACATCATACAAAAAAAATCAGAGGGAATATATCAACCGCTTTTATTTAACTTCTACTCAGACCAGCCTAACAAAAACAGATACCCCAGACGAGTATACACACACTATGAATGTCGATCATTTGTTCGTGATTTAAACCGAGTTTTGATGGAATTGCCGAAGGACTCTCACCAAGCTAAGAAGAACAAATCGAGAAACTTACCGATTAATCTAGGTCAAAAGCAAAAAAGGTCGATTGGAGGTTTGAACCTTAACGTTAGTACAGTTGATGAACTGGAGGAAGAAAAAGTATAACACACTTCCTCATTCATCTTATCCGTAAATGAGTACAACATTGTTTTTATATAATGAGTTTATCTCTAGTTTACATGACATATTAGCTAAACAACATTAAACCAACATTGATTACATGGTTATCTACACTACTACACACATTCGTTAAAACATATATAGATAAACAATCCTACTTGAGAAAGGAAAAACCACTTAACGAAAAGGACGTCCTTTTCTCTTTAGCTTAATTGATACTTTGATGCTAATGAAAAAGTACAAGCTTAAATTACTCTCCCTCATTTTAAAATATTAGTTTCAGTTTCAGTGAAAAGGAGATAAACTAGTAGATGCATAGATTTAGCCGAAAATGGAAAAATATAGGCTCCGAATGGTGACTGTGGCTTGAGCAGTGCGGAACAAGCGGTTTAATTGCGGTGCGGTTCTAACAGTTATAAAAATGTATAGATATAGGGTATATATAGAGATTTTTGTTACTGTTAACTGCGGAGCGGGGCGGGACGGAAAACTGGTTACTATTCGAAGTCATAGTAAACAGCGTATGATTGATTAGGGGTGGGCAAAAAACCTGAACCGAATTGAACCAAACCAAACCGACCCAACCGAACCCATACCTATCTAAACCAAACCAAAGTATATGTGTAACCCGTTTGGTTCAAGATTTTATCAAACTAAATGGTTCGGTTTGGTTTGGTTTAAAACCAAACTGAAAAACCGAAGTGTTTTTTAATTAGATTAATTGCATATACTAATAATATTAAGATTTAATGTATTTAACCATTTAGCATAAATAACTAAACATAATTTATACATTTTACTTTAAAGTGAATAGAATAAGCACAACTAAAAATAAAATAAAAGAATATGAACCTCATACATTAACATCAAAACGAAAAAGTTATTTTTTATGATATTTTTACTAGGTTTGAAGATAATAATATAAAATTATTGAATTACATTTTCTACATATTTATTGTGATGTTTGGTTTTACGTTTAAATATGAAGGAAATAATGATTTAATATCAAATGATAATTTGTTTATGTTTTTATAGGTCATATTTTTGTAACTGAACTAGAATAAAACTAAAAAATTAATTCGGTTGAAGTGAAAAATACAAATTAAACCAAATTAAACCGAACCAAACACAAACCAAACCAAATTAAAACTGAATCGAACACAAACCGGACTGAAGTAAATCCGAACCAAACCAAACTTAAACCAAACCATACTAATTTGGATTGACTTTGGTTCAAGATTTCTTAGACCCAAATAACCCAAACCAAACTGAACCCAAACCAAACCATAGTTAAACCGAAATGCCCTTCCCTATGATTGACAGCCTTTTAGTAAACCGGTTGGTCCGGTTTTCATTACATTTCAAAGTTGTTAATACATTATTGTACTAGAAGTGAAATCAAGCATTGTAGCTGTATTGCCTTATTGACTGATTACGATAACAACACACAATAGGAAATATGTTTTGAAGCGATACAGTTATGAAACGGAGATTACAACATCATTGAATCTAATTGGATCATCGTGGATATAAAGATTTATGCACCAGTCTTTCTTGCCTTTTTAGCATCTGCAATTACAAAAAAAAAAACACATTAGTTCCAAGTCCGCTTTTGGTTTTCATTCAGCTCCAAAAACTCATGCCGCGGGCCACATCGTATGATCCGATTCTGCTAGACAACATGGTTTTATGTACATTACATGTATGATAATCTACAAACCTAACCGACCCGGTTCGGTTATGGTTGCTATCGACTATATAAAGTATATCACAACCCGGTCTGGTAAGGATCCGGTTTCATTAATTTACCTGGGCCGCACCGAATGGAGCACTTGCGATCGCATCGGGCCATCTTTCTCGCTGGAGACAAGAAAAGAGAATATTAGAAGGTTATGTTTTTCAGTTTTTGTTTTTGTTTGTAACCAGAAATCTCGAATCAAAATTGAGACTAAGCTTCGATGTTTTATAGCATCTAGGATTCATATAAAGGGAAAGAAAAACTTATTGACAAAGAAGAAAGTGCTCACAGTCGCGCTGGACGCAGCCTGTGGAGCAACCATCGTAGCAGTCTCCGGGGCCTAACTGAGCCTCCGCAACCATATCTAAGTTGAAAGAAAAAGCCATTATGATCAGAAGAGCCGCCACTATTGTCACTTGCTTTTTCATCATTCTTATTTTTCTTTAGATCTTCTTTGTTATTGTTTCTGGTTTCTTTCTCTTTCTCTCTCCTTTAATGTGAGCTTTTGTGAATGTTTATAGAAATGTCACCGTTGCCAGGTTTGACCGCTAGTCCATGTGCCGCGCATATTCCTCTCCTATCGTTATCGATCCCTTTAATACTACTGCAAAAGTGTCTACTTCTTTTTATTTTCTTCCACTATTTTAGATTAATGGTTCACCGATACCAATTAATTACAGTTGGAAATTTGAGTCACACTCCCTCCCTTTTTAAATATAAGTCGTTTTACAACTATTCACATAAATTAAGAAAAATATTTATTTCTTATATTTTCTAAACAAAAACATCATTAATTATTTACCTAATCACTATTCAACCAATAAAAAAGTAGAAGATATATTATCATTGGTCAGACAATATTAATTAGTAATAAATTTTACATAGAAAACCGAAAACGACATATAATTTGAAACAAAAAAATTTCTCTAAAACGACTTATATCAAAAAAAAGAAAGGAATACTAATTAGTAAGATCCTACTATTTAATTTACCGCAGGCAGATGCACGCTGACCAACTTAAAATGTTTGAGATGCAAATAAAGATACGGATTAAATTTATTTTATGTGGAACCAACTGTGTCGAACTTAAACAGTTGATACCTGATAATCCACAATTTCTATAAAAAAAATCTAAAAAATATTTTGTAAAATTATAAATATTTATTTAATTTTAATTATAAATATATAACTATTTTATTTTCTAAAAATAATTAGAAATATATAAATAATTATCTTATCAGAATTAATATTATGCGGATTTCCTAGATCACTCGTCAATTTAAATAGACAAGTACAATATTTTTTATGCAGACTATGTGAATCGATTTTTGTACTAAAAGAATCTTCTAGTTTGCAGGAAAGTAAATTTGATCCGATTTCCAACATCCCCTTATTATTAAAGCAGAAGCAAATTAAAAGAGTAAGCTTTAAAAGGTAAATCATTTACGTTTATGCTATCTTCCATACGTGTTACCATGAAAATTATTTTTAGTCTCCTTTGATGTGTTATAACTAGACTATTAAGATGCCAATGGATTGACGTGTCACATAACTTGAGTAATCATAGTCATAATCAGGCCCGTGCCTTCCATAAGCCTGATGAAGCAAGAGTTTCAGGCCACAAAAAAAGTATAACTTTTGAGGCCACATTTTCAAAATATTAATATAGCTGAGTGGTTAAAAATATTGTTTTTGACTTCTTAGTTTAAGTATTCTTTTTTCTGTATTGTGATTTTTCTTAAACTATTAAAGTCTCTGTTTTTATATTATGTTCACATTGTATTTATCTTTTGTTTTGGACACCTGATTTGTTATTTCTTTTGTTTCTATTATCTTTGCTATTTATAACCATTTGTTATTATTGGGTGTTTTCTAATCTCCATCATTGCATATGAAATTATAGAAAGTAAAGAAGAATGTAATGTGATTGAATGTGTATGTGAGAAAGAAACTAATGTTAGAATATAATGGTTCAAAAATATTTTTCTCTAAAACCTTTTAACAAAAAAATGGTTCAAGAAACTACTAAAATGTGTTTATTATTTGTTAAAAACACTAAACATTATAGGTACAATATCACTTAATAGTCTACTATTCATCTAAATTTTTTATGCAGGACTAAACAATAATATGTTTCTCTTAAAAATAAAATATTGTATATAATATATAGTATGTTGATAAAAATATTATTAAATAGCATAGGCCACTATTTATAATTATGCTTCATGCCACAAAATATATTGGGACTGCACTGGTCATAATAACATTAGAGAACTTTACTACATGTTGGAAAGTAATCATAGTCGTAAACCTGAAATTTTGAACTATCATAGGAAGAAGACAATGATAATTTTTTTATAACTAGACTTTTTTGACAATTACATTAGAGAACTTTACTACAGATGGAAAGTAATCATTTTTTCTTTGGTAAATTTCCTTGATCATAACAACATTACAAGGTAGAATGACAAAGCCATCGAACACACACAATCCCCATAAACATCTATCCGAATAAAAAACTCCCCTAGAGATTAAGTCGGCGGATGAACTGCAAGTCCCCCAAAACCATAAACAAATATACAAGCTAAGAACTTAACAATACAATTTAGAACCAAACATGATAAAAAGACATAAAGGAACGTCAACATCCACAGTTGAAATTATTGAAGGACCAAACATGACACTCTTATTAAGGCTCTAAACCACACTAATCCAATTCCACTATAGGAGCCATGCCATGAACCGAATCGAACTGGTCTCTAAGGAAAATTCAGAGAAGACCTTGCTTTTATCTGACGACTCCCAAATGACAAGATGAACAAATAGCAAAAGCTACATATTCATTGAAAGAAGTCGGAAGTCTTCTATAAAAGAGAAGAAAAACGGGCAAACAGGTAAAGTAACATAAAATGAGAAAGACAGAAAATCACAAGAAATGTTTTTTGAGCGAGAGATTTTCAACCAATTTCGAGATACTCTCTTTTCATTTGTTCTTTTCCAGTTTCATTGGTTAAGTTCTTTTTGTTTTAAAGTTTAATAAAAAAGATTATATAGGAGTATATCAATATAATACATGTGAAAGAAGGTTCTACAAAGTTTTATCGTTAATGATGCTCTTAAATTTAAGCCGATTAAAAATAGCTAGACACTTAGGACTCTATTTGTATCATGAGCAATTTGAATTAGTTGACAGAAATTTTCACGATATAACATAGAACATAGCTTTTTAAGAGATATAAGTAGCAAGTTATAGATAGTGTTTTAATATTGAAGTCAGGGTGAAAAATCAAAGACATTGTCCAAATTCTCCATCTAGTAGTCCATATATATTCCATTTCTACGGACTTTATTTGATGATGCAGCTATATGGTTGGTTCACGGGTCATCTCTATTATTTATTGCTGAGAGATTGCCAAGGTTCACTTCTTTGATATTCTTGTTTGTTTCAATGTGGTCCAATGTAGCAGAGGCACTCTTCGCTTCCTTCATTTTACACCATATAACTAGGTATACACCTCCCACCATTATCATTGCACCAATTATACTGTACGTTCCACAAAATAAAAAGAGAATGAAATTTACATACTATATATATCATACACAAAACATTAGTTTGATGAAACACATGCATGATTTGGGTGTACCTTCCCAAATGAAGCGTTTCCTCTAAAGCAAATGATCCGGCGAGGGCTACGATCACAAGCCTTATAGGGCTAAACATCGTAACATATAACGGTCCTTTTGTTTTAATGCACCAAGCAATAAGAGGTATGACCATTCCTGAGACCACGACTCCCTACAAGTCACGGACAAGATATTCAATTAAAAACGTGTATCAAGTATACACAAACACGTCTTAAATGATCCTTAATCATTGGGTAGATTGTTTTATACCGAATAAACCGTAGCAAGAAGGCTGATGTTCCATCCTAATCGCCATTGTTTCCAGTTACGTTCTGAACAGAGAGCAACAATCATGCAAACCAAACTTCCCATCGCATTCATCAGACTTACGTTCCAATAACTTCCTCCAAGTTGATCGCCTATTTTTGCCTGTAAAGAAAAAAAATTACGTCTCTTGAAACATCATATCAACGCCAAAAATATGAAAGAAAATTCTTGACCAATATACAGAGGTTCTTTTTCAACATATTAAATTATATATTGTATATATATATATATATATTAATGGGTACATAAAAATACATGTGTATTCTTCACAAAGAATATGTATTTAGCTGTAGTTATCAATATAAATTAAATGTCTAGGAAGTAATATGGTAATTTTCTATTCAGATTTGAAACACAATCACACATAAAACATGTCGAATACGTTAGATTTCTTTTTCTTATTTTAAGACAATCGTTTGGTTTATGAAAAAGCAGCACTTACCTGCAATATTAACCAAAGTGAGAAGGAAACGTTACATCCAAAAACCATAAGAACTCCTGGAATTGAGATGTGGTGGTTCTCAGTGGCTTGGCCAGAAGATTGACCAGCGTTCGAGTTTTTAAGTAAGTCAACGTGTGTTGACCAGATATGAATCTCAACACCTTTATAGAATACAAATACGAGAGCCCCACCGGCACCAAACAACGTCCCCACAAGCTTAGCCCTCCCTTCGTTCGTTCCCAGCCGAAGAGTCTCTATCCTGTTAAATGAGAATTATATCATTAGTTAGCCTTTTCATTTCATTTCTCGACAGGCCAAGTTTGCAGATGAACCCCTTGATTCATATTCTCTTAGTTTTAAGAAGTTCCATTCTAACACGAAAAAAAAACTAAAATATACTCCTTCCATTTTTTATTAGATAATGTTTTAAAATTGTGCTTATTTATTAAGAAAATATTTCATTTTAAAATTTTCTAACAAAACCATCATTAATTATCCAAATATAATCATAATTCAACCAATAATAAAATAAACTGCACAATACCAATAAATATTGTACAACTTCAAAAAGTTTTACATTGAAAACTGAAAACTTCATCTAATTTTTAACAGAAAAAATTCTAAAATTTCAGATATTTGAAAAGGAGAGAGTATAATTTTGGGAACCAAATGAATATATCATACTTTTCCAAAAAGTTTTTGTTTAGCATTGGATGTGCGGTGCTTTACCTAAAAGCGACTGACAATACCAAGGTGATCAACGGACCAAGGATACTGGCCGCAGTCGAAAAGGTAGCTGATGTAAGAGCAAGTCCTGGCAAATAGAGAAAATTTGGTATCGCCGCTCTGTAAAGAAGTCAAATACATGAATCACATCATCTATAAAATTCCATGTATATATTTATAATAGTTTATGATTGTCAGTAACAGTTCAAATGAAATTACTGTACTAAGTTCTAAGTACCCAAGCATCCCCGAAAGAAAGGCTAGAAAGAGCAGTCTCCATGTAAATTCTGGCCGCTTATCCCTGATCACATAGAGTCCAAAAACAAAAAAAATTGATTGAAATAACATCAGAGTATTTAATTTATTGAATATGAACACACACACACAAATGTATGACTTAATGTAGTAGATCTGTTGGACGCCAGATTCCAACATGGTCATTCAAATCAGAGCCGGTCATGGTCAAATGAGCAAATAAAACATTGTTCTATAAACACCAAATTTTAAGAGATCATTTACATAATATAGCCTCCGAAAATTATTATTATTTTTGAACTAAAATCTTTTTAATTTGTCTATCACCCCTAAAATTTGAAGAACTGTCGTGATGCGAATATGTAACCCAAAGTGTATTTAAATCCGGTTTGGCATATATAAGAATATATGGTTTAATATAATGCAAAAATAACAATTATATACAATATGTAACAAAAAGGAAACCTCTGGAAGATGAGGGCGAGGGGAAGCATGGAAATGGTGGCGAAGGAGAGACGATAAGCCACGAGGATTCTGAGATTTGTACCATCATCGACCGTTAGCTTAAACAAAATGTACATTCCTGCGAAAATAAACTGGACCACCAGCATTATACTTATAGCTTTAACTTCTTTCAACATATCTCCAATTCGCCCACAACTTCTATATTGTACTTTGATACCCAGTCTAACCATTAACTATCCCTTGTAGTTGGATGAGCTTATTTATCTAGCCAACGTGTCTTCGTCTTTAATTATATTCCTATACCTTTTCCATTGTGCTCCACTTAAAATTTAGAGACCATGAAAAAAAATTAAGTGATATAAGAAGATGTGAAATTCAAGTGTTTGTTTATGGAAACTGGTGAACAAAGTAGCAAAGTTGTTAAGGATACAACTTTGAAGGCTTAGTGAGTGTGAAAGAGATACTATGTATACAAATATATAATGAAAAAGGGAAATAGAATACGTAAGTGAAGCGGTTATGCATAATAAAAGAAAGAACTATTTAACTATCGTTATAATCAATGGACCTCCACGACCACGAGATCTTAAGAGCGTTCGCAGAAGCATCTTTTTGTAGTCGTTGCAAAAGCATCTTTCTTTTTATCTTTTATTAAAAGAAAAGAGAGAAAAAATATTGGACATGTACATTGCCTTGGTGCCGCAAACATTTGTATGCATGCTCAGGGTAATTCGTTTTATTAACATTAGTTGTAAATTTTAAAAAGATTATAAAAGCGACATATTGGGTTGATGTTGACACGTGCTAAGCATGCTCTATATATGGTTCCCTTCCGTGGCTTGCCACACGAGAGAATTCCAAAAGAGATAAAAGCCTTGGTACACTTGGTAAAGATCAAAATTTGGAAGTTTTGGGTTTGGATTATCTTCCATTTTCTAGTGTGTTTCATTTAATTAGCAAAATGTTCGTGTATGTATTGTCCAGTTTTATCTGAACACAATACAGTAAGAACTCTATAAATTAATAATGTTATAACTATAGAATTGTATTAATTTATAGAGCTATTAATTTATAAAAAATATATTTTTTGCATGATAAAAATAATTGATTCACATGTTTATATACTCATTAGAATTTATAAATTCAATCCTCATGCAATTTAAATGTGTTTTCAGAGATAACTTTATTAGGTACAATCAAAATATTATTAGATTTAGATAAAAATAGAAATAAAATATATTCTAAATATTAAAATTAATACAATATATTATTTATACTTATATAAATTATATATACAAGTTACTAGTTTATGATTTTAATAGGACTAAATATTTACATTTGATCTTTTTAAAAATACTAGGTGGGCATTAACATTAATATTAAATTGATAATTACTGATTTACAACTAAATAATACTTATGTTACATGTATATGGTTAATATGAAAGATTCGAAGTTACATATTGATATTTATATTATGTTTATATGAACAAAGAATACATTAGAACGTTTAGAAAACGATCACATTTAACACTAATCTTAAAACATGAGAAAAATATAATTGAGAAAAAACAAATATTTCACGCATAACCCCAATAAAAAAATCAGCCATGAAATATAAAAGAGAGATTTGAATTACTTGAGATTTATTATCATTGGTTTCATTGTAACAAGAGAGATGATTTACGGTTTCCTTCTCTAAGCTTGAGTCAAAAAAGAGGCAATTCTAACAAAAATATTTAAAGATGTAAACAATCCCCAAAAGATAACAAATTATATAATTGATAGGACAACGTTAATGAGTTTCAAAGTTTTTAAAAAGCTTTGAGATTACCTTTGGCTCTCAGACGTACCGAAGAGGATCACGCACAATAAATAAATTGCACTTGATTAGCATAGACATCTTATATTATATTCTTGATAAGTGATTTAACTTTATAAAAAAGAGAATTACCTTTTCCGAAAGGGATGATCAGTTCCTGGATAAACAGAGTCGTCTCTTTTTATTAGTTGAATCACTACTGATGCAAAAATATAGATAGAGATACAACATGGAGAAGAAGATAACAAAAATAAAACGGAGAAGAAGAATCCCCCATAAAATTACCAGTAATGGTGTTCCCGTCTATGAGTTACTTATTGATTATCATACACCTGCGCAAGATCACAAAAGTAGAATTTAAATTAAAACGATCAAAAACATATGAAAAGTTAAAAGATAGATGCGTGAAACTAATGGGGTGGTGTGATATTTATATAGCAAATTAGTTTAAATTTCTAAATGACCTAGTTTTCAAGAGAAGTTATAAGATATAATATCCTCTAATAAATTTTAATTCAGCTATGAGATAGAATATCTTCTAATAAATTTTTAAAGATATTCTTGTTATAATATATACATAATTTTGGTAACTCAAATTTTGCTATATATATATATATATATATTTAAATATTAAATGCATGATATTAGAAAAGAAAATATATCGTTAGTTGATTGCAACTGGTTTTTGATAAAACAAATCCCACTATAAGGATTTAAATAATAGATAATGAGAAAAGAATAAGGAATTTTAACGTTAAAACCCCTCAACTAAGTTTGTTTTGGGTAAAAACCCCCAAACTAAGTATTTAACGAAAAACTCCATAAACTAACTTTATTTAATGAATTAAACTCTAACATGTCATAATTACTATTACTACCAGTAAATCTTTAGTATATGGGTTTCTACACTAAGTAAACATAGTTGAGGAATTTTATCATTGAAAATGAAAAAAATTCAAAATATTGTAATAGGAGTATAAATTTTCAAGATACATTTTATAAATTAATGTATAAGCTTCTATAAATGATTTAGAACCTCTTATAATAATTTAAAACGTCTGATTCTTATAAATGTATTTAGAATTTTATAAATGATTTATAAAGCATGCATTGAATTATTAGACATTAATAGTTATTATGATACTTTATATACATATATAATTCTTTCTATACAAATATAAAATCATTATATCAATTCAAATACACACTTTTGTTTATTTTTAATGTAATTTATAAATATATAAAAAAAATTGATCGCATTATTACTCTTTCATAGTTTCAACAATTAGTTACCATAAATAATTATTTCTAATATTATGTAGATTATTTGGAAAATGGTAATTGAATTATCCTTTCCTTTTAGATATAATTATAATAAATAAAATTAAAAATCATCGGTCAATCAAATTATAACAATTTGAAGAGTTTATTTATGATCAACACATAATAAAAAATCACTTATGTGACTTCTCAATCAGTATATAGTAGAATTTATATTTTTATAAATAATTTATCACACTATATAAATAATTTTAAAATTCTGATAAATTTATTCTGTAAACAACGATAAATAATTTAAAATCATATTAATTAACATGTTTAGATTTTTTAATATTTAAAATAGTTATTATATAATTATATTCGAATACAATTCATCAAGTAGAGTATAAAACTATTATAAGTATCTTATATAAAAATTCATTCATTATATTTTAGAGTTTATAAATATTAAAAGTAATAAATATAACATTATTAATCATTATATAATTTCGAGAATTAGTTACCATAAATTATTATTTGTAATATTCTTTAGATTATATGGCAGGTGATGTTAAATGTTTTTAGACTTACCTTAAATTTTAGATCTAATTTAAATAAATAAAAATTAAAAACAATCGACCAATCAAATTATAACAATTTTTTTGAAACTTCACATATGAGCGACACGTCACCGGACCTCACTAAAGTGACTTCTATTTTAATATATAGGGGTATTATTTTATCAATTTTTATCATATTTTGAACCGCCCTAATTCGAAACTGACGAAATTTATTAATTATATCATTTATTAATTTATCGAGTATCAATTTATAAAATTTCTACTGTACTTTTTTTTCTTACCAAAATATCTTATAAATAAAAATCTTATTTTATTAATAATTATTTTACAATATGAAAATTTTCATTTGAAATATTTAAAAATATCTGCCACCTAATAAAATAATTATTTTAATTTAATTTTTTCTATTATTGTGAGATTCTTTTAGTGAAATATTTAAATGGTCATGTTCTCATGGTATGAGCATCTACCAACAAATTCTCAAATAAAAAAAATATTTTTGGTATATATTAATAATATTTTATATTTAAATCAACTAAAATATTGGATAGTTGACAGTTTCATTGGATTTTTATTTCAACGTTTTGACAAAGTTTTCTCCTTCAGAACCGTTTTAAGGTAGACCAAAGAAAGTCAACCTTGTAAACATCATTCACAAGAAAATTCCAAAATAGAGGAAAACGCTCCTGCGTCAATAAGCAACTCGTAAAGTGTACACTTGGTATTGATCCAAATTTGAAAGTTTTGGGTTTGTGCACTAATATAATTTTCCTTTTAATGGTAAAAACATCATTTATCTTGACTCAAGGGTCCTGTACACTAATATAAATGTTACTTTTAACTGGTAGATTTTTAACTGCGCAAAAAGCTTTATATTTTCAAAAAAAAAGCTTTATATATATATATATATATATATATATATATATATATCAATTTGATGAAAACATCTAGCTCCAATTTCCCTTAACAAAGTAGCTAAATAGTCAAGCATTAGTTAAAAGCCTTGTTCGGAAACTCGTTAGGCGCTACGCGTGCGGCGCATATGGGTCTAGCGATTTATTAAAAACACGAAAAAAAATCGGAGAGTACTCGGCTCAGCGTAGTCAAGCATTAGTGCATGGCTCAGCGTAGAAAGCATCCGATTTTGCCCAATTCGCCACGTTCCACCTACGCATCATGTATACTCGGCCGAGTAATCGGCTCTGCGGACGAGTTTTTGAACAAGGGTTAAAATTTTAAGAAGTGATCCACTTAATTAATGACATGACGCCATCGCCACTTCTTTTCTTCCACTTGTGCTATTTTCCATCATTTTCATTTCTATAGAACCGCTGCTGTTGTTACCACTGACAACAATAGTCCTAACTGATTTTTGTACTTCGTTTTCCTCCAGTGGAACTAGTCCATTTAGCTTTTTCTTCATCTCATTATGCTTTCCCCATAACACAACATATAGCCCGCATACAATCAAGATTGCTCCAAGTACACTAAAATTTTGAAAATATTATTAGTATATGCGTTTTACTATATATATATATATATATATATATATGTCTAATTAAATCCCAAAATGTATATTGCATTTACCTTCCTAAATGTATATTGCATTTTACCTTCCTAAGTAAAGCTTTTCGTCCAAGAACAAATTACCAGCTAAGGCAACAATCACGAGCAGGAGGGGGTTAAAGACGGCTACGAAGTACGAAGAGTGGACCCCTTAGCCTCGCACAAATTGACATTAGTGCTACAACTAGTGCTGGCCCCATTGTTCCCTAGTTGTTTTAGTTCCAATATTTATTCGTTTGGTAATAGTGTTAGTTCAATATAAAGAGGTTTGATAGCATATATTATATTCCAAAAATGTCATAGAATGGAAATGGGATATATACCAAATATGCTACGGTCCATAACCTAATGTCCCAGCCGAGCTTACATTGTGTCCAATCCCTCTCCACACACAATGCATATATAGTCGATTGGAAGAAAGCCATTAAGCTCATCAATCCTGTACTCGCGTAATGGCATGGAAATGTTTCACTCATCTTTGCCTGTATTGAAAAATTTGTGTACCAAAAACAACTCATACATGTCCTTTCATTACTCGATGTGTATATATATATATTCTCTTTTCATAACCGCACATCCTAGACCGACCAGATCGTTCAGCTTACACACAAGACCCTAACAATAATGTATAGTATATGTTACTAAAGAAGGTTAATGTCAGACTTCAAAAAATCAATAGAAAAGCCTTTGTAAAAGGTTAACAGCATCGCTCCACCTATTCCCATTAACGTCCCGAATACTTTTGTTTTTCCTACTGCTGTTCTAATTTCTCCAACCTTTGATATAACATGTACGTATGTTATACAAATAAACACACACACACACACATCACACATGTATGCTTTTCGATATGTGTATATATATAGTAGAACCTCTATAAATTAATAATGTTGTGATTTAGAATTTTATTAATTTATAGAGATATTAATTTATAAAAGTTTTTTTATTTAGTTTTTTTATTCTAAGATACATTTATTCTAAGATAAGAAAATTATTTGATTTTAGTGTATACACATTAATTGTTATTCTTAGAAATTTGACATTTATATTAATTTTATTATATTATTCAGTGTATATAATATATATTGCATATAACTTAAATGTGGTTTTAGATATAATATTACTAAATTTCATCGAAAATATATTAAGTGTAGAAAATATAAAGATAATTTCATTGCGAATATAAAACAAACAATATAAAAATATAAAGATAATTTTATTGTGAATATAAAACAAACAATATAAAGATAATTTCATTGTGAATAATTTTAGTGGGACCATATATATACATAGAATTTTCTAAAAAATTTATACTATTAAAAGAGAATCATTCTAAAAAATCTACTTAAATAAGGTTGTTGCACCCTTTCATTTTTAGTCCAACCTATTATATATAACTAGATATTATAACTGAACTCCTATTACATAGCAACCAAATAATATTTTCCAAACGTAATTGACTTTTATAGGATCTACAACTTATAACACTAACCATTAACTAACGTGCTATACCAATATTAACACTATTAACAAAACAAATTATATCAATGTAGAAGGTTTCATATTATGTTATTAGATTATATATTTGGGACTGCAATACTAAATTAAAAAAAATATGCTAAATAAATCTTAAGACTTATCAACTCAACAAATAAAAATATTATAAAATGCACACCAAATATAATGAGAGAGAGTAAAGTTTAATATTTGGGTCTTCGGACCGAGTTGGATCGATTTCTTTTATGTCCTAGACATTTAAACCAACTAGATATTTGAAAATTTCAGTTCGGATTCGGGTTGGTTCCGGATCGGTTCAGATTCGTAATTCAAATAACTATAATTTTTGGTTACATAACAGGTCTGACCGATTTGAATATTTAAAACCCGAAAAGATTTGAAATACCCGAAAACACAAAAATGCATGAAACATGAAATTTTTTGAAAACTCAAACAAAACTCTAAAAAGTTCAAATAGTTTATATAACCCAAAACTTTACCCAAAATATGAACTAAAAAACAGTAAATATCCAAAATTTTAGTTGAATACCTGAAATATATAAGTAAATTTTGATAGCATCACCTTTTAACTTAAAAATATCCATAATACCAATCTTAATTATCCAGATATGCCTAATATACACAAAACAATTAGGTACTTTATTTAGCCGATCAAGTCTCAGATAAAACTCGGACCTAACCGAGACCCGCATGTTCAAAAGTATACCCAATAAGTACTTTGTTTTAGAAATTGACCAAACTGAATATGTATTTTTGGATCAGTTTTGGTTCAAATTTTTGGGTTCGGATAGAGTACATATGCCTAATAGAAATTTACATAAAAATAAATATACATTGAGAATCTCAAATAAGCTAATTAAATCTAAATAAATATCCTTCTTTGATATAATACGACTCTGTAACGTAATAATGTAAAACAATCTCAAAATGATAATTCATATCAAATTGTGTTTTTTCTTTATAATCCAAAAACCCGCGCTTCAGAGCGCGGGTCAAAATATAGTATTATCTTATTATTTTATCGATTCATGTCAAATTTTTAACCGGTCCAAATTGAATCCGATAAAATTTATTAATTTATAGAGATTATTAATTTATTGAGTATTAATTTATAGATGTTATATTGTACTACTTTGCTATTACGCCAATGACAAAAGTTACGGCAGGTATAAGATTTTCCATTGCAGTTATGAATGTAGCCGACGTTAGTGCCATACTTTCCATATATAGATGGTGCCCTAGAGATCCTCTGCAATATCATATGTATTTATGTCTAATTAGTTTATATATATGTATTTATGTCTAATCATATTTATAGTTGGAAAATATACAAAATGTCATGACATATATGAAGTTCACAATTATAAAAATGGCATACTTAATATCATGTAATCAATTATAGTGGTACAGATTAGTGATTATTATTACTATCAATTTAGAATATTGTCATTCACATGTTTAATTATAAATAAGGTAGAGATCTCAATGAGAAAGTTAACAATGATGTACAGATTCGATGCCACCCTACAATTTTGGACGCCGTTCGTTGTATATTCTTGATCTAGTAGCATTTTTTGTATATTTCTCTATTTCAACGATCAGTTATATGCAGTAATACGCATCATATATATAGAAACATATATGTTATACCCAGCAAGAGCAATAGTAAAAGAACTTTTATGACCTGTTGATAAAATTTTATATATTACAGAAGTTTTAGGCAAGTTTTATCCCTCATAAAAATAAGCACAGCTCCGCATGCATATATGTCTACAAGATTAATTAAGGTACCTCAGCTTAGAGTTAATTGAAAGATGGAACAATTCAAAATTATTTACCCGAATAAGCCACACAGGAAGCCTTGGAAAATAATTTTCCATGTTATGTTTGGTCTTCTTTCCCTGTAAAAAGAATAAATATCTTCGTAATTTTTTCTATGAAGTGCAAAGGTTAGCATCCGGTTCATGTAACACAACTTGATGAACTGTACAATTTTTTTGTATTTAAGAATATTCAGGTATACGAAAAGGGGAATCTGCTAAGCAGCTTACCAAATAGATTGAATAATCATACATATGTATAACCAGGGGCGAATCTAGGATTTTTATAAACTGGGTGCACCCATTCATAATAAAAGAAACAAAACATATGAAAGCATCGAACCCAGGTTTTTATGGGTGCACTACCTAAGCTTTTACCATCTATTCTAGCATTATTATGATAAATTTTCTCACAAAATCAAAACATAAATATAATTACGGATGCACTTGCACCTTTAGTGTTTCAAGTGGCTTCGCCCCTGTGTATAACATAGTTTTAATTCTAGTTTATATTCTGGAATTCGGACATATAATTCTGAGTTTCTATGAATATTAACCATATATTGAAGAGAAAATAATAAAAGAAGAAGACACACTAAAATTTGTACATGGCCTCCAAATAAAATGATCATGCTAGGCTGGAAACTTGCCGGTTGAAGAAGAAAGCAAGAGGAACCATAACAGCTGTGGATAGGAGGAAGCGGTAAGCGAGGAGGACATGTACGCTCACGGCACTGCTTATGGCCAGCTTGAAGAAGATGTTTGCTCCGGCTTGAGCCATCTGAACCACCAACATCAGTATCACCGGCTTCATCCCATTTGCCAGAGCCATTTCCACAGATAATAACTTGTTTGATTAAGGGAAATGAACATCTAAGTACATGTGGCTAAGTACATATAAATATACATGTTGGTGTATATAAGGAGAATCAGAGATAGTAAAACATTTGTAAATAAAAAGGTGAATCAGGGAGCCAATTTTCTCCGACCAATATGCGATTTTAATTTTCATTTTTATGTGCAATGAAAAATATATGGTGGTAACATATACAGTACAAAAATGTTATAATTACCCATGAAGGCCATCACAATTCGCTATTTTTTTTCATTTCTATACAACGATGTTACATATATAAATTCAAGACTAACCAAATGAAAAAAAATGTATGCTTAGGTCAAAAATTACTTATAAAATAATTTAGCAGTTAATTGGGCAGCCAGCTTGAAGGACACCAGTTTTTTTTTTTAAGGACTACAAGAATTATTCAATATTTTGAAGTATGGTTTTTGGTGGTTTAGGTAACATTGACATATTGTGACTCGAGACCTTTTTATGTCCAAAAACAAAAGAAAAACAAATCTTTTAAATTTCATTTTTAGATTAGCTGTTAAGAAAGAACTTTGTTATACAGGGACTCATCATCAGACTCTCAAGCGTCGAAAAGACAACAAAAATGGAACTTGCATATTTTGACTCTGCGGTGTCCAGCATTTTTCGTAGGCAAGGAGTTATAAAATAATAGTTTCTCTTATTAGGTGGTACCTTTTTCCTTTTGGGTCTTACTCGAATTTGGCAGTTAGTTAATAAGATTCAGTTTTTAACTTTTTATAGATTCTTGTAGTTTTAGATTCAAATTCTCATTTATTAGGATAACTTATTTTCTGCTGGAATTTATTTTTGTCGTAGAAGATTTTATTTTCTATAAATACTTAATTTATAGTCGATTCTAATTATTAACAATTCGAATTTCTTTGATGGTGCTTAGAACAAATTTCACCAAAACTACTTCTTCGCTGGTAATAGATTTCATTATATATTATGCTTAAAACGTTTCAGCATCTTGTTTGTTTATTGTTAATTTACTAGTATAAGTTAATCATTTCTGTTTTATTGTTGATATGTCATGTTTATCATGTCAATCCGTTTTACATTAATTAAACTAGAAGATAATCCGTGCGCGTATGCGCGGAGTGAGTTTTTATAATAATGTTTGTTTATAAAATAATTTTAATATTTTGTAACGTTATAATCTTTATCGATTATAAAATGATGAATGCAAATATTGGCCTCTTAAATATATCATCGTTTTTAAAGAGTTAACATATTACATCTTATTTAAATTATTTTTAAGACTTCATATGCACAAAAGAAAATTAAGTTTTACGGTTGACACAAATCACTAAAACCAAATAGACAACATCGATTGTATAATGCCAAAAGGGGATTAGGTTTTTTGCTCTCGATTTGTTTACTATTGACTCTCAATAACGGATTTCATTTTTTACTTTTATAGAATTGTGCTTTCGTTCTCGTCTTTGTTTCATTGATATGAGTTAAGTTTATTTTTTTTAACTTCTTCTATGAATTCAGTGAATTACATAAGTGTTAATTAAAAAAATGGAAATCTGTAAAAATTAGTTTCACTCCATATATATATCTAAGAATCAAAATTTTGAAAAAAATCACCGGCAAACTATATTAGCATGTTAGTGTTCAAATCTAATATATCAAGCTGTTATAAAATATAAGTGCAAACTCGAAATATAAATGTTTGTCTAGTATATATTCACTAGTCCAGTCGTCTAAAAATCATCTAATTAGAACAACTGAACAAATTACTTATTTCACCAGTTCCAGTAATATCTGAATCCGAACGGGTAACATCCGAACCCGAATCGATATCCAAAGATACCAAACATAAGTATACTTAACTCTATATTTCTAGTTTATTTCTCTCATTTTATTCAAAATATTTATATTAATGATTCTTACTGCTCAAAATTAGATAATATACATATAGACAAAATCATTTGTTACTCACTTAAAATGCATATCAAGTTCTTGTTTCTTGCATTAACAAAATTTGCATCTAAAATTTCAAAGTAACAACTAAATTAGTGTCTTTCTATTTTTAAAGTTTTATCTTCAAACCTATTAATAGTTTGATATTTTAAAAATTAGAAAAAAACAGTTAAGTTAAAATATATTTTAAATACAAAAAACTTAAACAATGAATGATTTATTTTTTTTTTCTTAAAAATTTAAATATCTGAACCCGAAATATCTAAACCGGAACATAAAATAACCGAACCCGACTCGAAGTGTAGAAATACCCGAACGGATTCTATACGTTATACTGAAATATCTGATACAAACCCAAACGTGTATCCGAACGCCCACCCCTATGATATATGATTATTTGTATCTTGCTTAAACAAAAAAAAAAGAGTTAAACCATTGATCACAAAATTTTTAATGTGAGACTTTTACCAATTTTAGTAATGTATAGTCGTTTTTAAAAATTTAAAATATAACATATAAGAAAAAATCTAATTGTTATTATTATATGCTTAATGTGATTGTTTAATTTTTTTAATAGTATAAAATTAAACAAAAAAGAGAGAGTTTAGAAATTTTTGTGTCAAATATGTATTATTCATAATCATTAATTGTCATATATATATGTTAACCATATTAGGTAATTCTGTAGCTTTTATTTAAGAAAAGAAAAAATATTATTTTGTACACTTATAATTAATTTGATAATTAGTTTAATAAAAAGCATAATATTTGTTTATATGGATCAACTTATTTTTCTGACAATTCTAATAATCATTTTCGTGATGACACGGAGCTACAAAAACATGTTGTAATGCTCCGAAATTAATATATAGGGGATACTGTACAAGTTTGATTCGATTCTCGTAATTTTTGTCACTTTGTGGATTACTACGACTACCGAAAGAAGTTAAGAAAAGTATTATTGGGATTTTAAAACTCGAGCTATCAGCCAAACTAGAACGAAAACGAACCATTTGACGAAATTGAATAATTCTGAATTAGCAATTTATGTTGTTTATATTTACTTATGTATCATTCTGAATTAAGTACAGGCCTTGAAGACCAATGTCTTCATGGATTGATGTTTTACAGTTTTGTTTTTAACTCAAACATTTCTTCTGTATTGTTACATGTAAACTTTGATGTATATGTTTTTAGGTTGGGACAAAATTCGTATCTATAACAAACTTAATAAAAAAATATATAATATGAAATATGAAAAATAAGAAATAAGTACAAAAAAAATCTTTATATAATTTTTATTAGTCAAATATAATGATTTAAGTTAGGGAGAATTTGCGAGATAACTAAGTTTGGTAGTTTAATTAAGTGCATGTAAATGATTTTGACATAATTAAAAAAATAACAAATGTGTCTCCTTTCGTCCGGTTATAATCCTCTATCCTACAAGTAATACGTGAAGGAAAGAAGGTAAGCCCACGTCGTCCATGTAAAATATCTGTATTTATCAGTGACAAATGATAAAGAGTGATGTTGACACCAACATATGTGGTCCACAATTTATGTGAACTTTGCATAACTTACGAACGAAAAAGGAACCACGTCACTTTAATTTTTTTACCATATAAAATAAACATGGATAAAACAAGATGAATGTATGAAGAAGTTAATACTTATCAAATTGTGTGTATACTATTCTATCTCAGTTACGCATGTACTATTGTATCTCACTGAAACCTTTACTGGAAACTATACAAGACACACCAGTGATTAATAAAGCTAACTCTAATCAAGGAAGCATAATCCCAAATAGAATGTATATAATACTCCCTCCGTTTTTTAATATAAGTCGTTTTACAGCTATGCACGTAGATTAAGAAAACCATTAATTTCTTATATTTTCTAAACAAAAACATCATTAATTATTTACCTAACCACAATTCAACCAATAGAAAAATATAAGATATATTACCATTGGTTATACAACATTAATTATTAATAAATTTTACATAAAAAACCGAAAACGACATATAATTTGGAACAAAAAAGTTTCTCTAAAACGACTTATAATAAAAAACGGAGGGAGTATGGTTTAATATACACAAACCTCTACTTAGTAAATCTAAACCCTAGGAAGAAACCTATAAACCCAAATACAATCTATAAATTTTTTTCTAATATTGGATACTTGAAGGCACACTTACTTGGTTAGCATGTTGCATATCTTCTATTTCCTAAATAGTATAGTAAACAAATGTTCCAAATAATCAAATTTATCCAGTGATGTATCCATAGTATGAAATGCAAACAGTAAGCTTTCCCCACCTGAAAAAATACAACGATACAAGACACGCCATTGATTAGTAAAACTAAACCCTAATCAAGGAAGCATAAACCCAAATATAATGTATATAATATGGTTTATTGTACACAAACCTCTATTTTGTAAATCTAAACCCTTGGCAGGAACCTATAAACTCGAATACAATATATAAATTGTTTTTCAATATTGGACACTTGAAAGCACATTTACTTGATTAGCATGTTGTATATCTTCTATTCCATATAGTCTAAATAATGTAGTAAACAAATTTTCCAAGTAATCAAATTTATCCAGTGATATATCCATAGTATGAAATGCAAACAGTAAGCTCTCACCACCCGAAAAAATACAACAATACAAGACACGCCACTTATTAGTAAAACTAAACCCTAATCAAGGAAGTATAAATCCAAATAGAATGTATTTAATATGGTTTAATATACTCAAACTTCTACTCCCTCTGTTTTTTAAAGATGGATGTTCTAGGAAAATATTTTGTTTCCAAAAGATGTATTTTTCATGTTTTCAAAGCATATTTTGTCAATTAATAATGAAAAATTGTGTGTTTCAAAAATATTAATTACATTTCTTTTAATCCTATTGGTTTAAAAATATAGGAAATATAAAGTTACAAAAAACTATGCATTAATAACTAAGTTTTAATATGATTTCTTAATAAGTGTGAAAATCCTAGAACATTCATCTTTAAAAAACAGAGGGAGTACTTAGTAAATCTAAACCCTAAGCAGGAACCTATAAACATAAATACAATCTATAAATTGTTTTCCAATATTTGACACTTGGATGCCATTTACTTGGTTAACATGTTGTATATCTTCTATTCCATATAGTCTAAGTAGTATAGTAAGAAAATCTTACAAATAATCAAATTTGTTCAATACTTGAGAAATATGAATTTTATATTACAACCAGTCACACAAAATTACAGAGAAGAGAACTATCAAATTTGAAAACATGACATATTATTATATCTTTAAGAAATAGTATAGAAATATGTCTCAAATAGTATGGTACCCTTACATAAAAAAGTACACTAAAATATATATACTATACTATTCTTTTCACCGGATATAGTATGGACGGAGAGTTCATCTTCTTCATTTCTTTTTTTAGACATGTTGATGGTGACACACATTTACTAGGCTCACAATCATTATTCTTCATCACCATATAGAGCTCGTCTTCATCTCCTTTCTTTTCCTGAAAAGGCGACATTTTTACCGATCCACTGTGTTATTCTTCACCACTGTATCTAAAAACAAAACCAGAAACAAAAACAGAGTATTAAAGTAAAAGCATGATTGTAAGTAATCAATGATTTAAGATAAGAAGAAAAAGAAATGAAAGAGTTTTTGTGTCTGCTCATTGTAATCCTTCGCCATGAACACAATAGAGTTCTTCGGGAGGCACTACACATCTGAACAAAATTGATCAATCTTTCTAATATTTACTAATAAAAATAACATTTAAAGATATGTGTAATTATTAAAAGGTATGACTAACAAAGAGACACGAGTAATTTTTTCACATTAATTATTATTAAATTTTAGTTTTTGTTTGTAGGTTTCTCCGGTTATTCGTGAGGGCAATATGGCTATTATTTATAAAAGAGAAGCGGTGTATCGGTGAGTTAGGGTATTTAGATAACTAGTGAATTATTAATATTGTTTGAAGGTTATACAGTCCAATCAATACTATTAAAACGGAATTAGTCATAAAAAATCTACTTACAAAAAGTTTTTGCACCTATTTATTTTTTAATCCAACCTATAGTATACAACTAAATATTATTAACTAACACCTATTATATAGCAACCATATATTGTCCTCTAACGTTTAAATAAATCTCACCCACTTTAATAAGATCATGACTATAATATATGGAATGTTTCAAATGTTTATTTTACTTAAATCAACTTCCTTCAATTTAACATATATACATTTGATATAAACGGTACCGAAGTTTCAATACGTAAGGGTCATTATCATATATACCATCATCCGCCATTAGATCAAAATTTTCTTACGAGATCAACTTTTGAAATATAAATGAGTCATGCCTTATTAAACATTATTCATCAAACCTCAAGAATATTTTCCATCCAAAATTTTATAAAACGAATCAATGAATTTTGCTAGGTCTGTGGTTTTTGGACCTAATTAGGTATTTAGAAAAACATATTTGGGTTCAGATTGGTTTCTTTCGGATCTGGATGGTTTCAACAACATAATTCAAATACCTATAAAATATATGTTTTTTTTTGTACGTAACGGGTATGGATCTATTCAGATATTTAGGACTCAAATAATACTCAATAAACATAAAAATACTCGGAAGACAAAAAAATATCCAACAATCTAAACAAATACCCAAAAGTCTAAAAAATACTCAAAAGGCCTAAATTTTTACCCGAAATCTGACCCAAGGAACCAAATAATACCCAAAATTGTATCTGAATACCCAAAAATATATTTTTAAAATTTGAATTTTTACTCGAAATCCAAAACTATAACCGGAAATTCAAACCAAAAACTCAAAAAATATATGTATACCAAAAACATATCCAAAATACACAAATATATCTAATATTCACAAACATTTTGGGTACTTTGGCTCCCAAACGGGTTTCAGGTAGGTCTCAGATGCGAACAGAGAACCACATTTCCAAAAAAAATATGTATTTTTCTCTGGACCAATGTGAACCAGTATTTTCGAGTTGATTTTGGTTTGGTTTTCCGGGGTTCATATAAAATACCCATGCATAAGAGATAATTACATGTGGAAGCACCCTAGCCTACTGGTTAAGGTTTAAAGGCTTCTACACCCAGGTCTGGGGTTCGAATCCTAGACTATGTAATTTATTGCAGATTACAGGAAATCCAGGTTTCAAGTCCCGGAAAGAGCGGTTTATTAAACAATTATCCAGACTATAGAAGAAAGGCTTACAAGGGATCTTCAACATGGTGCAAATAAATCTGGTCAGGCGTGGATCTTCATAGGACGGCTCAGGTGATGCAGTTAGGCGTAGGTCTTCATAAGGCATGTAGTATTGTCGGTTGTCGAATCGTCTATGTAATCTTTCTCGTATCGTAATTGTAATATCTTAATAAATCAGCGTCAAAAAAAAAAGAGAATTACATAAGATTTATACAAAATTCCAAATAAAATAATTCATGATTATATATATATTTTCTTAAAATAATTCTTTTATATAATTCGATTTTGTAGCATAATAATTTAAAACAATTACAAAATACTAATTCATATCAAAATTTGTTATAACAAAAGAATCGGATCAAAATCTAGCTTCTTTTTAAATTAAGTAACGTATATACAAAAGTTTGACAAAAAAAAGAAGTAATTTATATAAACAATGGTCCAGATTTCTTACAATAGGCCGGCTCGGATCACAGTGGGCCTAGTTCGGGTCAAGCTAAGTCACGGGTCGGAAATAAAAAAACGAACCAAAGCGGGGAACGAGGGTTTCAGTTTTTTTTTTTTGTGAAAGAAAATTGATTAAGAAGGCAAAGCCGTCTCTCTCTCTCTCTCTCTCTCTCTCTCTCTATTCTCCCACTTTTCACTTCAATCAGTCTGAAGCCCTACAAGACATGCCTAAATCAAAGCGAGACAGACCAGGTCAGGAACTCTCTCTCTTCCTTCACTCTTTCATGGTTCTATTGTCTTGAAACTTATAGCATCTTCGTTCGTTACTGAGCTGGGAAGCTCTGTGTTTTTTGTAGAGGAGCCCGTTTTGAATAAAGATTTTGAGTTTTTGTTGTCGTTGTTGCTGCTGCAGTTACTTTGTCGAAGACAAAGAAGAAAGGAAGGGAGCACAAGGAGATTATTGTAAATGGAATCAGAGAGGCTGTCGAAAAACATACATCTGTCTATGTTTTCTCTTTTGAGAACATGAGAAACATCAAATTCAAGGAGTTTAGAAACCAGTTTAGGCACAATGGAAGGTCTGTTTCTTTGTTTCTGTTGTAATCATGAATAGATTAGTAATATCTGTTTCTTTCAATCTTTGATTTTGTAGTTTAGTGATATTGTTTTATTGGTTTTAGGTTCTTCCTCGGTTCGAACAAAGTGATGCAGGTTGCTCTTGGTCGTTCGGCTTCTGATGAAATCCGTCCTGGCATCTTTAAAGTCTCCAAGGTTGGTGTTCTCTGCTGCTATCTTATACTATTACTTGGCCTTTTTTAACATATTATGTTGTGGGATGTTGTTTCAGCTGCTTCATGGTGATGCTGGACTTCTTGTAACAGATATGCCAAAAGAAGAGGTCGAAAGGTAATCTATTTGAGGGGCTTGAAATGTATCTCTATTTATCTCCTGGCTTTCCTTATTGTTTTAGTTACGGCTCAAAATGCTTCTTCTTCTGATTGCATTGCAGCTTGTTTAACGCTTATGAGGATTCAGACTTTTCAAGGACCGGAAGCACTGCTGTAGAAACGGTTCGTATATAGACACTTAATGCCAGCTTTATATATGCGTGTCTCTAGATAAACAAACAAGATTGACCCCCCGTTATTTCAAGAACTGTGTATGTCTTATTTATCTTAATTACTGATGTGATCATGGACCAACTATCTAATGGAGATGATGAGGATCTGGATAAGCCGACTGATGGAGATGTTCTAGCCTTGCCTAAAGGACCTATGACTCGATCAAGATCAAGGAAGCTCACGCAAGTTATTGGAGGATTAGTTAAGAGGTCTTGGAAGCAAGAGGAATGTCTTGGTAGAAGCTTGATCAACCAAGACACACTTATCACCATTCAAGCAACTTCACCATCAAGCTGATCATCAACTAAGCAAGCAAACTATGTGTGCTCTTTTTCCCTATCTTTGGTTTTGTCCCAATGGGTTTTCCAAAGATAGGTTTTTAACGAGGCCATAGATTTGCTTCTCAAATCTCTTAGTTGATGATCTCGATCCAATCTTATCCCGGATCAACCTTATGTTATAATAAGTCTTTCATTTCATGTTTTATTTTCAAACTTGTCATTTGTTTCTATTTTCAAGAGAGCGTGTGCCTTTACTCTCTTGATAGTTTTCGAGAAGCTTGGAGTCTGTTCCAACTTCTCTTATATAAGTGTACTTTGAACCCCTTATGAATAATCAATTATCTTTTATCATAAACCTTTTCTTTGTTCTCTCTACTGCTTGTCCGCGAGTTGTTGAGTGATCTTGTTGGTGTGTAATATCCAGCAACCCAAGAGTGTCTATCTCGGTGTGTCATATCCGATCTAGTCACTTAGGAGTATCAAGGAGCCTTTCCGCAGCCTCTTGTGTCACCAATCGATCCACAACCTTGTAGAACTTGAGTCTTTGATTCGTTCTAGCAAGGATCTATCCCATACTATCCAGAGAAGCAATCTAGGGACGTATTATGTGGTATCAGAGCATCTCTGGTTAGGGAAGTACTCGTTTCTCTTTTGTTTCGATTTAACCTGTTCATCTTCTTGATCAGTTTTTAGATCGATCCGTTTTGTTTCAACTGATCTGTTCTTTGTTTCGCAATATCCATTGATTGATCTGTGATCCGTGGTTGTTTGAGTGTGTGATCTAATCATTTTGTGTCGATCTAATTGTTAAGAGTTTGAGATTGATAGATCTAGGTTTCGCGTTTTTAGATCCGATTGTTATCGATTCATATTCTAGATTTGATCTTTTGTTGAATCTAATTGATCGTGTGATCTGTTTTAAATCATCTATAACATCTAGATCTACTTGTGTTTCGTTGAAATCTGATTAGCAAACCTACCTTGATCGCGTTTCTATAGTGATTTTCAAGTTGTCGATTTGAATCCTTCTTTGCTTGATAATCAAGTTTTCTTTTACCGCCAGTTATTTTCAGTTTAAAATCTCTTGATCATCTACTGATTACGATCAGTTTATTGGAACTATTTACTGGTTGAGTGTTGTTATTGATTCTAGGTACCAATGGGGAAAGAATCAGAAGAAGAAGCCGAGCTAGTAAGGAAGAACAAAATGCTGAGAGATCAGATGACCGAGCAAATGAATCAGACCATGATCTCTACTATGGCTGATATGCTTAAGGCTAGCATGAAGGAATTACGTGAGGAGATGAGACAAGAGTTGAGGCAAGCTACTGGCCAGGGACATAGCAATGAGTCTAGAAGGAACCGGCCTACTCCAGTACGGCAAGAGCATGCGGGTTCACAAGAGACCGACAACTACTACTCGCGCAATAGAACTGAGCACAATCCAACTGAGCGCAGTAGTTCATCTTCTGAACTAAGCAGAGGAAGATCAAGGCGTGAACATGATGGAAGGGGGTCACGCAAAGACAAGCTTTCAGGACTTAAGCTTAAGATTCCACCCTTCCATGGCAAGGTGGATCCAGATGCCTACTTGGAGTGGGAGAAGAAGATCGAGCTTGTCTTCAATTGCCAACACTACTCCAATGCCCAAAGGATCAAGATTGCAGCAACTGAATTCTATGATTATGCGTTGAGTTGGTGGGATCAACTTGTAACTACTAGACGGCTTAACCAAGAGAATCCGGTTGATTCATGGCACGAGATGAAGTCACTCATGCGCAAACGGTTTGTTCCAAGTCACTATCACCGCGACCTACATCAAAAGCTGCGAAGACTTACCCAAGGAACACGAACTGTTGAAGAATATTATCAAGACATGGAGTTGTTGATGTTGAGAGCTAGTATCTTGGAGGATAGAGAAGCCACTATGGCAAGGTTTCTTGGAGGGCTTAACCGTGAGATACAAGACAATGTGGAGATGCAACACTATGTGGAAATAGAAGAGATGTTGCACAAAGCTATTCTAGTGGAGCAGCAGCTCAAGAGGAAGGGTAACTCACGCAGCTATGGATCATCTAAGTTCCACCACTCTAAAGAAGAGAAAACATCCTATCTGAAGGATAGCAAGCCTCAGCAGAAAGAAGAGACTAAGCCGAGCAGTATATACAGCAAAGACAAAGGCAAAGCTGAAATTACTAGTTCAAGAACTAGAGATGTTAAGTGCTTCAAATGTCAAGGGCGTGGGCATTATGCTAATGAGTGCACCAACAAAAAGGTTATGATTCTTCTTGAGAATGGAGAGTATGAATCAGAGGAAGAGAAGTTTGGTTCTGATCATGAGGAGTCTGAAGAAGAAAGTGAAGTAGAACCCGTGAAAGGAAGATTGTTGGTGACAAGAAGGCTCTTGAACGTGCAAGCCAAGAATGGAGAGTTTGAGCAGCGAGAGAATCTATTCTACACAAGGTGTATGGTTCAGGGAAAGGTGTGCAGTCTCATTATTGATGGAGGAAGTTGTGTCAATGTAGCCAGTGAGACTATGGTGAAGAAATTGGGTTTGAAAATTCAGAAACACCCAAGACCCTACAGATTGCAGTGGCTCAATGAGGAGGGCGAGATGAAAGTTTCTACTCAAGTACTGGTTCCTATAGCCATTGGTAGATATGAAGATGAAGTCTTGTGTGATGTGTTGCCAATGGAAGCCAGTCATATACTCCTTGGAAGACCCTGGCAGTATGATAGACGTGTGAATCATGACGGCTTCACCAACAAACATTCTTTTGAATTCAACGGAAAGAAGACTGTGCTGGTGCCTCTGTCTCCTAAAGAGGTTCATGAAGATCAAATCCAGCTTCAGAAAAAGAAAGCGAAAGAGATTGATCTCAAACCTGATCATGACAAGCATCACAGCCTCTATGCCAAACAGGGAGATATCAAAAGAATTCTCTATTCTCAAAATTCTATTATCTTGCTTATGTTTAAAGAGACTCTTCTAACCATTACTGATCACACACCGGATCATCCGAGTGAACTAGTTTCTCTTTTACAGGAATATGCAGATGTGTTTCCAGAAGATAGCCCCATTGGATTGCCTCCAGTGCGTGGGATTGAGCACCAAATAGACTTTGTACCTGGTTCTACACTGCCCAACCGTCCAGCATACAGGACCAATCCACTTGAAACCAAAGAACTGCAGAAACAAGTAGAGGAGCTGATGGAGAAGGGTCATATCCGAGAAAGTTTGAGTCCTTGTGCAGTTCCAGTGCTCCTTGTGCCAAAGAAAGATGGGAGCTGGCGCATGTGTGTTGATTGTAGAGCAATCAACAACATAACAGTGAAGTATCGCCACCCTATTCCTAGATTAGATGATATGCTTGATGAATTGCATGGTTCTTGCATCTTTTCTAAGATAGACTTGAAAAGTGGATATCATCAGATTAGGATGAAAGAAGGAGATGAGTGGAAAACTGCATTTAAAACTAAACATGGCTTGTATGAATGGTTAGTTATGCCATTTGGATTAACCAATGCGCCTAGTACATTCATGAGATTGATGAATCATATTCTTAGGTCTTTCATAGGCATCTTTGTTGTTGTGTACTTTGATGATATCTTAGTTTACAGCAAATGCTTAGAAGATCATATAGAACATCTTAGGGCTGTTTTGGATGTTTTGAGAAAGGAAAAGCTATATGCCAATCTAAAGAAGTGCACTTTTTGCACAGATAACTTGGTCTTTCTAGGTTTTGTTGTAAGTGCAGATGGTGTAAAAGTGGATCAGGAAAAGATCAAAGCAATACAAGAGTGGCCGAGTCCAACTACAGTGGGAGAAGTAAGGAGTTTTCATGGACTGGCAGGTTTCTATAGGCGCTTTGTGAAGGATTTCAGCACTCTAGCAGCTCCCCTAACTGAGATAATCAAGAAGGATGTAGGATTCAAGTGGGGAGAAGCTCAGGAAGCCGCATTCCAACTCCTTAAAGAGAAGCTTACTCAATCTCCTCTTCTCATACTTCCTGATTTTTCTAAAACATTTGAAATAGAATGTGATGCCTCAGGAATTGGAATTGGTGCTGTGTTGATGCAGGATAAAAGACCTATTGCTTACTTCAGTGAGAAACTCAGTGGAGCTACTCTCAACTATGCCACTTATGACAAAGAACTCTACGCCTTGGTGAGAGCTCTACAAACTTGGCAGCATTATCTCTGGCCAAAGGAGTTTGTCATTCACACCGACCATGAATCTCTCAAGTATCTCAAAGGACAAAGTAAGCTCAGCAAGAGACATGCTAGATGGGTAGAATTCATTGAAACCTTCCCGTATGTGATCAAATACAAACAAGGTAAGGAGAATATAGTTGCTGATGCACTATCCCGAAGGTATGTCCTCTTAACTACTCTTGATGCTAAGTTGCTAGGCTTTGAGCAGATTAAAGAAATGTATGAATCTGATCCTGACTTTCAAGAAGCTTATAAATCATGTGCTAAGTATGCTTCAGGACATTATTTTAGGCATGATGGATTCTTATTCTATGACAATCGTTTATGTGTGCCTAATTGCTCTTTAAGAGATCTATTTGTCAGGGAATCCCATGGAGGAAGCTTGATGGGTCATTTTGGTATAGCAAAAACCCTTAAAGTTTTGCAGGATCACTTCTATTGGCCGCATATGAAAAGAGATGTGGAGAGAATCTGTGGAAGGTGCACAACTTGCAAGCTTGCAAAGTCTAAGGTTCAACCTCACGGTTTGTATACTCCTTTGCCTATTCCTACTCATCCTTGGAATGATATATCTATGGACTTTGTTATGGGTTTGCCTAGAACTAGGACTGGAAAGGATTCTATCTTTGTGGTTGTTGATAGATTCTCTAAAATGGCACATTTCATAGCTTGCAATAAGACTGATGATGCATTACATGTAGCTAATTTGTTCTTTAAAGAAGTGGTACGTTTGCATGGGATGCCTAGGACTATAGTTTCAGATAGAGATACTAAATTCCTTAGCTACTTTTGGAAAACATTGTGGTCTAAACTAGGAACTAAGCTATTGTTTTCTACTACTTGTCATCCACAAACTGATGGGCAAACTGAAGTAGTTAATAGAACCTTAGGTACTCTCCTGCGCGCATTCATTAAAAAGAACTTGAAATCATGGGAAGATTACTTACCTCATTGTGAATTTGCATACAATCATGCTATGCATTCTGCTTCTAAGTTTTCTCCATTTGAAATTGTTTATGGGTTCAATCCCATCTCACCTTTGGATCTAATACCTTTACCTGAGTGTGAAAGGGTTAGTATGGATGGGAAAAAGAAAGCTGAGATGGTTCAGCAGATTCATGAGCAAGCTAAGCGCAATCTAGAAGAGAAAACTAAGCAATACGCCAAACAAGCCAACAAGGGAAGGCGTGAGATGATCTTTGAAGTTGGAGATCAAGTATGGGTTCACTTGAGGAAAGAAAGGTTTCCAAAAGAGAGGAAGTCTAAGCTAATGCCGAGGATTGATGGCCCTTTTGAAGTCACCAAGAGGATCAATGACAATGCCTACAAACTTGATCTGCAAGGTAAGTACGACATAAGTGATAGCTTCAATGTTACTGACTTGATCCCTTTTGTTGCAGATGAGCCAGATTTGAGGTCAAATCCTTTTCAAGAGGGAGGGGATGATGTGATCATGGACCAACTATCTAATGGAGATGATGAGGATCTGGATAAGCCGACTGATGGAGATGTTCTAGCCTTGCCTAAAGGACCTATGACTCGATCAAGATCAAGGAAGCTCACGCAAGTTATTGGAGGATTAGTTAAGAGGTCTTGGAAGCAAGAGGAATGTCTTGGTAGAAGCTTGATCAACCAAGACACACTTATCACCATTCAAGCAACTTCACCATCAAGCTGATCATCAACTAAGCAAGCAAACTATGTGTGCTCTTTTTCCCTATCTTTGGTTTTGTCCCAATGGGTTTTCCAAAGATAGGTTTTTAACGAGGCCATAGATTTGCTTCTCAAATCTCTTAGTTGATGATCTCGATCCAATCTTATCCCGGATCAACCTTATGTTATAATAAGTCTTTCATTTCATGTTTTATTTTCAAACTTGTCATTTGTTTCTATTTTCAAGAGAGCGTGTGCCTTTACTCTCTTGATAGTTTTCGAGAAGCTTGGAGTCTGTTCCAACTTCTCTTATATAAGTGTACTTTGAACCCCTTATGAATAATCAATTATCTTTTATCATAAACCTTTTCTTTGTTCTCTCTACTGCTTGTCCGCGAGTTGTTGAGTGATCTTGTTGGTGTGTAATATCCAGCAACCCAAGAGTGTCTATCTCGGTGTGTCATATCCGATCTAGTCACTTAGGAGTATCAAGGAGCCTTTCCGCAGCCTCTTGTGTCACCAATCGATCCACAACCTTGTAGAACTTGAGTCTTTGATTCGTTCTAGCAAGGATCTATCCCATACTATCCAGAGAAGCAATCTAGGGACGTATTAATTACTGAACAACTCTGTTTTGAATTGATCAGGTTGAGCTGAAAGAAGGTCCTCTAGAACAGTTCACGCATGAGATGGAACCGTTTCTAAGGAAGCAGGGTATGCCTGTTCGTCTCAACAAAGGTTTGTAATCACAAGTATTGAAAGAAATATTGATCCACAAAGTTATAATGTCTTTTGCTGATTCATTACATAATGTAGGTACGGTAGAGTTACTCTCAGACTTTGTAGTTTGTGAAGAAGGAAAGCCTCTTTCGCCAGAATCTTCTCGCATTTTGGTAAATTAAAAGCCTTTTGCCCTTTTTCTTTCTTTTCTGAAAATTTGCTTATGCTTTGGGCTATATGAAATAATTTTGCAGCGTCTGTTGGGAATTAAGTTGGCTACTTTCAAACTCAACTTAGTCTGCAGATGGAGCCCTAATGACTTTGAGCTTTACCGTGAAGGTTTGGATCTCTCAGACGTCGAAACCTCTTAAAAAGCCCCCATGATTTTGATCATCTCTTTTAAGTCTATGATATCATACACACTTGGATGCTGCTTGCTCTGTTGTTGTGTGTTTGCACTTGGATGTTTTATGTCAAAGTTTTGTTTCTTTAGTCTGTAGAATATCAGATTATCTTCTTGAGTTCCCAGTATTCTTGACTTAAATTACAACATCAGTCTTAAAAATATTAAGCTTAACTTCTTGTTATTCATTAACATTATCAAATTTTTAAGAAACATGTTCAGATATTTAGACAAATACTATGATTAAACACTTTTCAAGCCCAATATTAGACCATACTTTTCATATAATATTTATGTAATAGCAAAAAAGGTTTTCCATATATAATATATATCAAATTGAGTATCAACAAGTATATCCAAGCCCAACATTAGACCATTCCTTTTTATATTCATGGATTAGGGGTGGGCAAAAAAACCGAACTGAATTGAGTCAAACCAAACTAATTATGGTTTAATATTTTTTAATCCGAACAAAGCAAATCGAAACCAATCCGAACCGAAACGAATTAAACTGAAGCGAATTAAACCAATATGTTTTTGTTATTATTTGAATTAAACATACTAGCATTATAAAATATACTAAAATCCTAACACTAGACTTTTTCAGTATTATATTAGATTTAATTTACATAGAAGAAGCATTATATATTAATGATGTTTTTTATTTTTCTATTTACTTTAGTTAACTTTGATTTAATTACGTTTTTATAGTTTTTTGTGTTTTTAAAAGTTTTTATTTTAATTTTATATTAGATTTAGTTTATATAGTTTATTTTTTCATATTCACTATAATGATTGCATGACCATGTGTTTTAAAATATTAGTTCTCTTAAAAGAATTAAACTAAGTGAACCTGATTAGTACGAACCATAACACACCAAATCGAATACAAACCGAATCGAATACAAACAAAACCAAAACCGATCCAAACCAAACTAATTATAGTTTATTTCAGTTGGAAAAAATCTAGAACCGAACCGAATGGAATCCGAATCAAGAATCAAAGTGTCCACCTTACCGCAGATTGCTATATCGCTTTGGACCTTAAATTTTGGTTTACGACTTGCATGTCCTATACAAAGGTAGCTAAATTAGGTTTTAAAACGAGCTTCATATATTTTGTTACAAGTTTCATATATTTATCCTTTTTAGAATTTTGTTCCTTGTCGTTATACACAAAACTATCAAACATATTACTCTGTCAGTTTATTCCATAAAAAAATTCTCCCTCTATCCCTAAATATATAGTATTTAGAAGAATTTTTATGTTCCAATATGTAAAATATTCTCATATTTTAAGGCAACTTTAACTTTATCAAAAATTGTGTAACCAATCAAATTTAATGGTTTTATTTTGTAATTAGTTCAGTTGTTTTTAATTTATAATTTTAATAATATATTTTAGATAAAAATAAATTTTCTTAATAAGCGTGTTTTACCTAAAACGTCTTACATTTAAGAGCGGAGGAAGTGCTTTTTAGTAATTTTTATTAATAATTTGTATATTTTAAAATAAATTTAAAATATTTTTAATAATTTGTTTATTTTGTTACAAGTTATTATGAAGTTTCTAGTAAAAGTAGAATAAAATTTAATTGTAAAAGTTCATTATATTTTTAATATACCTAATATTTTAGAAAATTCATCTTTGAAAAGATTGCAAGATTGTGGAGATCACGAAGAGAGAGTGTGGGGCTTTAAAGGTGTAAGAAAAGTGAACAGAGAGAGATAAGAAATGAAATCATGAAAGTGAGGGAAGAGTCAGGTGAGAAAGACTGAAGCCTGACTCCTAACCAATCTCTTTTGGCACTGAAATTCATGTCTTTACTTTTTTCTTCTAAAAAGGCAAACGACAACTACTTCTGCTCTTAAACACGGCATTTACTCCTTCCCTACCTCTCTACATCATTGCATATCTTTATTTTTTCACTCCCTTTGACACTGATTTTGGCTTTTTTCATGATGGTATCTTTTGAATTTGTTCCTCCCATTTTATAGCACATGCTTGATCGGTCTCCAATAGTTTTTTTTGATATACTATAGTATTAGTTTACCCATTCAACAGCTCAGAATTTTTAACCTCTCAACAAATGATATACTACTTGTTACTTCAATTTATCATATACAATACTCTCCTTATATCGCTTTAAATGGTGTTTAAAGTTTTTGCACAAAGATTAAGAAAATATAATTTTTATATAATTTATTTTGGTTACATAAAATAACTAAGATATTATTTTGTAAATTTCATACTGTTTTAAGTTCTAAGATCAGGTAGCTAAGAAGAAACGATATACCAAAAACAAAATTTCTAATTATTTAACTCCTGCAACGGTTTCTTAGAAGATTCTTCTCTATGTGAGAGAGATGGTTTCTCGTTTGGTCGAATTAAGACTACTAGGCTACAACTACAGTAATGTAAAGATGGGAAAGAGAAAGAGGTGACTCGTGATCATATTTTATTAGGTGAACATCAATCATTTATACCTGAGAATCTTACGCACACAATTTCGACCATCTACCAATTTTCTCTCGCATTTAATGCTAATTAAGTGATGTTTCCCCTCCTCAATCAGTGATTAATTCATAATCATTTAATTTTTTTTTTTTTGAAAAAGGGCTTTTTATCATTTAATTTTGTTTTATTATGGAACTGTCCATTAGTTTATAAAGAGAACAAAACATTTTCTTAAACCTTATTATTACGCTTAATGTTCCATAATCATAAGTTTCAACTTACACCAATCAATCAACCAACCCCACACCAATAACTACCATCTGTTTTTTGGTTTGGGAAAATATTTATTAATATCAGCCTAAAATCAGATAAATACAAAACAAACAAATTAATTAACTTTTTTTAACCGATAAGATCTTTAACAGAAATTTCAAATAATTCTCGGAATTTACTGTGGACACAGAAAATGATGCATATAGTAAAAAATGGATCCACACAATGGCAACCACTAAAATACAATCATTTCATTTAAAACCATTATGTTTTTCCTTTCGCCCGGCCTTGTGGGGATTTATGAAGAAGTATAGAATCATTCAAATTCCCCTTCCGTTCTCGCCGAGGAAACATAACTCATAACAAGAGACGTCTTACTTTCATCAGCCATAACGGGGAGCTGGAACAGTTGCTTGCAAGAACGACAAGTGATCTCCAAGATTGTTGTCTTTATTCTCTCCATTGCTTCTTCTCTAACAAACTGAGCTTTCTCCAGCTCGGCTTTCGCTTCTTCCCTTATATTCTTAGCCCTCTCAAAATCCATTTCCGCCATCTCTATCTGCCTCTTCGCTTCTTGTCTCATTTCATCCGCTCTCCTCGCTTCCTCATTCGCTCTCTCCAATGGTAAACTCATCTCTCCCTTTTCGCTTCTCTTTAGGTTTGATGATGTTTTGGCCATTCCTATGGATAGTTGAAGCTGAAGGCTTTCGTAAGAAGATGATGAAGCATCGAGAGGGTAAGCGAAAGCTAGTGACTGTTGATGGGACGCTTGTGGTGGCCTTAACATAGGAAGTCCATGGAGTAAAGGTCCAATGCTTGGGGTCGAAAGGGTTATTGATGGAGTTGCATGGCACGATGTGTTCTGCTTTAGAGGACGCGGGGGGTTGCTGGGTTGAGGTCGCCGGATGGTGCATGTATCTTGATGCTCTATGAAACTCTCAACCCTAAAAGACAGGAAATGAATCAATAATGAAAGAGTTGTAATTAGTTCATATATATAAATATGAGAGACAATTAGTGTAGTGTATACATATATATATGGTCTAAACTAAAATGAAAAAAATTGAATAGAGTTTACATCAAGAGGAATATATATGCTTGATGGAGTACGTACGTAATCAAAGGTAATAATATAAAATAGAAATGAATTATGGATTTAGGTATCTGAAAAAGGGATTACGTGATTAAAACTTTTTAGTTTGCGTATTAAATAAATGCAACAAAGTGTTTGTAATGGAAGTTCATAATGGGGTCAATGTGAGATCACATACTAAAGTCTAAAACATACAACTATCCGATTTATATAATTATATGAAATAAGCATATCTGGCAACAGTCAAAAGACTGATCTATATGCACATTCAAAACAAAAACAAAAAACACAAATCTATGTGCGTTATAGATAATATATAGATATACCTGTAATGTACCAACATTACACACCATCACAGAAAACATTTTTTTGTTCAGTTGATAAATTGTATTAATAAATTATCAAGAAGAAAACAGTCCAACTTCTGAAACCCAAGAAATTAAATCATCAGCACCAGAAAAACTGACTAGGGTTTCCACAGAACATCGAGTAAATTGACCCCACTTATTTTTATACATTAAGAGATAATGATGATGAAGAACTGAAGAACCTGGAGAAAACACGGCCGCAGTCACAGGAATGACCGCGTGAGCCGCATGTTTTGAGATGGGCTTTGTAATCAGATTGAACAGCGTAGCCTTTTGAGCATCTATCGCAAACCCATTGCTTGTGAGCACTGTGTTTCCTGCGGAAATGCTTTTTGATTCCGACCAGATCTCCTAGTGCGTGGCACGGGTTGTGGTGGAGACAAGTCGGCTCAGGACACACATAAACTCTCTTTCTCACCTCTTCATCTTTCTTCTCTCTCTTCAGTAGCTTCCATGGTACTTTATGCCTTCTTCTATGCATCTGGAGATTCTGATCCCTCTGAAACCCTTGGTTGCAGATCTCGCACACGTACCGATCTGACTCTAGCAACGTTCGTGGAGATAAAGATACAACCTCTGCATCTGGATCTGTTGCCACCGATACACAAGATTTGAAAATATTATATATAACCTATTTGGATTATCCAGCACACAAAATTAATAAAATCTTTAGCTGAGTTTAGAAAAGGCAATCCACAAAATAATCATATACATAATTTATTTGGGATATTATTTTAGCTGAATTATTGAAAACCTAATAGTAGATAATTAAAAGACTTAAGATGAATTGTTAAAGAAGCAAACCTGGTGTCCCTGCTGGTCTCCGTTTCCTCTTGTTGTTCACTGTGGTTCCATTGATGGCAAGGAGGAGATCGGAGGAAGATGAAGAGGGATGGTTGATGTTTTTCTCGAAGTCTATCATCGGATGTGGTTTATAATAATCTCTTTTTGTTTTTCTATACGGTTGTGGTATTGGAAGAAGTGTACCTCTATTACTGTGTGACTACTGAAAAAGAAAAGCAAAATCGAAGAATCTTTTGTTTTTTCATGTGAAGATTAGAGGTTTTCTCTTTATTTGGTGGATAGTGCTGTCTCAGCTTTATCTAATAGAGGAAGAAAGGGAGATGAGTTAAGAGGGAGAAACAAAGGGTTTTGCTTTCTGAAATCAACTTTTGTTTCAGCTCTCTTTTCCCAGGCCTAAAAGTTTTCTTTTTTGCCTTTGCTTCCTCTCTTTTTCTTATTTTCCTGGAAAAAGGTTTCTTCTTTATGTTAATTGTTTCATTGACCTCGCACCTTACCTGGAGAAGGCATTGTATGGTCTTCGATTGTTTAATCTTCTTTGCATACACTCATCTTCTTTTTCAGTTCTCTCTCTTTAAGTATATGCATACATATACATCTACAATCTACATACATGTGACCTAAAGGAAACGGGGTTGAAACTTAGAGCCCACAGATATTTGGAAAAGAAACAAAAAACATCCTATTTCACAACAAAACAAATCGAAGTCATTATTATTTCATATCACAGAATCTTCTTCTCCACAAATTACTCCTCATTATTATTTGGATATGTGTATATGTTTTTCATTGTCTAAATCCATATTATGACAATGTAGCAACATTATTACGAACTATTAGACTAAAAACTTCGATCGGAAATTTGGACAGAAATGTTACCAAATGATCACTACACGAAAACTTCTCACTTCCAATGAGAATTAGGACTCTAGTTTTCCGAAAATTCCGAGCAAATCTCGGCAATGTACCCCCAAAAAATCTGAGAAGTATATTTTGCATGATAAAATTTTCAATAACTAATAAGAAAACTCTTCGAAAAATTCTCGGGAATTAACATTATTTAAATGGATGATAGCGTCAAGTAGAGAGAATGTTAAAGGCTTACCCTCCCATGTGGGCATGGGATATGTAATGCTTTTTATGAAGATGACGACGTAGAGACAATGTCAGTTTTTAATATCTAAATGGTGAACAATTTTTTTGGGGTTACTTTATGGGTTGTCAACAGAACTTTTCACCTCCTCCATTGTTACTTCTTGAAAAGCAAAAAGCCAATGGGACCATATTATCATGACTCCTCTTCGTTAAGTATCAACTAAATTAACAATTGTGCTTATTTTTGTGTGTTAAAAATTCTGTTAGACTTTCGATCAGCAGAAAATTTGGAACATAGTATGCTCGAATAAATTTTTTGAATGGTGAATTTCTGACGAAGAGATCATTTTCAGTTAACTACATGCAAGCTCTTTTCAACTAAAGAAACATGCCAGCTCTTAATATTTCCTGGATAACATTTTTTGTCTTGAATATATAGTTTCTTCATTTATTTATATACCAAGTTGACTGTAAAGATATCAGCTTATCTATAAACTGAAGAAAAATGTTTTGGTGGAACACTCGGAAAAATTCATAGCTTTAGAAGTAACTTTAGAATCCAAATTCGTAAGAATGGCTACTCGCAAATATACGTTTGTATATGTACGAAAATATGTTCAGATTTACGTGCCAACCAGTGACTAGTCTATCATCTCCGTTAGGGTATTCCAGTCCAATTAGGATTACGCTACGAAAAGTTCCAAGTTCGATTTCAAATTAAAACTCAGGATCTTGAGTCCCTCCATAAGATGCAGCTACCCATTACTCAGCAGTCAAGCACGAAGCATATTTTGAAGAGAGAGAGAGAAATAATGTAAATACATATATGTAAATTTGGTCGTGCAACAGAAAAATCATTCAGACATTCATAATTAACTGACAAACGTCTCTTGCTAACGTATTAACATGTTTCTAGAAAACAACACTAGTTTATTGTTGAACAAAAAAGAAAAGCAAACAACACTAGTTTATATCTCAGAAGAATTCAAGTAGCAGATGTTCATTCAAAAATAATAATTAAAGTAGCAATATGGTATATTTAATGCTGTTTCTTTTATCATGATAACATAGCTTTTTACAAAACCTTTGATTCTTACAAAATCTTTGATGCGAAAACAATTTGCATACACATTTTGAAATCATCACGGGTCTTAAAAACAATCAGATTAGCCATACATACGTTTGGAAAACATGCAACACACGCTGATCAACTATGAACAAAGAGGATACAAGAGATATCGATTGGAGAAACATGATCTCACCGAAGAGATAGATTTTTTAACCAAAACAAAAAACAAAAAATCTCCTCGCAGTTGTAATAAATTATATAAAGCAAGCTTTCAACATAATCAATGCGGATCCGTGTTCCACCTTAATTAGTTAGGCCCGTGTGTTCAAATGGACCTGGTCTTTGTACACTTTTTAAATGATTTGCTCTTTCATGACACTCCAAGTCCAAATCAATGCAAGTTTTTACTCCGTGGAATATACTATATGATATGATCATATGATGACACCACATTGTATGGATTCCGGTTTCCACCCATGCAGAGACATGAGTTGATTATGTGCCCACGACACACGTAATAATAAGTAATGATTTGTCCTAACTTCCAAATAATTTTTAGGGTCAATTTGAATATCCGGAAAGAGTAGCCATTCGTGAACTGCACCTACCATTTCTATTTGGAATTAGTCTGAATTCTTCTATAGGTTTTGGATATCTCCAAGTTAATAAAAAAAATTCCAAATATTTTTATTAAATCCTTTAATATAGATGCGCCCACATATATGTACGTAGTAGATAGTATTAGCTTGCCGTAAGAACTTAACATTTGTATTGGACATCATTAGTACTTGTGAGGATAAGGATTCATAGGTTCTTAATTCAATACCAAATGATAAATAATTCTGTATAGTATTGTTGCTCCCTTCTTATTTCTGATGTAGAATTCCTAACATGGACCTTTTTTTTGACAAAGTCCTAACATGGACCTTTAGATCATTGTTTTTGTCTGATTGTCTCATTGATATGGAATTAAATCTATTTTCTTATATTTTGGATGGATTGTACACGTATGGATTTAGCGAACTATTATCCATATTAAAATGTCAAAAAAAAAATATTTTAAATTTGTTGAGAACAGATGAATTGATATATACCGCGACCAGTGACGTATAATGTTGATTTTATTGGGTGCACAAAGCTTGGAGGTGTTGTTCAATTATTTTAGTGGAGTTTAAATCCAAAACACAATTGACCGTTATTCAAACGATGATTCTAAATTCTGTTTTATAATCTATTGTTATTTGGTTTAGTATTTATAAATCTTATTTAAAATAGTATTCAATAAATGATTTAAATCCAATATTTGAAATCTAGTGTTATCAACTTTATAAAAAAAAAATTTATATTTCAAATTAATTTCAAATCATTTGTTGTGAAGTCTCATGAATAAATGATTGTAATTAAAATTCAAGGAATATTGTAAAGATTTTAGAATTCACCAACTTAAACTATCATAAAATTTAAAATTTGTTGGTTCATAAAACACTGATGATGATTTTAAATCATTGATTGAATAACACTCTCTTACAATATGGATGAATGAGTGATTCTAAGACCATCTCCAACCTCCACTTCATTTTCTACTTTATACTTCATTTTGAAGTGATATTTGCTCCAACTCTACTTCATTTCTTGCTTCAAAATGAAATAGTGAACAATGTTGCTTCAAATTTGAAGATCTATCGTACATATTTTATTCTTTTAAGATGAACTTTTTATATTGTGAATTCGACTTTAATTTTTTACTTATTCTTATATTTTGCCAAAAATAATTATATACGTTAATATTATCCAATCAATTTCAAAATTTTGACTATTATTTTCATATAATCAGATGTTTATATCAAAGACCATATGAATATTCATTTTTAAGAACTTTCAACTTGATTAAAAAGAATCAAAGATAAATAATCTTATCTCTTACTTCTAAACACTTTTGTTAATCACTTATAGAAAAATTATATATATAGCGCTTTTTTACAAACTATGATATTTTGTGTTTGTTTATTCTTGTTATGTAATAAATTTATTATATGAAAATGTTTAATTTATATTAATTAATAATTATGTTGGATTATTGTAAAAACAAAATAGTTAGGTAAATTTAGTAAATATAATAAATATAAGTATTTACTAGTACTTAATGATAAAATGGAGATGAAATATATTTGAAATATTCATTTTACAAGAAAAAACTGAAGCAAACCACTGGAGTAAATGTTGCTTTATTTTTTTCTTCATTTTGAAGAAAGTAAACTTTTGAAGATAGAAATGAAGTCAGCCGTTGGAATAAAAATTTATTTTCATTTTATCTTATAGCATGATCAGAAACTGAAAAATTAGTAGTGCACATGCACCCATAGTGTTCTACCTTGCTTCACCTGTGATCGCGACCCGCTACATCTCTATATTTATGAATAATAATAATAATTTCAAATTTTTAGAAACTCGATTGATCGTATTTATATAATATTTTTTTGAATCTAACTATTTAAAAAAAAAACTATATATAAATTGTGTATTTTGATCAAAATTTCTTACTTTTTGTTTGTTCAAATTAACTTCAAATTAATTTTGAAAATAGTTATTTATAAAAGAATTGTTAAATTTTATCTAAGTTAAAATGGAAAATTTATCCTACATTTATTTCTATTAATTTTTAGTATTTTATCAATCATTATGTATTTTTAATTACACATTTGTTATGTAACCAAATTTACCTATTATCTCTTTTTAGGATTCTTACGAAAACATTTTTTTTATCATTAAGCCAAATTTAGCTATTACCTTATTTTAGAAATTTTGCCAAAAATATATCATTAAAATTTGTACTTTCATAATGTGATGGAAACCATGTCACATTTTTCATTAAGCAACGTAATACTGTTTTCATGAGAATGGATGTGGTGATGAGACAAATTTTTTTTTTTTTAAATTACTTTACAGATAATGTTTGGGGATATTTAAATATACATAAATTTTGAATTTTATTGAAAATGTTCTTATTTCGAAAAAGATATATATTTATATAAAAATTGTTAGCTTTTATCCCAAGTTAAAACGAAAAAATTCTTACACTTGTATTTATATTAAATTTTAGTATTTAAGTGTAATTATGTATTTTTACTTACACTTTTGATATGTAACCAAACTCATCGATTCTATTCTTTTTGTAATCTTACCAAAAATATATAAAAAATTGTTAAACTTGATTTGCCTACTATCGTATTTTAGGTTTTTACCAAATAATCTATATTATTAAAAGAGAAGTACACATTAAAAATACTCCTAAGTTTTCTAACTTATTTACACTTCCATGCCACAGAGAATTAAATTAAACTACCTATTTTAATGCTTGTCTTTTCCAGTGAAATTAATGAGTTTTTTTTAATTAAATTTAAATTTAATGTCATTAAATGAACCTATCTATATTAATGCTTGTCTTTTTTAGTTAAATTAATGAGTTTTCCTTAATCAAATTAAACTTAATGTCATTAAATGAACCTACAAATACAACATATCTATATTATTAAAAGAGAAGTACACATTAAAAATACTCCTAAGTTTTCTAACTTATTTACACTTCCATGCCACAGAGAATTAAATTAAACTACCTATTTTAATGCTTGTCTTTTCCAGTGAAATTAATGAGTTTTTTTTAATTAAATTTAAATTTAATGTCATTAAATGAACCTATCTATATTAATGCTTGTCTTTTTTAGTTAAATTAATGAATTTTCCTTAATCAAATTAAACTTAATGTCATTAAATGAACCTACAAATACAACATATTTAACATAGCTTATTACAGACGAGTACAACCCAATAATGAACTTGAATTTTATTTTTACGAAAACGTGAATCATTTTACGTATGTAATATTTAAAATATATTAACTACAATATAACAAATGCATATAACCTACCTATACTTTAGTTTGAAATGATCATGCTCAAGTTTTATATAGTCAACTTACATCATGCATCGATCGATGTACAACATTCAAACTACCTATAGTTTTCGTTTTCTTTATAAGATGTATCAACCAACCAATCATCCTATTTATTTTCTAAGCTTTATAAAAAACAAATCAATAAATACAAACTCAAAATCAAATATCTTTTATTAATCAAAACAAAATATCTTCAATGTCGTATCTTTAATGTACCTATTAAATATATAAACCGTAACCAAAATTACACTAATTATAAGAATAGATTTGATTTCAACCAATTGATCTATTACTTCGGTAATTGATTTGCTTGTAGAAGAGGAAACAATAAATTTAAATTTTGTAAGAATATAAAAATATAAAGATTCAAACCAATGTCGATATTTGCGTATGATTTTCACATAATAAGCTTCAGATTGAACATTGAAAAAGATAGAGATAATTTTTTTTATCTTTTACCGACACAAAACTTAAACAAAACGAAAAGTTAAAGATATTTTTTTTTGTTACACTTCCCGAAAAAAACGGTTACAACATAGGCTTTCATATATGGTCTTTTAACATATTAATGTTATGAACATTTAATAATTATCTTGACGCAAAACAAAGACTATAAATAATTTATTATCAATAAAATTATGAAGTTATTTACAATTTGATGACCAATTCATCGTCCTTTTTTATATGTTAAATTTTTCATAGAAGTTTAAAAATCATTGTATTTTCTTTAAACATGTATAACTAATTTATAATCTTTTATGCCATACTAAGTCATAATATAATATTTCTTCATATTTTACATTAATAACCATTGTTTTTATATATCATCTACAATTCTCTAATTATGTTGTATTTGTTCAATTTTTTATATGATATCGAATATTCGTCATAAATAGATGGTTTAAGACACCAAAAAAATATTTACTTGGTGAATATAATACATCAAATATTACAAATACATCATTTAGTTAAATAAGTAACCAAAAACCAAAAATTCATACCCGCGCTGGTGCGCGGATCAGGGTCTAGTTATCATTAAAATTGGAGTATTTCAAAATATGATGGAATTCATATTATACTTTTTAGTAAATCGAGTCATTTAATAAAAGAATGAATGTAGTAATGATATATAAGCAATTTTTTTAAAAAAAAAATATTTTACAAATGACCATTAGTCTGTTTGCCATTTAATCCGTTCTATTTACTATTCAACAACTATCTGTAGACAAAGGCGTCCGAAAACATAAATAAACTGTAAGATGAAAGGTATAAAAAGATTATATAAGCAGTTTGAACAGGAAGCTTTTAATGAGTTTCTCACTTTCTTGTGATTAAAATTAAAGAGAGAAAATGTTCAAACGTTTTTAAATAAGAGATTTAGTTGGGTAAGAATTCATAGTTCACATGCTGGTTTTGTATTGGCTGAACTTTAAATAAATAAACAAATTTTAATTAGTTAAATAAATTTTGTTAAGAACTAATATTTTGTATTTTGTATTTTTAGAACTAAATTTTAATATTTAGTTTTAATTAGTTAAATAAGGGACTTCTTTCAGTTGGTGTTGCTCTAAGATGAGAAAAAGTAATACAAAAGCAAAACATGTTGCCTTACAGAAATTCTTTGTCGGCCTTTGGAAAAGTTGTTCGTATATATAACCCAAATCCCATATAATTTGACTAAAGTAACTTAATTAGTTAATTTCCAGTTAGGAACTAACTAGACTATTCAAAATTAGACTATTCGTTAGTATCATTACACATAAAATTATTTAGGCATTGTCTCAATACTTTGTTATAAAAAACTTTAATTTCGACTTTACTATATTATTATGCTTATGAACTAATTTTTGCCACAAATTTTTTTTTCATAACAGTTTTTATGATAATTTTCTTAAAAAAGATCTTGCTAATTCCAAAAAGGACAATAAGAAAGCTAAGTGTAATTCTAAAATTAGAAGTGTCCCAAAAGACAACTCTACACATACTTGTACTATATTTTGACATGACTTAAAACAACAACCTCATCCCAAGCAAAAATATCTCACAAATAAGTGAAAATAAAAACGAAAGATTATTTTTTTTTTTTTTTTTTTTTTTTTGACAGCAAGAAAATTTACAGACTCATATAGACTCTGTAAACCAATGTGGTAACTCCGCATCCATGTGTACGACGAAAGACGGTTGTGTCCGAGCACTACGTGCCAAGCGATCCGCCTTTATGTTTTCCGTCCTTGGAACATGAACAATCTCTGAGTTGGTAAAGCTTCTTCTCAAAAACTTAATGTCATCCAGGTAGCTTTCAAATGCCGGCCATTCTTCTGGTTCAGAAACCATCTTCACCAATTGAGAACAATCCGTTGCAAACGTGACCCGGTACTGTCGTAAGTTCTTCATACACTCCATTGCCCAAATTAGAGCCTCCAACTCCGCATGAAGAGGTGAAAGACTTGCCCTTACATTTCTTGCCCCTAACAAACCCTCAAACTCCGGAAGCGTGCTGAACCAGCCTTGTCCTGAGAAATAATCCTTGTCTTTCCAAGAACCGTCAATGAAACACCATCTTCCTGTAGTCTGTGAGTTAACTCTGAACTGCGCTTCAGGGGCCATCCTGGAATCATTAACAATTTGTGCCTCCGCCCAAAGTGTTGATTCCAATTCAGCTAAGTTTAGCGTTTCTCTCGGGTCAACATCAATATTACTAAAAACTTTATTATTCCGACCCTTCCAAATGTACCATAGAATCCATGCAAACTGATGATCCTCCATTTTTGGATTAACTCTCCAAAACAGATGATCCATATTAGCAAATATCGAGCCCAAAGGGAAAATATTTGGGTTCGATGGAATCTTAGATAGTGCCCACACTTGTCGTGCCGGAGGACATTCAAAAAACACATGATTTATTGATTCTTCCGGATCACCACACCTTGCACATCTTGTATCTCCTTGTATTCCACGTGATTTTAAATTTTTGGTCACTGCTATACAACCTGTCAACAACTGCCATAGAAAATGCCTTAACTTTGGAGGACACTTCACTTTCAAGTACTTAGATATTTAGATATTTTAACGATGGAATATATCAAGTACTTAGATATTTATTCACTAAAATAGTTTCTCCTATTTTTGATTTTTTTCTTCTTTTAATTGTAAGATATTTATAAGGAAAACTTTCGAAGAGATATACTTTTAGGCTTGGGTCCTTTTATTTATTAATTTTATCTGCTGCCAAAATAATTATAAAATCTTCTTGTAGTTTTTTTTTGATGTCAAGAAGATTTTAAATAAACTAGAAGAAGATTTTATTAATTTGGCAGCAGATAAAATTAATAAATAAAAGGACCCAAGCCTAAAAGTATCTCTATTCAAAAGTTTCCTTATAAATATCTTACAATTAAAAGAAAAAAAAAATCAAAAATAGGAGAAACTATCTTTGAAATTTCCTTATAAATATCTTATAAAATCTTCTTGTAGTTTAGTGGTGAAGTTTGTAATTAAAGGAAATGTAACAATTCGACTTTCTCATGTTTTAGATTAACATAAAATCTTTTAATTAGTGGGGTTTAGTGTTTAATCATCATTTAGCAAAAAAAGAAGGGTTTAATTATCATTTTGGTCTTCGGCCTTCAAATTGACAAATTCTCAGGATCAACTCTGTGCTAAGTTTTGGAAAATTTAGCAAAAGTTTGATAAACCTACTCACTTTTGACAAACTAAACAAAATGTATATGGCTACAACACTTACAATACTCATTATATCTGCCTTGATATTTACATATTTGTTTAATCAGTCTTGATTTAAGAAAATTTACGATAGACACGACCAAGTCCGGTGTGAGTTAGTATAAGACATACTCGTACGAAAATTTTGAAGTTATTTTTATGATTTTCTCTTCATTTTATTCATATAAAACCAATCACGAGACGCAAATTAGGCTTTTGGAATTCGTTTTGCAGCTTGCATCACAATTAGGCCTAATGACAATTATCCCTTCTAAAAACAAAACAATTGTACCAACATTTTAGTCATTCTGTTTTTAGTAAATTCTGGTTGAGGTCTATAATAATTACTAGAAAGAAAGTAACACTTCCAAAATTTATGGTCCATTCTTAAAGTCTTTGCTCTGGCCATACCATTTCTCGTGATCGATAGCGATCTGTCATCTAAGTTATTGCTTTCACTACAAATTTACGAACATTTCATATCAAACAAGTCAAATCAAAATGATTAAATTTCCAGTACGAAATGAAAGACAATAAAATATTCACCATGCAATTTGGTAAAGAGGCTAAAAAAAGATACATATAAAGTAATCTGATAGACAAATTTGATAATGATACGAATACAAAAATAATAAATAGACTATCATCTTAGTCAAAAGAATAATAACCATATCATATGTCTATACTTAACAGCGTGTATATATATATATATATATATTAACTGGTTTCTATACTTGACACCGTATAACATACGTAGTTTTTAGTTACAAAAAAAAACATACGTAGTTTTATTATATAAAATCTAAAACATAATTTAACTTGGGAAAATTGCCAAAAGAGAACAAGAAATCAGCATAGTTGTCCCTATAGTATAAATCCATTTTTTTCTATTTTTTCTCTTTTTTACCCTTTCCATATGTTAAAATTAATGTAATAAATAGTTATAAGAATCAAAAAAATTATTAAAAATATAAAAAAACTAATAAAACACCCATTTACACAAACACATATTTTTTTTAGGTTTGAAAAACATAATAAATAATGTTTTTAAATTACGTTCTACTAAAAGTAGAATTCTGTTTCTACACAAAACGGGTGAGTAGAAAATGAATTCTAGAATGAACACATCCATCTACTTGTTTTAGAACGTAAAAACTACTTTTTACTATAATTCTAAATATGGGGAATACGAATTCTACTATTTGTAATGATCGCTACTTTTATTCAGAAACATGTTTCTACTTTTATCGAGTATTCTAAGTTATCAGGAATGCAAAATCTAAAACATACACGAACGTCCACATAGTGTAGAAATTACATTCTGGAATTTTGTTATGTTCTACACAGTGTAGAAGGTGCCTTCTACGGATAAAAAAACTGAATTTTCGAAAATTAAGGAAGTTGCAGTTTTAAAAATATTCTAAAAATATTCTAACTTCCTAAAACGTGTTTTCATTGATTTGCTTCGTGAAAAATTAAAAAAAAAAACGATTTTGAATGTTCTTCTTCACCAATCTATGATTTCCCCATGATTTTTCTATAGTTTGTCTTGTGATTTTCACAAAAACATGTTCTATGATGCATATCTATACAACATGTGGTGTTTGGGAGTTTGGAGCAACCATGGGATGGGTTTTTTCGGCTGATGAGAAAGGGGCTAGGCTACTGTTATTGGAATCAAGTTCTACCTTAGAGGTTTTTAAAAGAATGGTTTTGGAAGATTTTGATATGGAAGAAGATAGCTTACCCGATTTGGAGTTGAGTTATCTACCTAATGAGTTGATCAATACATCAACTTGTCCACCTGTGATCATTGCGAATGATCGACAGCTTCAGAATTTTGTTGGTTTTGTTCAAAAGTGTGTTTCTACTCGATTGTGTGTAACGTCTAAAGCCAAAGTTGAGAATCTGAATGAACCAGACTTTGATCTTAACAAGTCGCCAGCTGATTCAAGTTCTGCTCAAGAGGAGGGAAACTCGGTTGATAGGGGGAACGAACCGGCTCCTGTGTTTGTTGAGAGGCAGTGCGAGAAAAAGAAAGAAAAGATTAGAAGAGTCGAAGTTGATGAGGATGCCTATCATGCCGATACCATGATCTCGGCCAAAGAGGACATACATAAGATGTCAAAGTTTTATGTGCTCAATGTTGTTAAGAAGGGACAATTGTTTGAGAACAAAACTTTGCTGAAGGCGACTTTCGAGATATGTGCAATGAAGCATAACTTTCACTACAAGGTTATCAAAACGGATAGACAACTTTGGTACGTTAGATGTGAGGATAATGCATGCAATTGGTATGTTCGAGCAGAGTGTTTGAAGGATTCTGAATATTTCATTATCAAAAAGTATGTCGGTGAACATACATGCGCACCTTCAAACAAAACCAAACCGGGTAGGACTGCTTCGGCCAAAACTATAGGCAGTCTGATTATGCATAGGTATGAAGGGGTTAAGGAAGGGCCAAAATGCAATGATATAATACAGATTATGCTTATGGATCATGGCTGTGAGATCACGAAATCTTTAGCATGGGATGCTCGTGAATATGCGGTTAATGCTGTTAGAGGTATACCAGAGAGAAGTTATGGAAAAATACCGAAATACTTGCACATGCTCAGAGAGGCTAATCCGGGAACACATTCATCGTATGAGATTGACAGCAATGGGAGATTTTGGTACCTGTTTATTGCATTTGGGAAACCGCTACGAGGATTTAACAGAGTCATAAGGAGGGTTATTGTGGTTGATGGCACTTTTCTGAAGAACAAATACAAAGGAGTTCTATTGGTTGCAACTGCTGTAGACGGAAATTCTAATTTGTATCCTCTTGCATTCGGAGTAGTCGACTCAGAGAATGAAAATTCTTAGGAATGGTTTATGAGACAACTAAATAGTGTCATTGCTGATGATCATCATTTGGCTTTCATTTCGGACAGACATGCGGCCATTGCTAAGGCGCTTGAGACTGTGTATCCAACAGCTAAACATGGTATTTGCATTCATCATTTGTTGAATAATGTGGTAACATATTACCATGGTGATATCTTGCATATTTGCATTGTTTTATCCATTCATCCATGAGCATTTTCATCATATAGATTAGGTTTCAGACATGTTTAGGTTGCATTTTGCATACATGAGTCTCTATTAGGTACTGGAATACCACATGAGGCTATTTGGAGCTCAAAAGAGGTGAAAAGGTGACCATTGAACGAACCGAGCATGGGAGCGACCTCCCGGAGCGACATCACGAAGTCGCTGTGTCCCACTTCTCAGAGCGACCTTCCTAAAGCGACGCCATGAAGTCGCTCGCGTTCTCATTACTCCGAACAGTCTTAGATGACCCTGGAGCGACCTCTCAGAGCGACCTACCAAAGTCGCTCCCGATCCAGAGCGACCCGTTGGAGCGACTGCACAAAGTCGCTCGCGTTTTCACGTCCGGAGACACACAACTCGCTCTCGGAGCGACCTCTCGCAGCGACCCAGCGAGGTCGCTCCCGAAGCTTGGAGCGACCTGTCCAGAGCGACAGGGAGAAGTCGCTCGCCATCTTGGTTCCCGGAGACAAGAAATCGCTCTCGGAGCGACCTCTCGCAGCGACCCAGCGAGGTCGCTCCCGAAGCCTGGAGCGACTTGTCGGAGCGACGAGCCGAGGTCGCTCCGCGCCTATTATCTGCTCGATTTCTATTTTACTTAAGGGCCTTTTGGTCATTTCATTATGCACGTTTTGCACTTGGAAAAACCTATGTTTTAAACATCTTTTGTAAGCCACGAGGAGGCACATCATCTTTGTTTTTAGAAAAACCACCAAAAACCTTTGGAAAGGGATCTCTTGGAATGAATTGATCAGTTTATTATTGAGAATTCTGTGTTCTTATCTATTTCCTGTGTTTCTCTACATGATTAATCTGAAATCCAATATGGGTTTAAGAGGAATCATGGAGATTAGTGAGTAATCACCTTTTGAATTCATGGGTTAGGGAGATTAAGGGTGATTAGGTTAGAGCTAGGATGTTTTAGTGTAGATCATTCATATTTCCTTGCTAGTAGAGTAATCATAATGCATCTTCTGAGTTGGCCACTCAGTTGTTGATCCTTAGGCATTTCTCACCCGAAAGGTGTTCGATGAAATGCCCGAGACAACTCTCCTAGGCTTTTAGTATACTTTGCCAAAGACATTTGTTGTTAAAGGTACTAAGATAGCTAATAGACTTGTTAGTAATGATTGCTTTCATATTATTCAACCAAAGACATTTGATGTTTGAGATATGTTAGCAAATGAGCATTCATCTAGACATAGAGCTTGCTTAGAATTGTGTCTAGGCTTAAGGTTGATTGTTTGATTGATCATTTGCCATTCTTAGTTCGATACTTGATCACCCAAGGTCTAATCCCTATACCCATGAGTTCTCTTTTCCTTTAGTCAAGAAAGTATCATTCTGTTATTGCTTTCTAGTTTTAGTCATAGTTTAAAACCCATCTAAATCATTGGTTGCACTTAGATTAAGTGAGTACTTGCATTCTCAGTGCTTTGATATCCCTCAGAACTGGTTCGACAATCTTTTATACTACAACATTTGTCTTAGGAGCCTTGAAAACTCCTAACATCAAATTGGCGCCGTTGCCAAATTCTGAGTAGATTTGAACATTGAGATTTAGTCACTTGCTTGAGACTAAGTCATTTTTATTTTCTTTTGTTACTGATTCTCTTTCTTCACCTCCCTTTAATCTACAGGTGTATGAACTTGAGGAGTAGGGGTCCATCAAACCTAGTTCCAATAGCTGCAGACATCAGAGCTTTAGAGAGAGAGTGTGCTAGAAATAGAAGAGAAGAAGAGCAACAGGCTCACTTGCAGAGATTGAGTACTGATATGGGAGACATACCTCAAAACCAACAGCGAGCAGCTCGACCCATTGGCACTTACGACCGCCCCAACATTCATGGTCATAGAATGGGAATCCGAGCACCCGCTGTGGCAGCCAACAACTTTGAGATCAAATCAGGACTCCTCAACGTGATCGAGAACAACAAGTATCATGGCTTGGCTCTGGAGGATCCATTTGATCACTTGGACAGGTTCGACAGCTACTGTGGGTTGTCAAAAACCAATGGTGTGTCCGAAGATGCCTTAAAGCTCAAGCTATTCCCTTTCTCTTTGGGGGATAAGGCACGTCAGTGGGAGAAGTCTCTACCCAGCGACTCCATTACCACTTGGGATGACTGCAAGAAAGCATTCTTGGAGAAGTTCTTCTCTACTTCAAGAACTGCTAAGCTGAGAAACGAGATCTCCAGCTTTCAACAGAAGGGCTTGGAAGGTTTCAGTGAAGCCTGGGAGAGATTCAAGGGCTATCAAGCTCAATGCCCACACCATGGTTTCTCTAAGGAGAGCTTGCTGAGCACATTCTACCGTGGTGCTCTCCCTAAGTACAGAGCCAGACTGGATACAGCTAGTAATGGGTTCTTCTTGGGGAGAACTGAGGAGGATGCAGAGGAGCTGGTTGACAACATGGTTAAGAGTGATGCAGTCTACAGTGGAGACCACGACAGAAGCAGTAGAACTGAGGATAAGCAAACGAGGAAGGAGTTGAAAGCTCTACAGGATAAGATAGACATCCTCCTTGCTGATAAAGCTACCCAAGAGCAGCTGCACTTTGTTGGCAACCCAAGCCAAGAGACACCAGCTGTTGTCCATGAAGTTGAGGGTTTGGAAGGTCAGGAAGAGCTGTGTTTCATCAACAACAATGGTAGCTGGTACAAGAAAGAACCCAACTTTCAGTACAACAACTACCAACAGAAGTCCTATTCCAACAACCAGCAGAGTGGTTATCAGCCTCGGAACAATCAGCAAGGCAGCTATCAGCCTCAGCAAAATCCCTCGTCTGGTTCCTCTGCTCCTCAAGAGAGCAGCACTGATACCTTACTGAAACAAATCTTGGAGTCTCAGACTAGAAGTGAGAAGCATGTTGGTTATGAGTTGAAGAACCTTCATACCAAGATTGATGGGAGCTACAATGAGCTCAACAACAAATTCTCACACCTTGCTTCTACAGTCAGGAATTTAGAGAATCAGTTTGCTTCCATGAACACTCACCAGAATCGCCAGCAAGGATCTCTACCTGGAAAGTCTGACCAAAACCCCAAGGAGGCCAAAGCTATCACCCTTAGGAGTGGTAAACAGTTGCCTCCTAGAACCCTCACCAAGGATGCTGAGAAACTAGGTGAGGGGGTTGCCATCAACATAGATGATGAAGTGGTGATTGTTGATGAGAAGATCAATGACGAGATCTTGGAGAAGATAGTGGAAGCCAAAGGTAAAGGAAAGGTTGGGGAAGCGAAGAAGACAGTAAAAGATGGTGAAGTTGTAACTCCAGCAAGTGAAAGTTCTTTTGTTCCTCCTCCCTATGAACCCAAACTTCCATTCCCTGGTAGATTCAAGAAGCAGCTGCTAGAGAAGTACAAGGCTCTGTTTGAGAAGCAAATGAGTGAAGCTCAGGTTGCAATGCCCATCATCGATGCTTTCATGTTGATTCCTCAATACAACAATTTCCTGAAAGATGTTGTAGCTGCAAAGAAGAAGGAGATGGAAGGCATGATGACTCTTACCCATGAGTGCAATGCCATCATCCAGAGGCTTGATGTTCCAGAGAAATTAGAGGATCCAGGAAGCTTCACACTACCTTGTGCTCTTGGACCTATGGTATTTGAGAAAAGTCTCTGCGATTTGGGAGCTAGTGTCAGCTTGATGCCTTTGTCTGTTGCAAAGAAGCTTGGATTCACTCAGTACAAGAAGTGTAGACTCTCTCTGGTGTTAGCTGATCGTTCAGTGAAGTACCCTGTGGGCATCTTAGAGGACCTCCCTGTGAAGATTGGAAGGTATGAGATACCTACAGATTTTGTGGTGCTTGAGATGGGTGAGGAGGCTCAAGACCCATTGATTCTAGGAAGGGCACGATTGATCTCCATTTGGGTAAAGAGAACATCCTCCACTTTGACATTAAGGAGAAAATGAGGAAACCAACTGTGTTCGGGCAAGCCTTCTACATTGAAGAGATGGCCACTCCTGCTGATGAGCATCTTGAAGAGTTACCACCTGAGGACGACGAGGAGGGAGCATCTCCCTCTACTCATTCCCTATAGAAGGTAAACCACCACACTCCCTTGTATATACCATTTCATTTTTTGCATATTAGTCTTCTTTTCGGTATCTCTCTCTACTTGACAACACAGAGACTGTGTAACTCAAGTTTGGGGGAGGTACCAAGTATTTGATGATGTTTGCTTTGATGTTGTTTCATTGAGTCATGCATTGCATACCTATTTGCATATTAAAAAAAAAAAAAAAAAACAATCATTTAGTTTGCATCATTTGCATTTCTAGGAGAGTCTAGAGCATATAGGTTGCATTCACTTGCATTGGGAGCAATGATTTTAAATGCCTTGTAAAGAACACTACGTTGCACCTGAGTAGCTTTTGCACCTCTCAAAAAGACTTGTATGTTCCGAGACTTGAAAACTCTTCCTGAAACTTGTTGATTGCTGAAACTCAGTCTTTGAAGCCAACTACAACCTTATTTGAACTGAACGAACTTAATGCCTCTTGCTCATGGTCCCTTGTGTACTGAGTCATGGCTATACACACTTGAGTTGTCACATCCTTTATGCCAATCTTATTTTGACAAACTCTAGTGGTAGACCACTCCCAAAACCCTTCCCTCCTTTTAAGCTTTCATTGTTTGATGAGTGAGGCCTTTTTCGGAAAGTCTTACATGTGCATAATGTTGAGAGTATCGGGAACGACAATGCTTGATCTTCATTCTTGCTAGATTGGGCACTCTATTGTCTAGCTATAGGTGGGGGGTGAGTGTTGTGATTATGATTTGGGAGAAATGAAAAGGAAAAGAATAGACTCTTTGTGCTTAAGTGAATTGTTTTATTGGGATAAGTAGAGAAGCCTCTAGCTCAAGTTTTGAAAAGTCTTGGCCCCCAGCCTAAAAAAAAAAAAAAAAAAAAAAAAAAAAGGAAAAAGAAAACGAAAAAAAAAAGAGAAAAGAAAAAAAAAGAAAAAGAAAAGAAAAAGGGGGCTAGCAAAGTTGTTAAGAGCTAAGAAATGTTTTGAGGTTGTGAAAAATCCCTTGTAGATTTCAAGGAGAAGGAGTTAAAGTTCTTAGGATCTTTTGGTGAGAGATGTGAGTTGGGTTTGACATTTGGGAATGATTGTGTAATTGTATGTTTGGGAAAAGGGTAGAACAATGGAGATTGAGCATTGTATGCATGAGTTGGTCCCTTTCTTAGATATATTATGTGCAATGTCAAGGCTACTTGTTTTGAGAGTAAACCACCTTAAAGATCATATGTTTTGAACCTCTTGAATCACTTGAATAAAAGCCTTCCCTTACCCAACCAAATGACTTGGACCAACTGACCATTTGCAAGAATTCACCTGATGTTTTGTGCTTAATGAATGTGAGAGTTGGTTGATTTGAATGTGTGGATGCTTGATGATGAGTGTAAGAACAAAAAGAGTTAAGATAGGCCTAGAGAAGCTAGAGTGTAATAAGAGAGTGTGCTAGTTGTGTTTCTTTTGGCTATGTGCTCCCTCCTTCAACCTCTCTCCCTATGAGTTCTAGAAAGTTCACTTGTGGACAAGTAAAAGAACAAGTTTGGGGGAGTTGATATCTTGCATATTTGCATTGTTTTATCCATTCATCCATGAGCATTTTCATCATATAGATTAGGTTTCAGACATGTTTAGGTTGCATTTTGCATACATGAGTCTCTATTAGGTACTGGAATACCACATGAGGCTATTTGGAGCTCAAAAGAGGTGAAAAGGTGACCATTGAACGAACCGAGCATGGGAGCGACCTCCCGGAGCGACATCACGAAGTCGCTGTGTCCCACTTCTCAGAGCGACCTTCCTAAAGCGACGCCATGAAGTCGCTCGCGTTCTCATTACTCCGAACAGTCTTAGATGACCCTGGAGCGACCTCTCAGAGCGACCTACCAAAGTCGCTCCCGATCCAGAGCGACCCGTTGGAGCGACTGCACAAAGTCGCTCGCGTTTTCACGTCCGGAGACACACAACTCGCTCTCGGAGCGACCTCTCGCAGCGACCCAGCGAGGTCGCTCCCGAAGCTTGGAGCGACCTGTCCAGAGCGACAGGGAGAAGTCGCTCGCCATCTTGGTTCCCGGAGACAAGAAATCGCTCTCGGAGCGACCTCTCGCAGCGACCCAGCGAGGTCGCTCCCGAAGCCTGGAGCGACTTGTCGGAGCGACGAGCCGAGGTCGCTCCGCGCCTATTATCTGCTCGATTTCTATTTTACTTAAGGGCCTTTTGGTCATTTCATTATGCACGTTTTGCACTTGGAAAAACCTATGTTTTAAACATCTTTTGTAAGCCACGAGGAGGCACATCATCTTTGTTTTTAGAAAAACCACCAAAAACCTTTGGAAAGGGATCTCTTGGAATGAATTGATCAGTTTATTATTGAGAATTCTGTGTTCTTATCTATTTCCTGTGTTTCTCTACATGATTAATCTGAAATCCAATATGGGTTTAAGAGGAATCATGGAGATTAGTGAGTAATCACCTTTTGAATTCATGGGTTAGGGAGATTAAGGGTGATTAGGTTAGAGCTAGGATGTTTTAGTGTAGATCATTCATATTTCCTTGCTAGTAGAGTAATCATAATGCATCTTCTGAGTTGGCCACTCAGTTGTTGATCCTTAGGCATTTCTCACCCGAAAGGTGTTCGATGAAATGCCCGAGACAACTCTCCTAGGCTTTTAGTATACTTTGCCAAAGACATTTGTTGTTAAAGGTACTAAGATAGCTAATAGACTTGTTAGTAATGATTGCTTTCATATTATTCAACCAAAGACATTTGATGTTTGAGATATGTTAGCAAATGAGCATTCATCTAGACATAGAGCTTGCTTAGAATTGTGTCTAGGCTTAAGGTTGATTGTTTGATTGATCATTTGCCATCCTTAGTTCGATACTTGATCACCCAAGGTCTAATCCCTATACCCATGAGTTCTCTTTTCCTTTAGTCAAGAAAGTATCATTCTGTTATTGCTTTCTAGTTTTAGTCATAGTTTAAAACCCATCTAAATCATTGGTTGCACTTAGATTAAGTGAGTACTTGCATTCTCAGTGCTTTGATATCCCTCAGAACTGGTTCGACAATCTTTTATACTACAACATTTGTCTTAGGAGCCTTGAAAACTCCTAACATCACATGGGAAAGGACTTGTTGGGTTGGTTGCAAAGGCGTCCAAGGTTTATAGAGTTGCTGAGTTTGAAAAGATATTTGCTAATGTGTGTAATATCAGTCCGGCAATTGGAAAATACCTAAGGGATGCTGAAGTCCAAAAGTGGGCAAGATGTCAATTCTCTGGATATAGATATGACATAAGGACAACAAACCCTGCCGAATCCATCAACTCTGCTTTGCGTTCGCCGAGAGAGTATCCAATCATTCCCTTGTTGGACAGTATCAGAGAAATGCTGACTCGGTGGTTTTATAACCGTAAGAAAAAGATTTCAAAGCATAATCATCCTCTTACCGAAGATGTGGAGAAAAAGATTGAAAGGAGAACCGAGAAAGGCAAAAGATTTGCAGTTTACCCTGTCAGCGATGGTCGCTTGCTTGTTAGAGGTGATAAAATCGACTGCTTAGTTGATTTGGATAGACGTACTTGCTCATGTGGGAAGTACAACCTGATGAAGATACCTTGTCGGCACGCAATTAAAGCTGGGTTTCATGTTGGAAGACAGCCACACACATTAACTGATTTATTTTACACTACAGAAGCTTGGCGAGAAGCTTATCATGAAAGCATCAATCCTATTGCTGTTCCTGAGGATGCTTGGTCCATGCCAGAAGACAAAATCGCCATCTTTATCTCCGTGAAAGAGAGAGGCGGAGAGACCAACGATGTTAGGGTTAGGGAAATCAAGCTTTTGACCCCTTTTCTTCTGATTTTTTTTTCTAACCCGGTAACTTTATTAAACTGAATCATTTTTATTTTTTTATAAAAAACCAAATTAATTATGTTTAATAAGATTAATTAAAGGTTACTTTTGGTATTATGGAAAACATTATACTATAGGGACTACTTTAGGTTGGATTTATACTATAGGGACAACTATGCTGATTTCTTGTTCTCTTTTGGCAATTTTCCCATTTAACTTTATGTTTTTAAATTATTATATATATGGAAAAATACTATATTAGGTAGTGTTTTGAAAGCCAGATCGGACTGGCCGGTCAGACCAGTTCAATAGTGAATCAGTAAACCAAGTCCAAGCTGAATTAAAACTCAGATTTAAATTAAACAACCAAAATCGGCACAAAACCAGCAGACTAATCACAAAACCCGGTTCAACCAAATACAAAATATAATGGATTAATTTTGCTTCTAAAAATTTAACATAAATGACATTTCTTGATTAGTTTCATATTTTTTAGTCGTTTGTGATTGGAAACCAAAATCATTTTTCCTTGGTCACATTTATTTTGTTTTCATTATACACACTTCCTATATGTTATTATAGCATTAATAGAAATAACTTTATTTAAATAATTCTAGTCATTTCGGTTTATATTTATTATTCATATACTGGATTGGGGATCTAAAAACAATAATGGTTCCATATACTTTTTTGATTTTGTAAATATTTTTTAAATATATTTTTCAATAAATTTATGAAATACTAAAAAAATCTCAGTAAAGTATTTAAAATATATATCATATTTTCAAATAATCATACACGTAAATATATATATATATATGAATATAATGAAAATATATATAATTTTGAAAACCCAGTTAGACCGATTCGACCAGTCATCGAATAGTAATAATGAGTTGATATGTCTTGTCGAGTTTTTAAAACATTAATATTATGTTATTAATTATATGAGTAAGGTAGAAAACATTGATTAATTCTGAACAAATAATCACAGGTTTGAAAGCCATAACCAAACACATTGTTTGAGAAAATAAATATCAATATATAATAATTGTTTGGTATAACTTGTAGGGGGATTATCAAAGTCAATGTAAAAAAAGGACTTTAGAAGTTTCAGAAGCTACTAAGACCACCTCCAATGGTGAGTTTTAACAAAATCCTTAGCATTAAACTTATTATAATAATCTGTGGGACCCATTATATTTAAAAGTATGTGCCAAATTAATCATTAGGTAAGGATTAATCTTCCACAAATTCTTCACTGTACGCGGGTCCCATCGCCACGTGGGGACCCGCGATTGGCTCTTCCTTTTTTTTTTTTTTTTTTTTTTAAGTAAAAAAAAATAAAAGTAATAAAATAATAAGAAAACTTACCTTGGTTATCGAGATTGAGAGTTTCAGCATTGCTGATGCTCTAATATATCTCGTAGTAACAAAAATATATTGTTCTGAGGTATATTAATCAATATCCAGTTAATTTTTTTTTTTTTGACGTCGAACGGCCATTCTATTAGTCAATGTCCAGTTATTAACTAACAGATTTAACAAGGGAAAATATATCATATTCTCAAATGCCTAAATGAAATGTAAAAAATGTGTACTCAGAAATCCTGGGAATTTTGAGATATATCTAATGTTTATTATCATCCCCACATCCAACAAAAAGAGCATTATATCATAAGAGAACCAAGCAATAAAAAGGAATCTGATCAAATTGCCATTAGAAGGTTATTAAATCCGGTAACGTGTGAGTGAAGTAAACTGGCTCATCAATAACTATAAGAGGCAGCAGACTCGGATCCACGTTATACTCTCTATGTTGATCAGTTTCTTTAATATCCTTACATGTGAAACACAAGTCATCTTCGAAAACTTCCCATTTATCAGTTATGATTGTCTTGAACTCTGGTCTCTCCACTAATATGATACTCTTTTCTTCCTCTACTTCCTCTTGCTCGTCCTTTGTCTCCTCTTTCTCTTCGACTCCGTTAATGGCTTTCTCGATTGCTTCAATGCCTTCTTCGGGAATTCTGACAAACTTAGGGATGTCGTGAGCATTTGAGACACCAAATTCTTTGCAGAACTCAAAGTAGAGAGCTAGGTCTTCTCCTTGAGATGTAGCCTTCTTTACAATCTTGAGAGCCATCACAGCTTCGGCTTTTTCAGCACCTGGCTGGATCTTGATGAGAAGCTTGGCAATGGCGCTGCAGATTCTTCCATAAACGTCAAAGATCTCGAGGACAACGCAGTCCATGGCTTCAAGGATAAGCGTCTTCTTCATGTTCTCAGCCATGGGACGGATCTGGAGTAGCATATGGAGAAGAGACTGAAGCTTCTGGATCCTCTCAAGCTCTTGTTCAACAGAACCATCCTGAGTTTTTTTGCCCCGACCACGGATTTGTTCGGAAAAGAAGAAAGCGTACTGGTCAAGAAACGAGAAGTAGGCTCGGATAAAAGCGTTGAAACCCCAAGTCTTGCTTGGACGTGAATGACCGTCCGAGAAATCAGATAGGTCGAAAGGGAGGCGACGTATCTCTTGTAGGGACGTGACTTTGCAGCAAAGGACACCGTGGACAAGCATTAGGGCTTTCACGGCGACGATCCAGCTTCTTGTACGGTTAACCCTAGAGGAAAGCGCGTGAACAAGGGGCTTGAGGTTGGCGGGAGAGGAGCGGACCCATTTGTAGACACGGTGGGCATTGTGGTAGTCGACGGATAAGTCGTCGTGAGAGGTTGCGTGGATGACGGCGGAGTCAAGGTCAGGGTTGCGGAAGGAGGTTTTACGGGAGAAGCTGATGGAAAACAAGCTTTTACGGTCTTTGAGAGCACCGGAAGCTCGTTTCCACAGCTTCATCATCACCCTCCTCCTCCTCCTCCTCTTTTTGCGCTCTTTTCCTTTCTTCTCTTTCTCACAAACCCACCAAACGTTACCTTTGTCTCTATTTTAAGGTTTTAAATCTTTTGCCACCTTTGTTTTTGACCGTTGTAACCGGTTTTTCTTTTACTTTTTCCTTTTAATTTCAGACAGAAGCTGTATATAAATATAAGCTGGCACGTGTGATCCGCTTCATGTTTTTGCTTAGTTTTGTGCACGTCGGCCTTATTAGAGCATGATTAATGGGAGGTTTTTAGGGTGAAGTTATTAGCGGAATATAAGAAACCGTCTCTTAGCTTTTAACTAAAAAAACTAAGAACTGGCTTTTAAATAAGATATTTAAAAGACACAGTTTCATTACTTTTAATATATTATCTGATCAATCTTATGATGCTATAATTAAGAACTAAAGCTGGGAACATTCCAGAGGTCCAGAAGTACTCTACAAATCTTGAAATCTTAGTGATATATAATATTTGCGACTGTTAACAGTATCGTGGGTTTGTTAGGGTGAATCCTGACCTCAGTAGATTCGCAAAACTAAAGCATGTCGACTTTGCATAATTTCAGGCACCAAGTACTGGGCTTCAAAGATACAGAGAATAATACGTTGGCATATTTTATAGAAGCATATAGCTAAAAGCCTGAATGGCTGAAACTTACAATTACAAACCTCAAATGCAAAACCTCTAAAGACTAAAGGTACACGAGTGTTTTTTTTTGCTTAAAAATGTACACAAGAGTGTTACAAGATACACACGCCTTATATCATGATATTTGTCCATGCCCTTCAACAAGAAAAAAATGTGTCCCATTACACGAGAGCACACACCTTCTATCATGATTCTCTTTGGCCTTGTCAATCTAGCGCAGCGTACGAACTAGATAATCAGCTCAACCAAGGGATTTGATAATCTTCTTTGGGACCTGTTTCGTTCAATCAAGGGATCCAAAGAACCATGCTTGAGACCGGTTTCTTGTGTTGATGAATTTAATCAAATCAAAAACAAGGAAAAAGAGAAACTTTCTAGTTTATTAATTATCAAAAGCCAATAAACAAAGAAGCTAGCAATGTCAAAGCTTAAATATAGTCTCGTCTATGTCACAAACCGACTTAGAGAAAACCTAGGTTTGAAACTACGCTAGGCGTGAATCGGGAGGCTGGTCCAAACCTAGCGAATTACCGAAAAATCGGTGACTAAACGGGAAGTACACGGGGCCTAGTTTTCAAGCCTTTTACATGTACATTTCAATATATATATATAAGGGTATATGTAATATGTTACTATATAAGCAATGTGGCGTATTATATATTAAATTTTTGTAAGATAACTGAGTTGTAAACGTGGTGTAGTGGACAGTTATACAGCCGGACTCGGTAACTCTGGTTCAGGTATGACACAATATTGATTTGTGGAATTTTCATTTTTCATGACATCATTTGTGTTTTCATTACTGTGATGAAATTCTACAAATTTAGAGAAAATTCACATTCTGTAGTTACAATAATGGCTGGAGAATTCACAAAATGATCTTTAGGGTTTCTGATGATTATTAGGTTGCGTATTTACCAGGTAAAAGGAGAATAAAAGATCTTTTTAAACAACCTGATAACCGAGTCTGCGCTCTGATTGTAGCGCTCCTGATCCTAAATGGGCGTAAGTTTTTCACCCTCCTCCTCTTCATTTGTGATTACAACGTTTTTGCTATTGAAAGCTGCAAACTTTTCCAAGCCATTTGATCATATAATATGTCTAATCAAGTTAATATATTATGTCTTCATTTAGCTTGAAATTTATACGACCTTTGAATTCTCACCATTTTTGTAATCATCACAAAAAGCTACTACAACACATGCTTGTGTTTAAGTTGTGATTCTCTGCCTCTTTATGTTTCTTTCTTTTGTTTAATCAGTTTGTGGCTTCTTTCTCAGATCACCAAATATTGGAGTCTTCATTTGCTTAAAATGTTGATATGAAATATATAGCTTCTATGTGCTGTCCCTTCTCTTTATTACTCAGACAATATTATCTCTTCTTTGTTGTGTACTCATACATATAGTTTGGTATGGTTTTTACAGGTCTTGTCTGTGACACAAGATGAATGGTCTGATGAGGAAGTCGACTCCATGATTGAATATGCTTCTGCTAGTTCAATTTACGAAGCTTTTGTACCTGAAGGAAGCTATAAGCCTGGACCTGATGTTAGTCATGACCAGCGTATGAGATTCATTAGGTACTTATTCTAAAAGAACTTGTGACAGTACAAATCTATCATTCTTTCTAATGAGTTACTCAATCTTTGTTTAGGTCCAAGTATGAACATCAAGAGTTTTTGAGACCAAGCTTGCGGATAACTTCAGGGAAAGCTTGCTCAACAAAGAAACCATCTTTTCTTAACTCAAGTATTTCTACAAAGTTCATGGATAGTTTTCGCGCACATTCGTCATCAAAGAAGATAGTAAAGTCTCCAACATGCAATCTTTTTTACAAGTTTCTTCTTTTTATAAACTGAGATTTATAAGTTTGATTGAGGAAGGAATGGTAGAGTTTATTGGTTTGTTGAAGGTGACCGTTAAGAAAGGTACTAACTTAGCAATCAGAGACATGATGTCAAGTGATCCTTATGTTGTCTTGAATCTAGGGAGAGACGCAAATGATACCACGACTTGCGGAGGATCGTGGCGAGGTCAGCCTTCTTCCTCTGCTTATTGTTTCTCGAGGATCCTGACATTTTTGGTTTGAGGAAAATCATATCTGGAGGTTTAGCGGTCAGAGGAAGAAGAGGGAAGTTATTTAACAGCTGGTCAAAGTCAACAAACAAGACAAGATATGTACGTCATCGTTTTGTCCGAACAAAACTTTGCATAAGATTTGATTCGCAATCAAATACAAAGAAAATCCATTCAGATGAATGTTTCATTGTGGTTTATAAGAAACTGTAAACAAACATCAAAACTGCTTAAATCACACAGAAACATTCCCAAACAAAACAAAGGCAGATAACTCTGAAAGCTATCGAAAATTGCCAGTGTTACAAGTTACAAACAACAAACAAAAAAAAAACTCAAAAGAGCGAAATTAATGATTAGATAGATTGGCTTTCTTTTCTTGTGGATGGAAAAGTATAAAGGGATGATCATTCCTCGCGCCAAGTTTGCTCGCACTTGACGCATCTATAAAATCTCGATTCTGGCTCATCCGCTGAACGAATCTGCATTGTTTTAAAGTATGCCTTGTCGTGCCCGCATCTTGGACACGGTGCTGACAAACAAACACACAAAGAATCCAATAAATAAATGGTTATAATCAAATGGGATCCATTCTGTTTAACCAGCAAAAACAATTGAGATAAACGCTTTCATAACTAAGAGACATCAATGCTGTACTTTTGACTCACTAATTCAAGTGTTCTACCAATCTTTATTGATTTGCTATTTCTATCATCAACCAATCAACGATACATTAAGAATACTAACAGATCATTAACAGAAAAGCGAAAAGAATACCTTCAGTTTCAGGTCCTTTTGGTATATCATCTTTCTTCACAACCGGGTCAATTGATTTCTTAACCAGCAATTGCTTCTTCTTTATCTCAACCTGTCCAAAAAAAGCACCCAGAGAGAGAGAGATAAACGACTTGTACCTCTCAAACAAAGGGGTGGTTTTTGATTAGTTTAAGTAAGAATTAAGAAAAACCTGTCTTTCTATGCGGGCGATGTAAGGACATGTCGAGCAGAAGAACTGTGATTGACCGTAACGCAGCAAGTTCCCACATGTTGGACAGAACTCCATCTCGATCAACTCTGAAACAAGAAGTCTGTTTTTTTTCTAATCCAGCAACGACTGCGAGGTAAGGACAACATTAGGTGTCTTGCCCTAGGGCCCAATAGGAAGAGAGCCCAAAACATATTTATTTTTTGTTAAAAACAATTTTCATTTTTTAAGTTTTTGTTCTGATATCCAATATTAAAAAAGAATCCCAACATGTATATAGCCTTTTTATTTTATTTTGTTATTAAAAAAAACAACCTTATGATGCATCGTTGATTTAGGATAATCATAAGATATTTGTCTTTTAATTATCTTAGTTATTTTTATAATTATCTTAGTTAGTTATTATCTTTAAAACAATTTGTTAATTATTTGGTTTGCATATAAAATTATATGGTATCTGAAATTCAAAAAAATTAAGTTCAGTAATTAAAAGTATTTAAAGCATTCTACATGAGACATATAGAATAGAAAATCTAAAAATATAGTTATAATCTAAAGACATCTTAACATATTTCTCAAATGTTGATATTGTTATGCCTTCATGGAAGATGATAATACTTGCCACATTGTCAACCCCAACCGTACGTAAACTAAACGGAAATATAAACCTTAATCCAATGTCAACCTCAATTTTTCATAAACTAAACCCTAGTCACTAATCACTAAACCCTACATGGAATATAAACATTTATCCAATCTCAACCTCAATCTTTTATAAATTAAATCCAAATTTAAAAATGCAAATAATATGCATTTTTATTCTAAATGAGCATATAGAATGGAAAATGTAACAAACAATATAGCACATTACATATATATTATCCAAAATTTTGAAGTGTTTTTTTTTTTGGGTCAAATTTTGAAGTGTCTATAATTACATGGAATGACGTAATGCTTACACCAAATTCAGATTGATTGTAGAAAAAATAAATAAAGATTAATGGCATTAATAAAGGTGGAAGAGACAACATAATATGAATATCATTCTCATTCAACATCACAATGTTTTCTATTTTATTTGATGTCATAATAAATTATGTTCTATTTACGTTTAATATATTATTTTTTCTTTACAAAATTATATATAGACTAATATAAATCACATGTATACATCAATATAAAACTCATATCAATAGAACATGTAACAATAAAGAACAAGATTGAAACCCTTTCTTTCAAGCATCAAATAAAATATAACTTACTAAATAATACATTATATAATAATAAACATGAAAAATAAGAGAAGAGTTATTTCATTTCATAAAATAGTGGAGAAATACTATTACCCTTCCAGCTCATCCATGAAAAAACCTGAAGAACACAATGAAAAAGAAGCACATGTTAGTATACAAGTTGGAAGGAAATGTTAGCATATAAGATAGGCTACTAGTATATAAATTAATTTATGCTTAGGTTAAATGTTTAGTTGTGTCAATCGAAAATAGTCTATGCGAGTAAATGACAAGTTTAACTAGTACCCTATCTCATATGGAGTTTGGAAAATGACAAGTTATATTTCAGTTACGATGTCAAATATAAGAATTTGGAGTTTGGAAAATGACAAGTTTAACTGCAACTATGATTTTGTTCGGACTGTCAAAAAAAGCTATAAATGATCCCAAATCATATAAACTATTCTGAAAACTCAAAATAATTTTTACCAAAGCGTCAATAGGGTTTTGTTTTTGTTTTAAAATTTTTACTAAATCATCTCATTTACTCAAAACCCTCCCAAATCTCACCATAACTAAAATCCCTCCAAGCATTCTCAAATTCCCAATTCAATACACCCTCCTTAGAGTTTTGAGTTAAAGGATGAGGATTTGAGATTAAATTTTAAAAATTTATAAAATAAAAAATAAATATTAAAAAATTAAAAATAAAATTTTTTAAAAGAGTTTCAAAAAGTATTTCGAATTACAAAAAGAAAATTTGAAAAAATAATAAAAAAAAATCAAAAGAATTTTTTTCTAAAAAAGTTGGAATTTGAAAACATATAATCTGAAAATATATAAAAAATGAAACATTTTGGTCATTTTTCTCCTTAGGACCTATTTTTGTGATAAAAACTTGAAAATGGTCCGTTTATGAAAATTGTCTTTATACAGTAGAACCTCTATAAATTAATAATGTTAGAAATTTGAAATTTTATTAATTTATAGAGATATTAATTTATAAATTTTTTATATTTTAATTTCTTATTTTAAGATATATTTATTTTAAGATAAAAATATACATTAATTATTATTTTCTGAAATTTGAAATTTATATTCATATTATTATATTACTTGGTGTATATTATATATATTGCATAGAAAATATACATTAATTATTAAGTTCGTCCGACGACTTACATTGAAGTTGTCCATGATTTTATTCTGAGATTTAGAAAAAAATGATTATTTGTTTTATTTTTCAATTGCAAAACTAACCTGAGACGATTTACATGGAAGTCGTCTAGGTGTAACAAAATATGGATTTTAAAATTTTTCTATTGGACGACTTACGTGTAAGTCGTCTAGAAAAAGTCAAATTTCTGACAGAATCTGGTCAAATGCATAACTAACGTCTCGAGTTTTTTTTTTAATAAACAAAGATGGACGACTTCCATGTAAGTCGTCTAGGTTAAAAATCAATTGCAAAACTAACCTAAATGGACGACTTCCTAGAAGTCTACCAGACGACCTCCGTGGAAATCGTATGTGTCAATGTTTAATAAACTTTTATTTTCTCTAAAACTGTAAAGATTTTTTTAATTTTTTTTGTTAATTCATGTATATTAGTCAATATTGGGGCTACTGAATGAAATTTATAACCTAATTAGTGATATTTATCAGGTTACCAACATTCATGCTTAGTAAAGTTTCTAGCTAATCTACGTTAGTTTTTGTAAATTTGTTAAGTAACTTTAAGATATGTTTATTTAACTTCAAAAATATCAAGTAATATGGTTTAATGTGTCTTCTCAGATCATAAGATATACTTTTTACTTATGTATCTAATGAAAGTGTTCTAACTTTGAATCTTTTGTGAATTTGACTAAGTTTTCTTGAGAATTTTTCTCTCTTACCTGTAATAAATTTGATTAATTTTTTGTGTTATTGTGTTTTGCTATTGAAGTTGTATCAATAACTTAATTATGTCAAGTAATTTTGGCAAGGTAATATTGTAGAAATGAACATATTTACCAAATTTTTCATTAATATCTCTTCAAATTTACAAAAAAAAAGAGTCACAACTAAAGGAGTACACATGCAAATCACAAAACAGACCACAAACGAAACTATTATAGTTCATTCCTCTACAAATACAAGCTTAGACTCCACTTGATATAGAAGAAGACCCCGTCAGAAGACTTCCTGGAAGTCGTCTGGAAGACTTCTTTGAAGTCGTCTAGAAGACTTCTGGAAAACTTATTGAAGTCGTCTTCTAGCGCATTATATTTTAAAAGACTTCCGAGAAGACTTCCCATAGGTCTTCTAAAGTCTGATCCAGATCTGAAAAACATGTATATCAAATCCAGATCTGAAAAACCTGCATATCATATCAATAAACGTTCAAATGGCTTAAAAACAGAGAAAATAAGTGAAAAATTAGATAGACATACTTTTATAGAACACACAAAATACATATCCAAGTGGAAGATGAGAACCATCTGATTAAAAACCTGCAACAAAAAGATAGATTATTGAGAAATACATGAGACAATAATGAAAAATTCATATAAAATTTAGTATTTTCAAGTCAAAGAGATTATAGTGGGTTTGAAGAGTTTTAGTTTAGGAAAAATGTATGAATTTTATGCAACATGAAGTTACCAAATGAAGAAAAATCAGACATAAAAACATACCAAAACGCTCAAATCTATTATGAAAGGAAGACATGAGAGAAGGCCCTGTGAGAAGACTTCTTGGAAGTCGTCTGGAAGACTTCCTGAAAGATGTCTGAAAGTCTTCTAGCCCATAAGTCTTCCAGATCTGAAAAACCTGCATATCCCGAATCCAGATCTGAAAAACATCCATCTCCAAAAACGTTCAAACGGCATAAAAATAGAAAAAATGAGTGAAAGATTAGATAGATCTACCTTTATAGAACACACAAAAATACATATATAAAATTAATAAATATATCTTTAAATGAGTGAAAGATGAGAACCATGTGATGAAAAACCTGCAAAACAAGATAAACTAGTGAGAAAGACTTGAGAAAAAAACAATAAATTAATATAAGGTTTGGTGCTTATAAATTCAAAGAGATTAGAGAGTTTTAGAATGAGGAACATACCATTTTTGTTACAGCCATTTGAGAGGAGGAGAGAAAATGTGTAAATGTTTCTTTATATATGGAGACAAAAATTCTAGGTTAAATATTTTCGATCAGAAGACTTACTAGACGACGTACTTGTAAGTCGCCCACAAGACTTCAATATTTTTAGAGGGGAACTAAAAATTTTTTAGCGGGAGTTAGAAGACTTTCAGAGAAGTCTTCTAATCGCCAGATAACTTACATGTTAGTCGTCTAGACCCTAAACATAACTCCTAAAGTAAATTAACTAACTAAACACTTCATAAAATCAAATTAAAGTTAAAAGTGTTTATTTCAGGTTACGTTTGCAACGGATTGTTCTCAATTGGTGAAGATGGTTTCGGAACCAGAAGAATGGCCAGCATTTGAAAGCTACCTGGAAGATATCAAGCTTTTACGAAGAAGCTTCATCAACTCAGACGTCGTCCATGTACCCCGAACGGAGAACCTAAGGGCGGATAGCTTGGCACGTTGTGCTAGGAAACAACCGTCTTTCGTCGTTCATATGGATGCAGAGTTGCCGATTTGGTTTACAGAGTCAATATGAGTCTGTGAATGTCTTGCTGTCAAAAAAAAAAAAAAGTTAAAAGTGTTTACTATACACATGAATAATCACATGTAGTAAAAATTTAATTTAAAAAAAAACATTTAAACTTTCCAAAATCTAACCCTAAGAATACATACAATACTACAACATATGTTGCCAAACCCTAGACTAAAGTATATAATGATTCACTACTTTCACTCATCTATGTTGAAAACAGTTTAATTTTATTATATCTTAATTTGTATCACTAAAAACTATTTATAATTACGTGATTTTAATTTTTCGCTTATCAAATTACTTTTTACAAAATTTATAAAATTATTTTTAAGATCAACTATATCAGACGACTTCCGTGGACATCGTCCAAAAGACTTAACAGAATCTCAGAAGACTCAGAAGACTTAGCGGGGCTATATTCGTAAAAATGAATTCTTTTTTTTTGTTTGGTCACAAGAGGCTGGCTGTAATTTCACAATGCTTTTGGGTTACTTTTGCATTTGATTCAAGTTTGGGTATACTTTTGCAATCAAAATCAAGTTTTGAATCATATTTGGTAAATCCCCCATAATTTTATGCCTTAGATTTATTAAATGGTAAACTGAAATTTATTTTAAATAATTTTTAACTGAGAATTCAGATATGCTTTGGTATTTTAATTATAGTCATATTAAGTTCTACAAACATAAAAACATAAGAAATCCTGGCACACATTTACTACAGTGAAATAATATTATAGGTTATAGTTTGTATAACAGTTTTATTTTCTGAAAAAATATATTTTATAGATTGATAAATAAATAAAAATATATTCTCTTTTATATGAAAAATATAACTTTACTTAAGAAATATATATATATATAATATAGGAAAAACATAGATTTCCTAAAGAAATATATATAATAGTCAAAATATTGTATGGAGTATTATTAGATAAAAAATAATATGACATAAGATTTTACACGTTTTGTATCTAATTAGAACTAGCGCCGAGACGGCAATTATATTATTTAATGGTTACCAAAAAGACACATTTTACGTGAAAATCACTTAAACAAATAGTAGTCTAAACTACAATTTGCCAAGATACAACACGACAACAGTGTCACTAATATATTTTGCTTTATTGACCAATTCATCTTCAAAATCAAGAAGACAAACATTTCTCATCAATAAACTTGTCAATATCAATAATATATTGTTTCCTATAAGACGTATAAACACCAAACCATGTATTTTCAGTTATTTTACAATAAAAATTCTGCAATTAATAATGGTGTAAATATGGTATAGTATTAGTTTACCAAAACTTTCTGTTTATATTCAAATAAAAATCATTATTGTCATAGGTTATATATTAAATAATCAAAACTTTCCCTTTCATCATGTTTTTTTAAGATTATTTGGGTTATATAAGAATATGTATCATATAATGTAAATGTGTTTTATATGTAAATGATAAAACAATATAAAAATGTTTCGAATTGTTAAGATTAATTAGAGATTGACTTCATGGTAAAAATTACAATGATTTTTAATTATAAAATTTTTATATATAAGTTATTATTATAAAACTTTAATGAGACCATATTTGAAAAGACCTCCACCATTGTGAGTTTTTATAGAATATATTATCTTAATAATTGTGTTATATTTTGAATCAGTCCAATTCACACTGTCGGGCAACCATATTTGAAAAGACCTCCACCATTGTGAGTTTTTGATCAATCTCACATAGCGCTTTGGTTGCCCGACAGTGTGAATTGTTGCTGCAACACCAAACATTCTTTGGTGTTTTAGAGCATGTTGGTTTGGGCCCTCTGTTGAGGTTGGCGCCTGTATAAAATTTAAAACTTAAAAAAGGTAAGAAGATGAGAGAGGATATTATTATTATTTTAATGATAATGATAATAGGGGATTGGACGAAATGTAAGCAATATATGACATACATTCATGACAACTAGCAAGAAACACTAGAACAATACAAAATATAGCAAATTTAGATGTTGACATTGTAACTCCTCACTGTAAATAAATACTTTGTGTGTTTATTGTAGAAAACCTTAAATGTGAACATATACGGGAAAACGGCCGATTCCACCATGAACTTGATGTCTCCATTGTTTTCATACACAAACTATTGAATCAAGCCAAAACCACCACGGACTAAGTTTAATTTTGAATTTCAGACATGAACTTTTCTAATCAGGTTAATCACTACATAACCGATTCTGATTTCGGTTTAATTAGCTTCGGGTGCTGACATGGCACACACGAGGCTGGAATGGTATTGGTCGGTTTAAAATTAGACCAAATTATTTTTTTTTTCAATTTGCATTGACAAAACGTCGTCGTTTTGTCATCTGAAGTTAAAAAAAAATTGGGAAAATTAAAATTAGGGTTCATCGTGATTTTAGAAAAACAGCACAAAGAAGAGACGACATGGGAGTCTGAAATCAAAGAACAGAAGAGTAATCGTAGGATATTTCGAGTTCGAGTGGGCAAATTGAACCGAGAAGTGTTTCTGTGACTAGCGAGTCTGAAAGATGAGGTATGTCGAGTTATTTCAATGAATGAAAATTTTGGAATTTTTATACATATTAGGGTAAGATGTCGTATGGGATTTGTTTATCTAACCTTTTGGTGCCATTTTTATGTAAATTATAGTTCTCAGGAAGACAGACTGATCACCTTTGGCTGCTACTATGGTGGAAAAATTGAAGAGGTTGATGGTAAAGATCTTTACAATGGTGGTGGTTATAGGATAATGGAAGCTTATCCTAGTCGTTTATTTCCAGAGCTCATGAACCAACTACCCATAAGTCTCTATGGTCAAAGAGTGTGGTTTAAGTTTCCATATGAAAGTTTAGAAGAACGACACTTGATAAGAAATGGTGACGTTCAGTTCAACAAGATGTGTAGAGCTTCAGTATGGGTAGATTCAGTCGATATCTTTGTTGAGCCAAAGACAGAAGGAGATGAGTCAAGAGCTGAGAACGAGAGAGAGGAGACAGAGAGGTATGAGGCAGATTCAGAGGCCGAGAGATATGAGGCCGAGAGGAATGAACACCAATTTGATGAAGAAGCAAGAGTAGAAAGGAATGTGGCTGATTTTGTTGATGAAGATTTTGATGAGTATGCTACACCTTTATGTTCAGACGATGATGAAGATGGTGTTGAAAGAGATGGGTATTTGAGGTACATAAAAGGCAGTGGTGATCTGAAATTAAGACAAGCTTTTGAGAATTTGGAAGCTTTCAAAAAAGCTATGGTTGACTATGTGCTAAAGCATAGATGGGATATTAAGTATGTGCGTTGGGAGAAAGACAAATCAGAATTGAAGTTTCAAAAACTTTGAAAACTATATTTAGGATTATCCGGAAAAGCAGTTTTAAAATGATTGGTTAGTTTTATTTTTTAAATTAAAATATTTATTTTAAATTTTATTCCAAACATTTATTTTAACTTTTGCTACGAGTGACATCACCTTATAATACCATTTAGCGACAACCATATATACGCAATATTGAATGATTAAATATGTGGATAAAATCAACTAGCGACAGAATTAGCTACCAAATTAGCGTTTACTAATTTCTGTTCAATAACCTTAAATCTGAACATGTATATATGCCTAAAAAATGTTGTACCAAGATGATCCGAAAAACTAGATATTTTTATCTTAATTTTTTTCCGTTATATTCCAAATCATTTATGTTAAATAGTTGTTCCAAATGTTCATTTTATTCTGATAGGATATATCACCACATAAAATTACCAATTAATGACATATATATATATGTGTGTGTGTCTAATTTTGAAAATTCAAATATGTGGCCAAAAGTAATTAGCAACTACAATTTTATTTACTAATTTCATATAGTTTAAAAAAATATTCTTCAATTCTTAATGGGTAATATATAGATATAATGAAATTCATGCATACATTTACAGAAGTGAAATAATATTATAAGTAATAGTTTGTATAACAGTTCTTATTTTCTCAAAAAATATTTTATAGATTCATAAATAAATAAAAATATATTCTTAGTTCTATGAAAAATATAGATTTACTTAAGAATATATATATATATATATATATATATTAGGAAAAACATAGATTTCCTTAACAAATATATATATATATAATAGTCAAAATATTGAATGGAATATTTTAATATAAAATATAATATGACATAAGATTTTCAAATTATGTATCTAATTAGAACTTGCACCGAGACGGCCATTATATTATATATTGGTTACCAAAAAGATACGTTTTACGTGAAAATCATTTAAACATATAGTAGCCTAAACAACCATTTGCCAAGATACAACACGACAACAGTGTCAGTAATATATTTTGCACTATTGCTCAACTCATCTTCAAAATCAATAAGAAAAACATTTCTCATCAATAACCTTGTCAATATCCATAATATATTGTTTCCTATAAGACGTATAAACACCAAATCATGTCTTTTTATTTATTTTACAATAAAAATTCTGCAGTTATTAATGGTGTAAATATGATATAGTATTAGTTTACCAAAACATTCTGTTTATATTCAAATAAAAATCATTATTGTCATGGATGATATACTAAATAATCTAAACTTTCCCTTTCATCATGTTTTTTAAAGATTATTTGATGTCTTTAAAATTATGTGTCATATTATGTAAATGTGTTTTATATGTAAAATATAAAACAATATAAAAATGTTTCGATTTCTTAAGAATAATTAGAGATTGACTTCTTTGTGAAAATTACAATGATTTTTTTTAATTATACAAATTTTACATATTATTTATTATTATAAAACTTTAATGAGACCATATTTGAAAAGACCTCCACCATTGTGAATTTTATAGAATATATTATCTTATATAATTGTGTCATATTTTGAATCAGCCCAACCCGCGACTGGTGATAACTATTAATATTGGTGTTAGTTATTTTATAAATTCTATACTATGTTCTGAAAAATATATATTTTACTTTATTTTATAAGCCAATTGTTTACAACATTTAAATTCAGTTAGACAGTCTAAAATAATTTTATTCTCAATTTTACATAACATTTATAAACTTCTAAAATACAATTGAAGAAAGCCATAAACAACAATATATATTTCGATCTCTTTCGAAGGTATACCAAATTATTTAGTTCATAATACTAGATTCTTATTTGGAATAAGAATTACTATTTATTATTCGAATTTAGACTAATGGAAGTACAAAAATATTTGGAATAAATAATTATAGAAGTTCTCTTCAGAAAAATTCAACCGCGGACCCAACAAATCTTCTCACATAGCGCTTTGGTTTTCCGACAGTGTGAATTGTTGCTGCAACACCAAACATTCTTTGGTGTTTTAGAGCATGTTGGTTTGGGCCCTCTGTTGAGGTTGGCACCTGTATAAAATTTAAAACTTAAAACAATTAAAAAGATGATAGAGGATATTATTATTATTTTAATGATAATGATAAAAAGGGATTAGACGAAATGTAAGAAATATATGACATACATTCATGACAACTAGCAAGAAACACCAGAACAATATAAAATATAGCAAATTTAGATGCTGACATTGTAACTCTTCACTGTAAATAAATATTTTGTGTGTTTATTGTAGAAAACCTTAAATGTGAACATATACATATATATAAGTCTTTGAAAACTATTTTTAGGATTATCCGGAAAAACAGTTTTAAAATGATTGGTTAGTTTTATTTTTTTTAATTTTATTCCAAACATTTATTTTAATTTTTGTTACGATATGTCATCACCTTAAAATACCATTTAGCGACAACCATATATACGCAACGTTGAATGATTAAATATGTGGATAAAATCAACTAGCAATAGATTAGCTACCAAATTAGCATTTACTAATTTCTCTTCAATAACCTTAAATATGGACATGTATATATGCCACAAATAACGTTGTACTAAGATGATCCGAAAAACTAGAAATTATAATTTTTTATTATTTTTATTTTCGTTATATTCCAAAACATTTATGTTAAATAGTTGTTCCAAATTTTTCATTTTAGTTCTGATAGGATATATCACCACATAAAATTACCAATTAATGACATATATATATATATGTGTGTGTGCGTGTCTAATTTTGAAAATTTAAATATGTGGCCAAAAGTAATTAGCAACTACAATTTTATTTACTAATTTCATATAGTTAAAAAAATATTCTTCAATTCGTAATGGGTAATTTATATATATATATATATATAATGAAATTCATGCATACATTTACAGAAGTGAAATAATATTATAAGTAATAGTTTGTATAACAGTTCTTATTTTCTCAAAAAAATATTTTATAGATTCATAAATAAATAAAAATATATTCTTAGTTCTATGAAAAATATAGATTTACTTAAGAATATATATATATATATATATATATATATTATAGGAAAAAACAAAGATTTCCTTAAGAAATATATATATATAATAGTCAAAATATTGTATGGAATATTTTAATATAGAATATAATATGACATAAGATTTTCAAATTATGTATCTAATTAGAATTTGCACCGAGACGGCCATTATATTATATATTGGTTACCAAAAAGATACGTTTTACGTGAAAATCATTTAAACAAATAGTAGCTTAAACTACCATTTGCCAAGATACAACACGACAACAGTGTCAGTAATATATTTTGCATTATTGCTCAACTCATCTTCAAAATCAATAAGACAAACATTTCTCATCAATAACCTTGTCAATATCCATAATATATTGTTTCCTATAAGACGTATAAACACCAAATCATGTCTTTTTAGTTATTTTACAATAAAAATTCTGCAGTTAATAATGGTGTAAATATGGTATAGTATTAGTTTACCAAAACATTCTGTTTATATTCAAATAAAAATAATTATTGTCATGGATTATATACTAAATAATCTAAACTTTCCCTTTCATCATGTTTTTTAAAGATTATTTGATGTCTTTAAGATTATGTATCATATTATGTAAATGTGTTTTATATGTAAAATAATAAAACAATATAAAAATGTTTCAATTTTTTAAGAATAATTAGAGATTGACTTATTTGTGAAAATTACAATGATTTTTTTAATTATACAAATTTTACATATTATTTATTATTATAAAACTTTAATGAGACCATATTTGAAAAGACCTCTACCATAGTGAATTTTATAGAATATATTATCTTAAATAATTGTGTCATATTTTGAATCAGCCCAACCCGCGACTGGTGATAACTATTAATATTGGTGTTAGTTATTTTATAAATTCTATACTATGTTCTGAAAAATATATATTTTATTTTATTTTATAAGCCAATTGTTTACAACATTTAAATTCAGTTAGACAGTCTAAAATAATTTTATTCTCAATTTTACATAACATTTATAAACTTCTAAAATACAATTGAAGAAAGCCATAAACAACAATATATATTTCGATCTCTTTCGAAGGTATACCAAATTATTTAGTTCATAATACTAGATTCTTATTTGGAATAAGAATTACTATTTATTATTCGAATTTAGACTAAAGGAAGTACAAAAATATTTGGAATATATAATTATAGAAGTTCTCTTCAGAAAAATTCAACCGCGGACCCAACAAATCTTCTCACATAGCGCTTTGGTTTCCCGACAGTGTGAATTGTTGCTGCAACACCAAACATTCTTTGGTGTTTTAGAGCATGTTGGTTTGGGCCCTCTGTTGAGGTCGGCACCTGTATAAAATTTAAAACTTAAAAAAATTAAAAAGATGATAGATGATATTATTATTATTTTAATGATAATGATAAAAGGGGATTAGACGAAATGTAAGAAATATATGACATACATTCATGACAACTAGCAAGAAACATCAGAACAATACAAAATATAGCAAATTTAGATGCTGACATTATAACTCTTCACTGTAAATAAATATTTTGTGTGTTTATTGTAGAAAACCTTAAATGTGAACATATACATATATATAACTCTTTGAAAACTATTTTTAGGATTATCCGAAAAACAGTTTTAAAATGATTGGTTTGTTTTATTTTTTTTTAATTTTATTCCAAACATTTATTTTAATTTTTGTTACGATATGTCATCACCTTAAAATACCATTTAGCGACAACCATATATACGCAACGTTGAATGATTAAATATGTGGATAAAATCAACTAGCAATAGATTAGCTACCAAATTAGCATTTATTAATTTCTCTTCAATAACCTTAAATATGGACATGTATATATGCCACAAAAAACGTTGTACTATGATGATCCGAAAAACTAGAAATTATAATTTTTTATTATTTTTATTTTCGTTATATTCCAAAACATTTATGTTAAATAGTTGTTCCAAATTTTCATTTTAGTTCTGATAGGATATATCACCACATAAAATTACCAATTAATGACATATATATATATATATATATATATATATATATATGTGTGTGGCTAATTTTGAAAATTTAAATATGTGGCCAAAAGTAATTAGCAACTACAATTTTATTTACTAATTTCTTATAGTTAAACAAAATATTCTTCAATTCTTAATGGGTAATATATAGATATAATGAAATTCATGCATACATTTACAGAAGTGAAATAATATTATAAGTAATAGTTTGTATAACAGTTCTTATTTTCTAAAAAAAAAATATTTTATAGATTCATAAATAAATAATAATATATTCTTAGTTCTATGAAGAATATAGATTTACTTAAGAATATATATATATATATATATATATATATATATATATTATAAGAAAAATATAGATTTCCTTAACAAATATATATATATATAATAGTCAAAATATTGTATGGAATATTTTAATATAAAATATATTATGACATAAGATTTTCAAATTATGTATCTAATTAGAACTTGCACCGAGACGGCCATTATATTATATATTGGTTACCAAAAAGATACGTTTTACGTGAAAAACATTTAAACAAATAGTAGCCTAAACTACCATTTGCCAAGATACAACACGACAACAGTGTCAGTAATATATTTTGCATTATTGCTCAACTCATCTTCAAAATCAATAAGACAAACATTTCTCATCAATAACCTTGTCAATATCCATAATATATTGTTTCCTATAAGACGTGTAAATGCCAAATCATGTCTTTTTAGTTATTTTAGAATAAAAATTCTGCAGTTAATAATGGTGTAAATATGGTATAGTATTAGTTTACCAAAACATTCTGTTTATATTCAAATAAAAATCATTATTGTCATGGATTATATACTAAATAATCTAAACTTTCCCTTTCATCATGTTTTTTAAAGATTATTTGATGTCTTTAAGATTATGTATCATATTATGTAAATGTGTTTTATATGTAAAATTATAAAACAATATAAAATTGTTTCGATTTTTTAAGAATAATTAGAGATTGACTTATTTGTGAAAATTACAATGATTTTTTTAATTATACAAATTTTACATATTATTTATTATTATAAAACTTTAATGAGACCATATTTGAAAAGACCTCCACCATTGTGAATTTTATAGAATATATTATCTTAAATAATTGTGTCATATTTTGAATCATCCCAACCCGCGACTGGTGATAACTATTAATATTGGTGTTAGTTATTTTATAAATTATATACTATGTTCTGAAAAATATATATTTTATTTTATTTTATAAGCCAATTGTTTACAACATTTAAATTCAGTTAAACAGTCTAAAATAGTTTTATTCTCAATTTTACATAACATTTATAAACTTCTAAAATATAATTGAAGAAAGCCATAAACAAAAATATATATTTCGATCTCTTTCGAAGGTATATCAAATTATTTAGTTCATAATACTAGATTCTTATTTGGAATAAGAATTACTATTTATTATTCGAATTTAGACTAATGGAAGTACAAAAATATTTGGAATAAATAATTATAGAAGTTCTCTTCAGAAAAATTCAACCGCGGACCCAACAAATCTTCTCACATAGCGCTTTGGTTTCCCGACAGTGTGAATTGTTGCTGCAACACCAAACATTCTTTGGTGTTTTAGAGCATGTTGGTTTGGGCCCTCTGTTGAGGTCGGCACCTGTATAAAATTTAAAACTTACAAAAATTAAAAAGATGATAGAGGATATTATTATTATTTTAATGATAATAATAAAAGGGGATTAGACGAAATGTAAGAAATATATGACATACATTCATGACAACTAGCAAGAAACACCAGAACAATACAAAATATAGCAAATTTAGATGCTGACATTATAACTCTTCACTGTAAATAAATATTTTATGTGTTTATTGTAGAAAACCTTAAATGTGAACATATACATATATATAAGTCTCTGAAAACTATTTTTAGGATTATCCGGAAAAACAGTTTTAAAATGATTGGTTAGTTTTTTTTTAAAATTTTATTCCAAACATTTATCTTAATTTTTGTTACGATATGTCATCACCTTAAAATACCATATAGCAACAACCATATATACGCAACGTTGAATGATTAAATATGTGGATAAAATCAACTAGCAATAGATTAGCTACCAAATTAGCATTTACTAATTTATCTTCAATAACCTTAAATATGGACAGGTATATATGCCACAAAAAACGTTTTACTAAGATGATCCGAAAAACTAGAAATTATAATTTTTTATTATTTTTATTTTCGTTATATTCCAAAACATTTATGTTAAATAGTTGTTCCAAATTTTCATTTTAGTTCTGATAGGATATATCACCACATAAAATTACCAATTAATGACATATATATACATATATATATATGTGTGTGTGTCTAATTTTGAAAATTTAAATATGTGGCCAAAAGTAATTAGCAACTACAATTTTATTTACTAATTTCATATAGTTAAAAAAAATATTCTTCAATTCTTAATAGGTAATATATAGATATAATGAAATTCATGCATACATTTACAGAAGTGAAATAATATTATAAGTAATAGTTTGTATCACAGTTCTTATTTTCTCAAAAAAAATATTTTATAGATTCATAAATAAATAAAAATATATTCTTAGTTCTATGAAAAATATAGATTTACTTAAGAATATATATATATTATAGGAAAAACATAGATTTCCTTAACAAATATATATATATATATATAATAGTCAAAATATTGTATGGAATATTTTAATATAGAATATAATATGACATAAGATTTTCAAATTATGTATCTAATTAGAACTTGCACCGAGACGGCCATTATATTATATATTGGTTACCAAAAAGATACGTTTTACGTGAAAATCATTTAAACAAATAGTAGCCTAAACTACCATTTGCTAAGATACAACACGACAACAGTGTCAGTAATATATTTTGCATTATTGCTCAACTCATCATCAAAATCAATAAGACAAACATTTTTCATCAATAACCTTGTCAATATACATAATATATTGTTTCCTATAAGACGTATAAACACCAAATCATGTCTTTTTAGTTATTTTTCAATAAAAATTCTGCAGTTAATAATGGTGTAAATATGGTATAGTATTAGTTTACCAAAACATTCTGTTTACATTCAAATAAAAATCATTATTGTCATGGATTATATACTAAATAATCTAAACTTTCCCTTTCATCATGTTTTGTAAAGATTATTTGATGTCTTTAAGATTATGTATCATATTATGTAAATGTGTTTTATATGTAAAATTATAAAACAATATAAAAATTTTTCGATTTTTTAAGAATAATTAGAGATTGACTTATTTGTGAAAATTACAATGATTTTTTTAATTATACAAATTTTACATATTATTTATTATTATAAAACTTTAATGAGACCATATTTGAAAAGACCTCCACCATTGTGAATTTTATAGAATATATTATCTTAAATAATTGTGTCATATTTTGAATCAGTCCAACCCGCGACTGGTGATAACTATTAATTTTGGTGTTAGTTATTTTATAAATTCTATACTATGTTCTGAAAAATATATATTTTATTTTATTTAATAAGCTAATTGTTTACAACATTTAAATTCAGTTAAACAGTCTAAAATAATTTTATTCTCAATTTTACATAACATTTATAAACTTCTAAAATACAATTGAAGAAAGCCATAAACAACAATATATATTTCGATCTCTTTCGAAGGTATACCAAATTATTTAGTTCATAATACTAGATTCTTATTTGGAATAAGAATTACTATTTATTATTCGAATTTAGACTAATGGAAGTACAAAAATATTTGGAATAAATAATTATAGAAGTTCTCTTCAGAAAAATTCAACCGCGGACCCAACAAATCTTCTCACATAGCGCTTTGGTTTCCCGACAGTGTGAATTGTTGCTGCAACACCAAACATTCTTTGGTGTTTTAGAGCATGTTGGTTTGGGCCCTCTGTTGAGGTCGGCACCTGTATAAAATTTAAAACTTATAAAAATTAAAAAGATGATAGAGGATATTATTATTATTTTAATGATAATGATAAAAGGGGATTAGACGAAATGTAAGAAATATATGACATACATTCATGACAACTAGCAAGAAACACTAGAACAATACAAAATATAGCAAATTTAGATGCTGACATTGTAACTCTTCTCTGTAAATAAATATTTTGTGTGTTTATTGTAGAAAACCTTAAATGTGAACATATACATATATATAAGTCTTTGAAAACTATTTTTAGAATTATCCGGAAAAACAGTTTTAAAATGATTGGTTAGTTTTTTTTTTTAATTTTATTCCAAACATTTATTTTAATTTTTGTTACGATATGTCATCACCTTAAAATACCATTTAGCGTATATACGCAACGTTGAATGATTAAATATGTGGATAAAATCAACTAGCAATAGATTAGCTACCAAATTAGCATTTACTAATTTCTCTTCAATAACATTAAATATGGACATGTATATATGCCACAAAAAACGTTGTACTAAGATGATCCGAAAAACTAGAAATTATAATTTTTTATTATTTTTATTTTCGTTATATTCCAAAACATTTATGTTGAATAGTTGTTCCAAATTATCATTTTAGTTCTGATAGGATATATCACCACATAAAATTACCAATTAATGAAATATATATATGTGTGTGTGTGTGTGTCTAATTTTGAAAATTTAAATATGTGGCCAAAAGTAATTAGCAACTACAACTTTATTTACTAATTTCATATAGTTAAAAAAAATATTCTTCAATTCTTAATGGGTAATATATAGATATAATGAAATTCATGCATACATTTACAGAAGTGAAATAATATTATAAGTAATAGTTTGTATAACAGTTCTTATTTTCTCAAAAAAATATTTTATAGATTCATAAATAAATAAAAATATATTCTTAGTTCTATGAAAAATATAGATTTACTTCAGAATATATATATATATATATTATAGGAAAAACATAGATTTCCTTAACAAAGATATATATATAATAGTCAAAATATTGTATGGAATATTTTAATATAGAATATAATATGACATAAGATTTTCAAATTATGTATCTAATTAGAACTTGCACCGAGACGGCCATTATATTATATATTGGTTACCAAAAATATATGTTTTACATGAAAATCATTTAAACAAATAGTAGCCTAAACTACCATTTGCCAAGATACAACACGACAACAATGTCAGTAATATATTTTGCATTATTGCTCAACTCATCTTCAAAATCAATAAGACAAACATTTCTCATCAATAACTTTGTCAATATCCATAATATATTATTTCCTATAAGAGGTATAAACACCAAATCATGTCTTTTTAGTTATTTTACAATAAAAATTCTGCAGTTAATAATGGTGTAAATATGGTATAGTATTAGTTTACCAAAACATTCTGTTTATATTCAAATAAAAATCATTATTGTCATGGATTATATACTAAATAATCTAAACTTTCCCTTTCATCATGTTTTTTAAAGATTATTTGATGTCCTTAAGATTATGTATCATATTATGTAAATGTGTTTTATATGTAAAATTATAAAACAATATAAAAATGTTTCGATTTTTTTAGAATAATTAGATATTGACTTATTTTTGAAAATTACAATGATTTTTTTAATTATACAAATTTTACATATTATTTATTATTATAAAACTTTAATGAGACCATATTTGAAAAGATCTCCACCATTGTGAATTTTATAGAATATATTATCTTAAATAATTGTGTCATATTTTGAATCAGCCCAACCCGCGACTGGTGGTGATAACTATTAATATTGGTGTTAGTTATTTTATAAATTCTAAACTATGTTATGAAAATATATATTTTATTTTATTTTATAAGCCAATTGTTTACAACATTTAAATTCAGTTAAACAGTCTAAAATAGTTTTATTCTCAATTTTACATAACATTTATTAACTTCTAAAATACAATTGAAGAAAGCCATAAACAACAATATATATTTCGATCTCTTTCGAAGGAATATCAAATTATTTAGTTCATAATACTAGATTCTTATTTGGAATAAGAATTACTATTTATTATTCGAATTTAGACTAATGGAAGTACAAAAATATTTGGAATAAATAATTATAGAAGTTCTTTTCAGAAAAATTCAACCACGGACCCAACAAATCTTCTCACATAGCGCTTTGGTTTCCCGACAGTGTGAATTGTTGCTGCAACACCAAACATTCTTTGGTGTTTTAGAGCATGTTGGTTTGGGCCCTCTGTTGAGGTCGGCACCTGTATAAAATTTAAAACTTAAAAAAATTAAAAAGATGATAGAGGATATTATTATTATTTTAATGATAATAATAAAAGGGGATTAGACGAAATGTAAGAAATATATGACATACATTCATGACAACTAGCAAGAAACACCAGAACAATACAAAATATAGCAAATTTAGATGCTGACATTATAACTCTTCACTGTAAATAAATATTTTTTGTGTTTATTGTAGAAAACCTTAAATGTGAACATATACATATATATAAGTCTTTGAAAACTATTTTTAGAATTATCCGAAAAAACAGTTTTAAAATGATTGGTTAGTTTTTTTAAAAAAAAAAATTTATTCCAAACATTTATTTTAATTTTTGTTACGATTTGTCATCACCTTAAAATACCATTTAGCGACAACCATATATACGCAACGTTGAATGATTAAATATGTGGATAAAATCAACTAGCAATAGAGTAGCTACCAAATTAGCATTTACTAATTTCTCTTCAATAACCTTAAATATGGACATGTATATATGCCACAAAAAACGTTGTACTAAGATGATCCGAAAAACTAGAAATTATAATTTTTTATTATTTTTATTTTCATTATATTCCAAAACATTTTTGTTAAATAGTTGTTCCAAATTTTCATTTTAGTTCTGTGATATATGGTGTTTTATACATCTTGTATATATGCTTTTCAATTGGTTTTCAAGTCTTTATCGAGTCTTCCTAGTCCTTTTCGAGTCATTACAGGTCTGGAGTTGCATTGGATAGGAGATGGACCAGCTGGAACAAAAGAGGCAGCAAACAGTGCAATTTGGTGATTTTCACGCAGAACAGTCTTGATGACTGTTCCGGATAGCGGAGCAACCCGAGTGACTGTTCCGAGTGAGTGTTCCAGCGGCAGAGATTTTTAAGGAAACTACAACCTATTTCGGGATTTGCCCTAATCTCTCTATTTTCTCTCCCAACCGTCTGTGGCTTGAATATATATTATTTTTCTGTTTTTCCTTATCATTCTACGCTAGTTTACATAGAGGAACCAGACCCAAAAACTCCGTTGTTGGATTTGCTTATTGTAAAGGGAGAAGGATCTCTACACTCTTGAGAAGAATCCTGAACCCTATCTCTTTTATTTTATTGATTCAACATGTTTTCTTCATCTGTTATCTCTGTGTTCTCTGTAGCTATGGCTGAGTAGTCAGCTTGCTTAGTCTAGGGTGTTAGATCCGTGAGCTTGACATAAATAAGTTATAAATCGATTGTCTTCATTCATTGTTGTTCTTAAGGCTTGCATCAAGTTAACCACTTAGTGCCTGATTCTAGGTTTAATCTATTCATCAAAAGTGTTATAGGTTGCTAGACATAACTTGAATGAGCATTGCATCCCTAACCAGCGAAAGTAGATGTTAGGGTGTTTTGTGAATATATCGGACTTGACCTCTATTGCTTGCTGTCGCATCTTGATCCAAACGAGAGTTTAGGTATCAAGATCGATCAGCATAGGGAGCAGTACCACGACAGTGGGCTGTTCTACTTGAGTGATCCGAGTTCTAGACTTGCTCTTAATTAAACTTGAATAATTGTTTGGCTCACACTTGTTTAACACCCGATCAAACCACCCTAGGCTAGCATTTTTAATCATCTGAAAACTTTAATTCAATCTATTACTTGCTTGTTACGATTCCTCAACTTTAAAACCCCCATATTGTTTTAGCTTGATATTGATCCCATAAAGATAAAGTGTAATAGTTGGTCTCTGTGGATTCGATCCTAAAGTGCTACATCGACATACCATTCGATTGTGGTAGTGTGCACATTAGGTTATTTGGTGTGCGTATACACGTAATATCAATTTGGCGCCGTTGCCGGGGACCATCTTTTTACCTTTATTTTTCGGTTATTTATTTAGTCTAAGACCTCTAACTTGCCTTATCCTTTTTGTTGCAGCTAATGTTCCAGGTGCATGACCAGTAGACATACTCGAAGAAACGCACAAGGAGAGTTAGTTACATTTACCAACCAGGAGCTAGCAAGGTTAGAAAGAACAAATCGTCAACAGCCAAGGCAAACTGACACCACTATGGGTGATCACGCCAATCAGGATGATCTCGCTGCGGCTATGGCACTCATGCAGCAGCAGATGCAACAAATGCAGCAGACCATCCAAGCTCAGCAGGATGCTGCTGAACAGGCTGCTCTCGCGCAGCAGGAACAACAGGCGCAGACTGTTCCAATCGGGCAGAGAAACCTTCCGCGTAACATCCCTACTACGCGCTCTGCCATTGTTCCTCCACTCTGCACCAGGCAGGACTTCGAGATCAAGCCTGCTTTGATCGGTCTAGTACAGAGAAAGGTGTTCTCTGGTCTCTCTACAGAAATTCCAATGGAGCATATTGAGAGCTTCGAAAAAGTCTGTAGTTTCACTCGCGCTAATGGTGTTCCACCAGATTACATCAGGTGCATGTTATTCCCATTCTCTCTTGATGGAAAAGCTGCACGGTGGTTGAACTCTCTCCCTACCGGCTCTCTCACTTCATGGGAACAGGTCCGATCAGCGTTCCTCAGTTATTTCTACTCTAAGGCGAGAACAGCTGCATTGAGGAACAAGATCACCTCCTTCAAACAGCTCACTGATGAGCCTTTCTGCGACGCATGGGAGCGCTTCAATGACTATCGCAGAGAATGTCCTCACCATTGATTTGATGATGATTATCTCCTGGACATTTTCTATGATGGAGTGGACTGGAAATACCAAGGTGCTCTAAACTCTGCGAGCAATGGAGATTTCATGACTCAAACCACTGCTGGAGCGTTTAAGCTGATTGAGAACATGGCTGCTAGCTCAGGTAATAAGAAAGAGGAGAGTGATTGCTCCATGAAAGGGAACAGTTCTGACGCCCAGAAAATAGATGAGCTGACTGCCAAGGTTGATCAGCTACTGAAAAACAACCAAGGGCACGTTTTCAGCATGGAGCAAGCTACGGCCAGACATATTCAGAACCAAAACAAGCGACAACTGCAGAGCAATCAGCAAGCTGTTCCAGCTACTGAGAACAGTCAACCGGATGAGCTGAAGGGTCTGAGTATGATGATGCAACAGTTTTTGCAAGGTCAGCAGGTTCAGGCCAAGGCGTTGAATCAGGTAACCACAGAAATAGACACTAGGATGGGCAACATGTTCACTGAGCTGAATAACAAGTATGACAATCTTGTGATCGATATAAGAAAGATCGATGTTCAGCTTGCTCAAACAGTTGAGAGTGTCAAGAGGCAACAAGAGACGCTCCCTGGAAGAACTGATAAAAATCCTAGGACTGAGCACTGTAATGCAATAGAGCAGCCGTTTGCTGAGACTGTTCTAGGCACAGAAGAGAACTCAGAACAGTCTGCTAGCTCTGGAGTGACTGGTCCTAGCGTACCTGCTGAAACTCCACCAGTGCGAGTCTATGTTCCTAAGGTTCCCTATCCAATTCCACCTAGACATCTGATGGATCCCATTAGTGAAGAGCAGCTGATAGGTTTTAACAAGATGGTGAGAAGGCTTCCTAAAGAACTTGCATTCGAAGATGCTCTGCAGATTCGTCCATTGCTCCAGTTCTTTAAACACTGTAAAGAGACTCAAGAGGAGATCAAGGTCCTCTATACCAAAGCACTGTCTACACCAGCACTGAAGGTATTGCCTAAGGTTGATGATCCTGGAAAGTTTGTTTTCCCATGTTCCATCGCAGGAACAACCTTCAAAGATGCTCTTTGTGACTCTGGTTCTTGTGTGAATCTCGTCTCAAAGGCTATTGTAGACGATTTGGGTATTGCTGATGTTGAGCGTTCTCAGCTGACCCTGACCTTTGCAAACTCTTCTAGAGCAGTCCCATATGGAACCATCCGCAGCCTTCATGTTCAAGTAGGGGAATGCATTGTTCCTGCTGAGTTCCAAGTTGTTGAGATGAACAAGGATCATGAGATGCCTTTGATATTTGGAAGGACATTCATGGCTACTGTTGGAGCAACCATCGATATGTCCAACAAGAGAGTCTGCTTCTCCAACATCAACAAGAAAGTTTTCTACAAGGTTGTACCCACCAGATCTTCCTCATCACACGCCTCTCGCATCTCAGTGTTTGATGTAGAAAAGCTGAAGGTTGTTCCAGAGAAGGAGCATGGTGATAAGGGTGAGAGCAGGCTGTTCTCTGATGAAGATCCTAGCACTGATCCTACTAAATTCAGAGGGAATTCAAGGGTGAAACAAAAAGTCCAGAAGAAAAGGGTCAAGGGAGATCCTACAATGACTTTGATACCTCTCAAGTGTGATGAGAACTCCATTGAGTATGAGGTAAAGTGCAAGGGTACCTCCAAACCGTTCTCTAAAGTCAGAGCCATTCTCACACATGAGCTGAAGGAGAAAGGAGACGCTGCTGTGAAAGGGTTGCTGAGCAGAGTTCTGAAGCTGAACATGTCTGATTGTGGAGCTGGTTTTGGAACAGGCCCTCCTGCTCAATCCGACTGATCCCAGTCACCAAGTCAAGCTAGAGACTTAAACCAAGCGCTTGGTGGGAGGCAACCCACTGGTGAGTGTCATTAACATTAGGATTTTCTTTTTCACTTATTTTTGTTTTTAGTTTGTTGAGTCTCAGGTCATAAATCAGAAAATCCGAGACCCTTGACTGGAGCAAGCAGCTGGCTGCTCTCATTCCAGAGCATCCTTTGCTGGAGCAACCGCGTCTTGCTCTGTCAGGCTGCTCCGCGCCAGGTAAGTATCTCGAACAAAAAAAATGTTTATTCTTGATTTCACCTTCTCTCTGATTTATTTTCACACCAGGGACGTTGTGAAGTAAGTCTGGGGGAGGGTTTTCGTCGTTTACTAACTCGTTTCTTTCTTTTGTTTTTTTTCTTTTGGGTCAATTTGAGTAAGTTTTTATTGAGTCAGTCAAAAATTTGTGGGAATTAGGACCTTATTCCGTGTTGATCACATAACCACCTCGTGCTTTAGTTATCTTATTCAGTGACCTTAGCAGTGGCGAAAGACACACATGTGGACCTGGAACAACCTGACATATCTCACTTGATTCTCCAGAAGTTCTCAGCCGATCAGGTTACACTGGGTAGACTTAACTCCACCTTACTTGAACCTAATCTTAACTGAAATTCTTCTTGTTATGGGCATTAGATCAGGGAAACGAGAACACACTCAGGACTTCTTATCCTTTTTATCCATCTTGCTGATCCTGAGTGGCTAGCTCATCTTTAGTTAGTTCCCACCCTGCACCTTAGCCTTTATTCCACCTTCGTGCATTTGTATTTCAGTGTCATATGTGCAGATATGTGCAAAAAGGTCATAGAGGAAAGGATCAACGCAGCCTCCTACTCATTACTGCTGCAGAAATTTTGTCAGAAAGGAGAACAAGCAGATTAAGGGAGCAACCGCCCCATAACCAATGAACTGCGCAAGAGCAGGGGTGGAGAACCAGAATGGTCGCGAAATCAGAACCACCAGTGGCACTCAGAACGATCATGTATTACCTCCGTCTTCGTCACATCACCATATCAGTATTCCAAAAAAAAAAAAAAAAAAAAAAAAAAAAACGAGAACAATGTGATGGAGAAGGGGAAGAAAGAAAAGAAACATAGAGCCACTGGAAAGGTCGAGCAAGAAGTTGGTACCAAGTATTGAAGAGTGTGTAGAGGAAAGTGGAAAGCAGAACAATCAGTTGCATGTTCCGTCATCAGAACAGTCGCACCAGATAGAGCAAAAACGAGTAGAGGCTGTGGACATCAATGGATCTATCCTCTCTTGCCATTTTGTGTGATATCCTGCATCCTCTTCAATGAAATGGTAGCCCCTAAACACTCTTAACTCCACCATTAAATAGCCTGTTCCACACCTAGACCGTCTACCCTGAATAATGCATGTGATGAGAAGCTCACGCTACTCTTAAATGAATGTAGGGAGTTCTGTCTGGATAGTGTTGCTTTTTCAGGTTTGAGATGAAGAGTATGGAGCCGATTTTTGAACAGCAGTCAGTGGGGTTCCGGTAAGGGTGTGTTGTCCTAGTTTTTCTGCTTGTATGGTTCAGAGATTCGTGGTTAAAGTATGGTTGCTGAGAATAGGAGAGTTCCCACACTTTCAAACCTTTCTCCCTGTTCTTGATACTTGACATTGTTTGAGGACAAACAAGGATCTAAGTCTGGGGGAATTGATATATGGTGTTTTATACATCTTGTATATATGCTTTTCAATTGGTTTTCAAGTCTTTATCGAGTCTTCCTAGTCCTTTTCGAGTCATTACAGGTCCGGAGTTGCATTGGATGGGAGATGGACCAGTTGGAACAAAAGAGGCAGCAAACAGTGCAATTTGGTGATTTTCACGCAGAACAGTCTTGATGACTGTTCCGGATAGCGGAGCAACCCGAGTGACTGTTCCGAGTGAGTGTTCCAGCGGCAGAGATTTTTAAGGAAACTACAACCTATTTCGGGATTTGCCCTAATCTCTCTATTTTCTCTCCCAGCCGCCTGTGGCTTGAATATATCTTCTTTTTCTGCTTTTCCTTATCATTCTACGCTAGTTTACATAGAGGAACCAGACCCACAAACTCCGTTGTTGGATTTGCTTATTGTAAAGGGAGAAGGATCTCTACACTCTTGAGAAGAATCCTGAACCCTATCTCTTTTATTTTATTGATTCAACATGTTTTCTTCATCTGTTATCTCTGTGTTCTCTGTAGCTATGGCTGAGTAGTCAGCTTGCTTAGTCTAGGGTGTTAGATCCGTGAGCTTGACATAAATAAGTTATAAATCGATTGTCTTCATTCATTGTTGTTCTTAAGGCTTGCATCAAGTTAACCACTTAGTGCCTGATTCTAGGTTTAATCTATTCATCAAAAGTGTTATAGGTTGCTAGACATAACTTGAATGAGCATTGCATCCCTAACCAGCGAAAGTAGATGTTAGGGTGTTTTGTGAACATATCGGACTTGACCTCTATTGCTTGCTGTCGCATCTTGATCCAAACGAAAGTTTAGGTATCAAGATCGATCAGCATAGGGAGCAGTACCACGACAGTGGGCTGTTCTACTTGAGTGATCCGAGTTCTAGACTTGCTCTTAATTAAACTTGAATAATTGTTTGGCTCACACTTGTTTAACATCCGATCAAACCACCCTAGGCTAGCATTTTTAATCATCTGAAAACTTTAATTCAACCTATTACTTGCTTGTTACGATTCCTCAACTTTAAAACCCCCATATTGTTTTAGCTTGATATTGATCCCATAAAGATAAAGTGTAATAGTTGGTCTCTGTGGATTCGATCCTAAAGTGCTACATCGACATACCATTCGATTGTGGTAGTGTGCACATTAGGTTATTTGGTGTGCGTATACACGTAATATCATTCTGATAGGATATATCACCACATAAAATTACCAATTAATGACATATGTATATATATATGTGTGTGTGTGTCTAATTTTGAAAATTTAAATATGTGGCCAAAAGTAATTAGCAACTACAATTTTATTTACTAATTTCATATAGTTAAAAAAAATATTCTTCAATTCTTAATGGGTAATATATAGATATAATGAAATTCATGCATACATTTACAGAAGTGAAATAATATTATAAGTAATAGTTTGTATAACAGTTCTTATTTTCTCAAAAAAAATATTTTATAGATTCATAAATAAATAAAAATATATTCTTAGTTCTATGAAAAATATAGTTTTACTTAAGAATATATATATATATTATAGGAAAAACATAGATTTCCTTAACAAATATATATATATATATAATAGTCAAAATATTGTATGGAAAATTTTAATATAGATTATAATATGATATAAGATTTTCAAATTATGTATCTAATTAGAACTTGCACTGAGACGGCCATTATATTATATATTGGTTACCAAAAAGATACGTTTTACGTGAAAATCATTTAAACAAATAGTAGCCAAAACTACCATTTGCCAAGATACAACACGACAACAGTGTCAGTAATATATTTTGCATTATTGCTCAACTCATCTTCAAAATCAATAAGACAAACATTTCTCATCATCAATAACCTTGTCAATGTCCATAATATATTGTTTCCTATAAGACGTAAAAACACCAAATCATGTTTTTTTAGTTATTTTAGAATAAAAATTCTGCAGTTAATAATGGTGTAAATATGGTATAGTATTAGTTTACCAAAACATTCTGTTTATATTCAAATAAAAATCATTATTGTCATGGATTATATACTAAATAATCTAAACTTTTCCTTTCATCATGTTTTTTAAAGATTATTTGATGTCTTTAAGATTATGTATCATATTATGTAAATGTGTTTTATATGTAAAATTATAAAACAATATAAAAATGTTTCGATTTTTTAAGAATAATTAGAGATTGATTTATTTGTGAAAATTACAATGATTTTTTTAATTATACAAATTTTACATATTATTTATTATTATAAAACTTTAATGAGACCATATTTGAAAAGACCTCCACCATTGTGAATTTTATAGAATATATTATCTTAAATAATTGTGTCATATTTTGAATCAGCCCAACCCGCGACTGGTGATAACTATTAATATTGGTGTTAGTTATTTTATAAATTCTATACTATGTTCTGAAAAATATATATTTTATTTTATTTTATAAGCCAATTGTTTACAACATTTAAATTCAGTTAGACAGTCTACAATAATTTTATTATCAATTTTACATAACATTTATACTTCTAAAATACAATTGAAGAAAGCCATAAACAACAATATATATTTCGATCTCTTTCGAAGGTATACCAAATTATTTAGTTCATAATACTAGATTCTTATTTGGAATAAGAATTACTATTTATTATTCGAATTTAGACTAATGGAAGTACAAAAATATTTGGAATAAATAATTATAGAAGTTCTCTTCAGAAAAATTTAACCGCGGACCCAACAAATCTTCTCACATAGCGCTTTGGTTTCCCGACAGTGTGAATTGTTGCTGCAACACCAAACATTTTTTGGTGTTTTAGAGCATGTTGGTTTAGGCCCTCTGTTGACGTCGGCACCTGTATAAAATTTAAAACTTAAAAAAATTAAAAAAATGATAGAGGATATTATTATTATTTTAATGATAATGATAAAAGGGGATAAGACGAAATGTAAGAAATATATGACATACATTCATGACAACTAGCAAGAAACACCAGAACAATACAAAATATAGCAAATTTAGATGCTGACATTATAACTCTTCACTGTAAATAAATATTTTGTGTGTTTATTGCAGAAAACCTTAAATGTGAACATATACATATATATATATATATATATATATAAAGTCTTTGAAAACTATTTTTAGGATTATCCGAAAAAACAGTTTTAAAATGATTGGTTAGTTTTTTTTTTAAAAAAAATTATTCCAAACATTTATTTTAATTTTTGTTACGATATGTCATCACCTTAAAATACCATTTAGCGACAACCATATATACGCAACGTTGAATGATTAAATATGTGGATAAAATCAACTAGCAATAGATTAGCTACCAAATTAGCATTTACTAATTTCTCCTCAATAACCTTAAATATGGACATGTATATATGCCACAAAAAACGTTGTACTAAGATGATCCGAAAAACTAGAAATTATAATTTTTTATTATTTTTATTTTCGTTATATTCCAAAACATTTCTGTTAAATAGTTGTTCCAAATTTTCATTTTATTATGATAGGATATATCACCACATAAAATTACCAATTAATGACATATATATATATATGTGTGTGTGTGTGTGTGTGTGTCTAATTTTGAAAATTTAAATATGTGGCCAAAAGTAATTAGCAACTACAATTTTATTTACTAATTTCATATAGTTAAAAAAATATTCTTCAATTCTTAATGGGTAATATATAGATATAATGAAATTCATGCATACATTTCGGAAGTGAAATAATATTATAAGTAATAGTTTGTATAACAGTTCTTATTTTCTCAAAAAAATATTTTATAGATTCATAAATAAATAAAAATATATTCTTAGTTCTATGAAAAATATAGATTTACTTAAAATATATATATATATATATATTATAGGAAAAACAAAGATTTCCTTAACAAATATATATATATAATAGTCAAAATATTGTATGGAATATTTTAATATAGAATATAATATGACATAAGATTTTCAAATTATGTATCTAATTAGAACTTGCACCGAGACGGCCATTATATTATATATTGGTTACCAAAAAGATACATTTTACGTGAAAATCATTTAAACAAATAGTAGCCAAAACTACCATTTGCCAAGATACAACACGACAACAGTGTCAGTAATATATTTTGCATTATTGCTCAACTCATCTTCAAAATCAATAAGACAAACATTTCTCATCATCAATAACCTTGTCAATGTCCATACTATATTGTTTCCTATAAGACGTAAAAACACCAAATCATGTCTTTTTAGTTATTTTAGAATAAAAATTCTGCAGTTAATAATGGTGTAAATATGGTATAGTATTAGTTTACCAAAACATTCTGTTTATATTCAGATAAAAATCATTATTGTCATGGATTATATACTAAATAATCTAAACTTTCCCTTTCATCATGTTTTTTAAAGATTATTTGATGTCTTTAAGATTACTAGATTTTTTAACCGCGCTACGCGCGGATAAGATATTATATGTATTTCTCAATTCTAAAAAATAATGTATAATATTGTATTATATTATTTAAAAATATAAAATATGACTACATAACATAAATATATTTTTTAAATTTTCTTTGTGGAAATCATTATGTTGTTTGATTGTTGTACTTGATTCACATATTTGCATAGATATTTGTGATAGATGAATAACTATATTTTTATTATCAGTAAATAATATATATTTATTATATAATATAAGAAAAATAAAATTATTTACTTTTTAAACAAACTTGTCTCATGTTGGGGACTCGGTTATAGACATATCATATACGAATGAGACATTTTTACAGTTATCAATCTTCTTAACATTGAAAAAACAAATCTACATATCAAAACAATATCTCATAAAATCTATTTGTGGAATAATTACTCTGAAGAAATTGAATTTAGGCATCAAAAAGGACTGAAAATGTATGTGCATATATGTTATCTAAGTCTGCTTCACAAAGTACTATTCATAGTTCATATATCATTAATGTCCATCCTATTTTTTTGTCCACCATTTCTTAAACATCTTGAAATAACTGATGCTAATTAATAATAAACTTTTTGCTGGAAAAAAAATCAAATTTGTCTAATTATCGCTTAAATATTTTATTAATATGGTCTAAGAAGCTTTTAAGTGATATCATAGTTTAATTTATTAGTTTTTTTGTTAATTTTTAGAGGTTTTTGTATTTAAGATTTTTTTCCATATTAAGCTTATATTTCTTTCACAGAATTGATATATATATATATCATAAAAATTACCATCAAATCAGTTTTACTTATTTATTATTTTGTTTTAACGAAAATACACTTTTTAAATAATTTAATTTAAAATAAAATTATATATTAATTTGCTGTATTTTAACAATTTCATTGATTTAATTAATTTGCTTTGGTGGATAACTTAAAAAGTTTTCATATGAATCGGGGAAAGTAAATTTATGTTGTTATATTATATTTATTTTGTGTATATAGAATCTATATATAATGCTAGTGTAATAAAGAAAGAACATTATTTTTTTGTAACTTCAAAAAGATACATTATTACAATTTAAAATGAATCAAAATTGAATAAAATGGTAATTAAATATTTGTAAATCTAATTGTTTAGTTGGATTCTCATGAAAAAAAAATCGATTGGTTAAACAAATGTTTCAAAATTTGTTGTGGTATTGTTTTGTCTATAAATTATAAAATTTATTGAATTAATATATTTAATTATTGCATCCTTAAATAATATTTTATTAAGACATTAGAAAAATATGTTTTGAGTTGTTTTGTCAAATTGTACAAAAATATATGCTTTTTCATATTTGTAACTTCAAAAATATACATTATGATAATTTGAAATTAATCAAAATTGAATAAAATGGTAATTAAATATTTGTAAATCTAATTATTTTTTTATCTTGTTTAGTTGGATTCTCATAAAAAAATCGATAGGTTAAACAAACGTTTCAAAATTTGTTGTGTTATTGTTTTGTCTATAAATTACAAAATTTATTGAATTAATATATTTAATTATTACACCCTTAAATAATATTTTATTAAGACATTAGAGAATTATGTTATGAGTTCTTTTGTCAAAATTTTACAAAAATCTATGTTTTTTCATATTTGTCACGAAAATTTATATGTTAAACTTACTTTTACAAAATTCTTAACTTTGTCACGAAAACAAAAATCTATGCTTTTTCATATTTGTCAACGTTCTCACACTTTCTAAGAATATATTAGCTTGGTCACTTACTTATTTTTTAAAAATTATATATTAATTTGCTGTATTTTAACAATTTCATTGATTTAATTAATTTGCTTTGGTGGATAACTTAAAAAGTTTTCATATGAATCGGGGAAAGTAAATTTATGTTGTTATATTATATTTATTTTGTGTATATAGAATCTATATATAATGCTAGTGTAATAAAGAAAGAAGATTATTTTTTTGTAACTTCAAAAAGATACATTATTACAATTTAAAATGAATCAAAATTGAATAAAATGGTAATTAAATATTTGTAAATCTAATTGTTTAGTTGGATTCTCATGAAAACAAAATCGATTGGTTAAACAAATGTTTCAAAATTTGTTGTGGTATTGTTTTGTCTATAAATTATAAAATTTATTGAATTAATATATTTAATTATTGCATCCTTAAATAATATTTTATTAAGACATTAGAAAAATATGTTTTGAGTTGTTTTGTCAAATTGTACAAAAATATATGCTTTTTCATATTTGTAACTTCAAAAAGATACATTATGATAATTTGAAATTAATCAAAATTGAATAAAATGGTAATTAAATATTTGTAAATCTAATTATTTTTTTATCTTGTTTAGTTGGATTCTCATAAAAAAAAATCGATAGGTTAAACAAATGTTTCAAAATTTGTTGTGTTATTGTTTTGTCTATAAATTACAAAATTTATTGAATTAATATATTTAATTATTACACCCTTAAATAATATTTTATTAAGACATTATAGAAGTATGTTATGAGTTCTTTTGTCAAAATTTTACAAAAATCTATGTATTAATATATTTAATTATTACACCCTTAAATAATATTTTATTAAGACATTATAGAAGTATGTTATGAGTTCTTTTGTCAAAATTTTACAAAAATCTATGTTTTTTCATATTTGTCACAAAAATGTATATGTTAAACTTACTTTTACAAAATTCTTAACTTTGTCACGAAAACAAAAATCTATGCTTTTTCATATTTGTCAACGTTCTCACACTTTCTAAGAATATATTAACTTAGTCACTTACTTATTTTTTTTTACAAAACAAAGTATCGGAGTCTTGAAAGTTGAATTCATATTACTGTAAATGTACATAAGAGTTTGTGATTATATACTTAGTGGTTCTTGTATATGTGTCCAAGAAAGTTTCAATGGCTTAGTGGTAACTGTCCTATATATATATCATACTAACCCGGGTTCGATTCTCACATTCGCATTGTTTTTTTATTTTTTACGAAAAAAAATGAGATGACATGGCAATTTCGGGTTCTCTAATTGGTTGATTTTTCTATCCTATGTGGACACCCTCTCCATGACTTATATCCCCCTTTTAGTATAGTATAGATGTATCATATTATGTAAATGTGTTTTATATGTAAAATTATAAAACAATATAAAAATGTTTCGATTTTTTAAGAATAATTAGAGATTGATTTATTTTTGAAAATTACAATGATTTTTTTAATTATACAAATTTTACATATTATTTATTATTATAAAACTTTAATGAGACCATATTTGAAAAGACCTCCACCATTGTGAATTTTATAGAATATATTATCTTAAATAATTGTGTCATATTTTGAATCAGCCCAACCCGCGACTGGTGATAACTATTAATATTGGTGTTAGTTATTTTATAAATTCTATACTATGTTCTGAAAAATATATATTTTATTTTATTTTATAAGCCAATTTTTTGCAACATTTAAATTCAGTTAGACAGTCTAAAATAATTTTATTCTCAATTTTACATAACATTTATAAACTTCTAAAATACAATTGAAGAAAGCCATAAACAACAATATATATTTCGATCTCTTTCGAAGGTATACCAAATTATTTAGTTCATAATACTAGATTCTTATTTGGAATAAGAATTACTATTTATTATTCGAATTTAGACTAATGGAAGTACAAAAATATTTGGAATAAATAATTATAGAAGCTCTCTTCAGAAAAATTCAACCGCGGACCCAACAAATCTTCTCACATAGCGCTTTGGTTTCCCGACAGTGTGAATTGTTGCTGCAACACCAAACATTCTTTGGTGTTTTAGAGCATGTTGGTTTGGGCCCTCTGTTGAGGTCAGCACCTGTATAAAATTTAAAACTTAAAAAAAATTAAAAAGATGATAGAGGATATTATTATTATTTTAATGATAATGATAAAAGGGGATTAGATGAAATGTAAGAAATATATGGCATACATTCATGACAACTAGCAAGAAACACCAAAACAATACAAAATATAGCAAATTTAGATGCTGACATTATAACTCTTCACTGTAAATAAATATTTTGTGTGTTTATTGTAGAAAACCTTAAATGTGAACATATACATATATATAAGTCTTTGAAAACTATTTTTAGGATTATCCGGAAAAACAGTTTTAAAATGATTGGTTAGTTTTTTTTTATTTAATTTTATTTCAAACATTTATTTTAATTTTTGTTACGATATGTCATCACCTTAAAATACCATTTAGCGACAACCATATATACGCAACGTTGAATGATTAAATATGTGGATAAAATCAACTAGCAATAGATTAGCTACCAAATTAGCATTTACTAATTTCTCTTCAATAACCTTAAATATGGACATGTATATATGCCACAAAAAACGTTGTACTAAGATGATCCGAAAAACTAGAAATTATAATTTTTTATTAATTTTATTTTCGTTATATTCCAAAATATTTATGTTAAATAGTTGTTCCAAATTTTCATTTTAGTTCTGATAGGATATATCACCACATAAAATTACCAACTAATGACATTATATATATGTGTGTGTGTGTGTGTGTGTGTGTGTTGTGTAATTTTTATGGATTAAATATGAGGGCAAAATTAATTAGCAAGAAATTAGCAACTACTTTTTTATTACTAATTTTGTATAGTTGAAAAAAAATATTCGTCCATTCTTAATGGGTAATCTATAGATATAATGAAATTTGGGCATACATTTACCGAAGTGAAATAATGTTATAGGTAATAGTTTGTATAACAGTTCTTATTTTCTCAAAAATTATCTTATAGATTCATAAATAAATAAAAATATATTCTTAGTTATATGAAAAATATATATTTACTTAAGAATATATATATATATATATATAATATAGGAAAAATATAGATTTCCTTAAGAAAAATATATAATTGTCTAAATATTGTATGGAATATTATAATATAAAATATAATATGACATAAGATTTTACAAATTATGTATCTAATTAAAACTAGTACCCATACGACCATTATATTATTTATTTGTTACCAAAAATACAAGTTTTACGTGAAAATCACTTAAACATATAGTAGTCTAAACTACCATTTGCCAAGATACAACACGACAACAGTGTCAGTAATATATTTTTCATTATTGGCCAACTCATCTTCAAAATCAATAAGACAAACATTTCTCATCAATAACCTTGTCAATATCAATAATATATTGTTTCCTATAAGACATATAAACATCAAATTATGTCTTTTTAGTTATTTTACAATAAAAATTATGTAATTAATAATTGTGTAAATATGGTATAGTATTAGTTTACCAAAAATTTCTGTTTATATTTAAATAAAAATCATTATTGGCATGGTTTATATATTAAATAATCTAAACTTTCCCTTTCATCATGTTTTCATAAGATTATTTAATGTATATAAGAATATGTATCATATAATGTAAATGTGTTTTCCCTTTACCATGGTGTTCATAACTCCATAGCTTATATGTCCTAGTTGAGCATACCACCTCTATGTAGCATCTTCATCTCTGACAAGTAAACACTTCATGTAGCTAATCTCCATTGGGATCTTGTAGATACGGTTTGAAGATCTTGTAACTCATACTAGCACTCTTTGACATGAATATGTGAGTGTTAAATTGATGTCTTTCATGTTAACTTCACATCCGTTTTCTGTCGCTTGTCCAAGATACAATATGTTATGCTTGAGGTCGGTATGTAATATATGTCTTTGAGTGCCTTCTTCTCTTCGGTATTGCACACAATAGTAACCACACCATTTCCTACAATATCAATACATGAACCATCACCAAACTTCACCTTCCCTTTGGTGTTTTGATCCAAACTCGAAAAGAGCTCCTTGTTTCCTGTTATGTGATTGCTCGCTCCATTATTTAAATACCAAACAATTACATTGCCTTTGTCGATATCAAGATTCTTCGGAATCACTTTGTCTTCATTCAAGAACACCACCTCATGTACATAGAGGGCGTCGGCCTCTTGTGTCTCGTTTTGGTTGGCTTCTTGATTCTGTATCGGTTTCTCGGGATAGAAAGTTGTATAGTGATCCGGCTTGTCACATCTCCAACATATCATCTTTGAACGATCCTTCTTCGGTGTGTGACACATGGTTCTGATTGTTAACCGACCTCGATCGTTGCCTCTTCCATTTCGTCCTCTTCCATGGTTGTTATTTGAAAACATAGGCTTCCCTTGGTTTTCTTTCTGGGTTTTTCCCCTACATGCTCCTCATATGGCTTTAGCCTTCCAACTATATCTTCAAAACCCATAGAATTAAGGTCTAGGAATTTCTCAATAGATGCTACGATCTGGATGTACTAGTGTCAGAGGAGTCCCTATCAAACTCCGTTATCAATGTCTGAAGTCTCGCCTCTCTTACACGACTCTGAGGTGTCATGACTTGATGGCGTTCCAAATCTCTTTTGAAGCGGTTTATTCTCTCACCTAAAGAATCAAAGTTTCAGGAACGGACTGAAACAAAAAAGCAGTCGCAGCATCGTTTTTCTTTTGATTATCTGAACCGGGTTCGATTGTGTCCCACACTTCATGAACACACAGCAAAACTTTCATCCTCATCGACTACACCGTATAGTTTGTCGATGACACCATTGGACATTGGATGGATTCGGCTCAAAAGTCGTTTGTACGAGGTGCAACTCGAGTCATGTCGGCCATCTTGCTTACGTGATCGATGAATCAACTTAAGCTTTGATACCAATTCAAAATCTCGATAAACACAAAGAATTATAAGAACAACCTTCTGTATTCCTCTAGAAACTTCTCCAAACTAAAGCTCTCAATGTTTCTCTTTGATCTTATTGAACACCTCTCCATTAGATCTCTATTTATAGTGAAAGACACTTTTTTTTACATATGGAATATAAAAACACAAACATAATATAAATACTAAACTTCTTTTTTTTAATCTTAGATTTCCTTTTTGTGTATTTAACTTATTAAACACTTAATAATAAGTTAACTTGCTGCACAAGTCTTGGAATTATCTAACACCATATAAGACATCATCTATATATTAAAAGAGAAACACTACAACATTTGAGGTAGTCCGGGTCATCACCATAATGATTCTTAGAATCCTTAGAAAAATATGTTGGTCCATCTATATATATAATAAGCTTTTATTAAATAAACCATAAATGTATCATTAATACTCTTCGTTCTTTCTTTAAAAAGAATTATGAAACTGCCTAATGTGGATATTAATGATTTTGGATAATAAATATTTAATAAAAAAAATTAGTGTATCGTCTACCAAATGTTTTAATTAAAAATATTATAATAAGTTAAACAACTACATTTACCATATAATAAAAACTTAGATTTTATGTATATGTTATATTTTGATTTTTTAAACGGCTATACTAAAACTGTTAAAATCTCACATTCAAATTTTTGTGTTCCATAATTTTAAAAAAAAAATTATGACAAGATACAGATGACTACAAAATAATATAAGTAAGAAATTTCATTTAATAAATATTAAGATTAAAATAATATATATATATATATATATATATATATATATATATATCATTTCAATTAAATTATATACCATATAAATTTTGAAATTTTCTTTGAAAGCTTTGAAAAAATATTGAAAAATTAATATTTAAATTTTAAACTTTCCAGTGAATGTTTTAAAAAAATTACAAATTACTAAAACTATTAATCTCACAATAAAAAAATTGTTATCAGTGATTTAAAGTCTTTGAAATAAAATATACTAATGATCAAAAAACCATATGGGTAAAAAGCATCATTTAATATATATCAATATTAAAAATACTCTATATATATATAAGTTAATATCATTTAAATTTAACTGTATACCATATAAAATAGAAAAGGTGATTGTTTGCATTAATGAAATTTATTTATGTGTTCACACCAATTTAATTATATACATAATAGTTACTGATTTTTTAATTGGGGCAATTCTCTTAAATATAACATTTTTGTTTTGTCACAAAAATATCCCCCAAGAAATAAAATAACCAAAATAGGTTTTAGTAAATAGACAAAAGACTCTTATACCCTAGATATATAAATAAAAAATATTTTTTTTTATAGATTCAAATTATATGTTTTTAAATTCGAACTTTTTGATAAAAAAATTGAATTTTTTCATCTTTTTATTTTTTCAAATTTTCTTTTTGAAATATGAAAGTTTTTTTTAAAGCTATTTTAAATTTTTGTTTTAAAATTTTAATTTTTTATTTTTTAAAATTTTAAACTTCACACCAAAACTCCACCCCTTAACTCTAAATCTTAAGGTCTAAATTAGTTAAACTTATGGATATGAGTGTATATTTATTTTTTTTAATGAAACATTTTGGTCATTTTCTTAACCACTAGACTTGCGTAACTTCCTTGATTTTGTAGTGTAAACATTAACACTTATATATACATTTTGATTTTATGAAATAAATCTTATCAATTTATTTAATCTTATCAAATAAATATATATTTTTTAAAAAAATAAATTTTATGAAACCTTATTTTATAAATTTCAATTAATTACTGTTGATTTAAATATTTAATTTTAGTATTATTAAAAATAAACATATAAAGTCAAATTATAATACTATTAAAAATTGTAATATTACAAATGAAATATATTAAACAACTAATTTAGATATATTGTAATATTATAAAAAAGAAATATAAAGTTGAATTTAACCTATAAATTTAACTCTATAGGCATAAAATAAAATAACTTATAAACAAAATAAAATAAAATATAAAGTCAAATTTAACTTATAAACAATATAAAATTAAATATTGAAACAAATGGTAATTAATTAAAATTTATAAAATAATAAGGTTTCGTAAACTTTAAAAAAAATATATAAATACTTATATATTTATTTGATAAGATTAAAACAAAAAATAATTGATAAGCTTTATTTGATAAAATCAAAACATATATATAAGTGTTAATGTTTACACTACTAAAACAAGAAAAGTTCTCTAGTCTAGCGGTTAAGATGTTCATTGAGGTGTTTTAGTGCTTGGGTTTGAAACTAGGAAGAAGCAGATTTTGATTTTTTAGATTTATCCAAAACGATGTCGTTTTGATAAATTAACAGTTGACTAATACTTTTCACAGTCAATATATATATAGGCACGATTTTGAGAGTTCATATAGGATTTTTGAATTTTTTGAAAGTTTATGATGAAATACGCATTACTGCAAAGTTCGTGTAGAAAAATGTACGATGTGTAAAGTCCATGTTAAAATAGGCAACTTTTTCATATTTGTGACAAAAACATTTTAGGGCTATCTAAGAATAATTCTCTTTTAATTATTCAATATTATATATATATATATTCCTTTTTATTTATTTAATGTATATATATTTATTATTTCTGAATATTTGAAAAACATATAATACATAAATATATATATATATATATATATATATTTATAATGTTCATCTTGTGCGAGACGCGGATATTAACTCTTAACCTAGTAAAAATATATAGATGTTGTTTGTAGTAATGAATGGCATTAACACAATCATAGACCAGTCATACAAAATCGTCTCCTGCAAGAACTCTGTATTAGATTTGATGGCTGCTTGACTCAGCTTACTACTAATTCTCAATTTCATTTTAGGTTTGAATGTTAAGTGCGGGACCAGCATACAACATAGCGGAAAGGTAAATGTGTCACCATTCATCACTATTTTGTTATGTTTTATTTTATTTTTTGAAATAATAAATTAAAAGAAAAATGTTGAAACCAGAGAGATTTGATCAGACCACACCTGCGTTCGAGAAGAAGGTCATATGGTGTGGTTCAAACAGCCCACTATAAATGAATTTAGTTTTTATTGTTTATAATTATTTAAGTAACACAAATTTACCTACTAGCTAGTATTTTTATTTATATAATACACATAAATTCAAGTTTCAATGTGTATTATTCAGTTGACAAATAAATTATGATAAAATAGTTTGTTTTCTATAATATAATTTATATACTTATAAATATTCACTATATTTAATTTTAAAATAATCAAACAATTTAAAAATACTATTTCTAAACTGAAATACCATACTTAAAAAAAAACAATACCCCCAAAACTGAATTATTAGAATATTTTTGTCAAAAATATTTAAAATTATCCTAATTATATAATTTTTAATTAATAATCTGATATTTTATAAAATTCAAATTTTCATACTTTTTAACCCGAATTAACCATAAAACGGAACTGAATTAGAATTGAATGGGATCCAAGTTCATTTCAAATATTAATCGGTTCCTGACTTTGTTACCTGAACCAAACCAAAAACCAAAAATATGAACGAAAAATAATTATCGATTGTTCTATGATTTATAAAATTACATAATAAAGATTCAATAGTAAAATTTTGATATATACTTTTACGTTTTCAATTTTAAAGAACAAACTTAATTAATTTTATTTAAAAACAACTTGCAAATTAGGCATGCAACATTTTACCGAAACCAAATACTCGAACCGCATCCGACCCGGAATGGACCGGTTCGGTTCGGTTTCTGTCATACCATAATTATCTGATGCCTACTGATGTTGATTATCCACAGGTATCGGTTCGGTTTTGCTTTTTCCCCGAAATCAATCGGGTACTCGATTAAAACGGTAGTTCACTTAAAAAAACATAGAAATGTATCCAGCGAGGGTCGAACCCAGGTTGGAGAGGCGCAATATCATGGGCAGTACCACTAGACTGGCTAAACTTCGTTGTACTTTCTCGGTTCCTGACTTTGTTACCTGAACCGAATCGAAAACTAAAAAATGAACCAAAAACAATTATCGATTGTTCTATGATTTATAAAATTACATAATAAAGATTAAATAGTAAAATTTTGATATATACTTTCATGTTTTCTATTTTAAATAACAAACTTAATTAATGTTATTTAAAAACAACTTGCAAATTAAGCCTGCGACATTTAACCAAAACCAAATACTCGAACCGCATCCGACCTAGAATGGACCGGATCAGTTTCGGTCATACCATAATTATTTGATGCCTACTGCTGTTGATTATCCACGGGTATCGGTTCGGTTTTGGTTTTTACCCGAAATCAATCGGGTACCCGATAACGACGGTGTTGCACTTAAAGAAACATGGAAATGTATCCAGTGAGGGTCGAACCCAGGTTGGAGAGATCATGGGCAGTACCACTAGACTGGCTTAACTTCGTTGTACTTTAGAACATTTTACAAGTATATATACGATTTCGATTTATTTCTATTTTCAATTTAAAAATAAATAAATATAAATATATATATTAAAATAAATCAGTTTAATATTTCGGGTTTAAAGTTGAATACCCGAACCGACCCAAAACCGGGTGGAACTGATCCAGATCCAAACCGAAAGTTTACTAAGTACTATTTGGGTATAATTTTCTTATAACTGAAATACCTGGAACTGATCCGAATATCTGAAGTCCCAGCTCTATTGCGGATTTATAATATTTTAAATAAAATATGATGTTATCTATAAAATTTCAATAGTTCTATATTAAATTTCATATTTCAGATATATAAAATACTTATTGAAATAAAAATAGCTATTTTGAAAATAATATTAGTAGATATTTTAGTTTGTAAAAATAAATATATTATGTGTATCCCGCAGTTCCACTATTCATATACATGTCACCATTCATATTTGGTTTTGAACCGCTTAGTTTGCATTTTTTCTAACACAAACCGTTTTTAAACCATACCGCACTAACCAATCCGTTTGTTCCGCACCGGCCTACCCGCTGTTAGCATTAGATTAATTATGGTTAGACTTAGACTTTGAGCCACAAAAGAACCATATTACAAATATGATTCACCTACTGATTAATAAACACGTGGTCCATGTTTTACATAAAACGCATCGTTTTACCTGCCACTTCCCAATTCGCTCTCTCTCTCTCAGAGAGCCTTCCTTCTTTATAAAATCTCCTCTCTCCTCTCTCCTCTCTCTCTTCGAACCAGAGAAAGGACTAAGGAGGATCTGTGCTTTCCGACAAATGGCGGCTACTACATTGCACAAGTTTTCTTCTTGTATTCTCCAACACAAGTCCGGCTCCACCACCCGCCTAAACCCTTCCTCTCTCGTCAAGCCCTGTCCGAATCCGACCAGTAAGAAGTCGCTGTTTCTTATGCGTTATTGGATTTTAAAAAAGTTTAATCTTTGTTGTTCTTTCCCTCTGGTGGTGATAGGAGTTTCGGTGTTGGGGAAGAGTCGTAGATATGTCGTCACGAAAGCTTCGATTGAAATGTCGCAATCGAACTCGACACCTTCTTCTTCGGTTGTTGTCAATTCGTCTAGTAAGCAGCACAAGGGTGGTGGTCCCATCATCGTGATTGATAATTACGACAGCTTCACCTACAATCTCTGTCAGGTTCCCACTCAAAGTTTTGGTTTTGATCCATCAAGTCTCAATAGATTAGGTCCTGCCTCATTGCAAGCTCTTAGCTTTATAGGAATGGTGTTCAAGTATTCATTATTAATATTTTACAAATCTAATCTTCGTTGGACAGAACTAGTGTAAGATGATGATTCTCTCGTGTGTTATGTCCGCACGTTGAATCTTATTGTGGAAAGCCCTTAGTTCTCTAGAGTATAGTGAAGTTCATTTGTTGCTCTGGATCCTTCATGTCTGACTTCTAGCTCTCCTTCACACATAATGGTGTCAAGTGCATCCAATTTGTCTTTCTCAGGCTTATGGTTTTGCATTCCTATGTTTTATTAAATAGTATATGGGAGAGGTAGGATGCCATTTTGAAGTTTACCGCAACGATGAACTCACAGTAGAGGAGCTAAAAGAGTGAGAATGAACCAATATTCATTCTGCTTAAAACAAAGCTGTAATCTGGCTTAAATCAGTGAGTGTTGATTTTCCTTTTCTTGTGCAGTAAAAATCCAAGAGGGGTTCTGATTTCTCCTGGGCCTGGTAAAAATGCTTTAGCCTCTGACATCGTTTTGTATCTTTTTATGATTCTTGTTAGGAAGAAGATAAACAGCTTTCTTAATATATTGATTGATAGGTACCCCACAAGACTCTGGGATTTCCTTACAAACTGTTTTGGAACTCGGACCACGTGTTCCTTTGTTTGGAGTATGTATGGGTTTGCAGTGTATAGGAGAAGCATTTGGAGGTTAGTTTTGCATAAGAAACAAAGACGTCTTAGTTTCCTATATCAGTGTTCTATAACATGGTTGTATACTTTGGTGTGTAGGAAAGATCGTGCGGTCACCATATGGTGTGATGCATGGGAAAAGCTCCATGGTTCACTATGATGAGAAAGGAGAAGAAGGCTTGTTCTCTGGTTTATCCAAGTATGACTCGTTGTTTTTATACTATATATGCTTTCTCTGAAAACTATTAATCATAAACAAATCTTGTTGGTGTTTCTTGTTCAGCCCTTTCCTTGTAGGTAGATATCACAGCCTAGTGATTGAGAAAGATACGTTTCCCAGTGATGAACTAGAGGTTACTGCGTGGACAGAAGATGGTTTGGTCATGGCAGCCCGACACAGGAAGCACAAGCATATACAGGTAGAAAAGAACTCTCTCAATTGCTTCATGTTTCTTCTTGACTCCTCTTTAAAGAAATAAACAGTACTGTTAAAGTTTTGTAAAAATTGGTTCACAGGGAGTTCAGTTTCATCCGGAGAGCATTATAACAACTGAAGGCAAGACTATTGTCCGCAATTTCATCAAACTTGTAGAGAAAAAAGAGGCTGAGAGAAGTTGACTTAGGGCTCTCCTCAATCAGAAAACATGAAGCTGTGTTCCTGTAATAAAGTTTTGCCAATGCAAAATGTTCCTTGTCATCTTCACATTGTTTTTATCATAAAGTTTCGATTGATTCAACAGAAAACTGATGCAACTTCTTTAGCAAAATTTGTATTACAGTAGTCGAATTGAACACATGGATTGAAATCACTGATGCAACCTCTTCTTTAGCAATGTGCATTAAAGATCTGGCGAGTCCTTTAGAGGTTTGGGGATTTCATCAGTTCCTAGTTTCACCGCATTGTGTTTCTTTCCTCTACTTCTTGATGACCTTCCCTTAAATACTTTCCCTCAGATACCATTACCATTCATATATGAAATAAACGTATTCATTGGAAACGAGATATATACAAAAAGAGTTAACAAAGTGATCATATTACTTATAGATTAACAAGTGCTATGGTGATCATATTACTTATGGATTAAGAATTTGCCAATCGACCAGGATTAGATCAGGCAATTTGTATTGGCACACACAATGGTCACACGGTTTCTGTCTCATTAGCCAAGCAGAATGCTTTGCAGCTACAAAACCGCTGCATTTAGTTTGAATTTGTTGTCCATTTTAACCACAATTTAAATTTTCTGATTACTTCTGTTATTTTACATTATTTTATTATTTAGGACTTGTGCGATTCTCTTGTACGAAAAATCCAAATACTATTTGTCCTAAAACTGTATATCTTCTCGACACTTTCAATAAGATTTTTTTCCCCAATTTGTTAGTGTTGTGCTTTTTGCAAATCCAATCTTAGTCTATAAATATTATTTATAAAATGCAAATTCTTCCCTGCATGTGGCATATTTGAATTTATTGTAACATGGAAGGGAAGCAAATCACCGTCCTATGTTATTGGAACCCATATTAATATGCTATATCATTTTAAGGAAATAAATTATAACATTAGTACATATGCGCTGTGAAATGATGATAGGATGGGCATATGTTAAGGAGTGGTATTAGGATCAAAGTCTCTATGCTCCACTAGCGTTGTTTGATTCTTCAAGGCATAGCAAAGAAGTGCACATGGGTGCATGCAGCTTTCTTCCCTTTTCTCTTTTTTCTACTTTATTTTATCCTCCCTTTCCTTTCAAATTTAATTGGCGACGTTAAAAAATTTGGTGACGATACGGGTTATTAGATAAAGTAAGAAAGAGCTAGCGGTTGATGACGATACGGTTGATCGATGAAATTGCGTTTCTAGACCGATTGTGTTACAAAAAGTAAACTATAATATGTTATGATTTTATAAAAGTAAGAACTTACAATATCATTTTTTATGTGTTTCCTGCAGGTCATAATTTGATGAAGATATAGATTCTAGCGACTAGAATTATGTATTAGTCATGACCGGTCTTTAGCATAGTGGATGAAAAATATACTTAGTTTCCAAAATTTAAATGATTAATGTCTTTTTATCTTTCAAATTGATATGAAAAAATAGTATATGTATAGATTCACCTCACTTCAAATTTGAATTTGTTTGAAATCCTATAAATTTTAGAGTTGACCCTAGTGTTGGTGGTGGTACAAATTTTGTAACATTGTGGTTATAGACCTATTATACCTCAAAACACATATCATTAGATTTTCTAGATTGACGTTATGTGATAATTTTATAGTAATTGATTTTTTTAAGTGATGTTACACGTGTTCTAAGTAGTTGAAATGATATATATATATATTTTTTCGAACAAATGTATATAATGATTAGCCGTAAAATTCAGAACGCGGTTCGTCCGCCATAATTGTATAGGAAGATCCGTTTATGGCTGCCCACATAACCTATTATTTGCAGATCAAGGCAATGACGTCGCTGTTTGTCCTAAAACTGTATATCTTCTCGACACTTTCGTAAACGTTTTCAAAAGCGTTCTCCGCATGTTATAGTTGAGTTGGTAGCCACAAAACCAACCCTAACAGAGTGTAAATATATCAAAAGAAAATATTACAATATTCCCGAGGAGTACTAAACCCAATGGATTGGTATTTTACAGCAATATTTTAGCCCCTTTGTGTTTGTAGTGGAAGCAAGCATGTGAGCACAAAACTCTAGTTAGATTAAAAAAAAATCGTTTGAGTAAGATTGCAGGATTTCCGACTCAAGAATATCAAATTATATAAGGTGTTTAATTTATAATTCTTGTCCCTGGCAAATCTTCATTTTATAGAAGCTTACTTGTTTACATTGTAGTTTTATAGAACTATTCACCTACATTGTAGTTTTGGAGATTGGAGATATAAATTTTTGGGAGCTTCAGCCACATAGAACTGATAGCTGGATTTGGAAGAGTTTGTGTAATCTGAGACATCTTGCTCGCCCCATGCTAGTGTGTGAGGTTGGTAACGGTAGAAGTGCAAGTTTCTGGCACGACAATTGGACATCTCTAGGTCCACTGATTGATATCACAGGACCGAGAGGACCAGCGGTTACGGGACTATCTGAGAATGAAGTTGTGGCGGGGGCAATTAATTAGTAATGGGGCCTGGTGGATTAGTAGAAGCCGTAGCAGGAACAGGTTCATATCATTGTTGAGGGAATGTCTTCCGGAAGTGGCTCCTATTTTATCGTCAGAGGTGGACGATATTTATTTGTGGAAACCGGGAAATAATGCAGCGTCGAGTTCTTTTTCAACAGCTAATACATGGGAAGCCCTTCGAACGCAAGGAGAGACAGTGTTTTGGCACAGACAAGTGTGGTTCCAAGGGAGAATTCCAAAGCATGCTTTCATTACTTGGGTGACGGCTAGAGACAGATTGGGCACTCGGGACAGAATGAGAAGGTGGGGGCTTCAGGTACCTGCGGGTTGCATCCTTTGTAACGCTGCGGATGAGTCAAGGCAACACCTGTTTTTTGACTGCTGCTTCAGTGCGGAGGTGTGGTCGTTCTTCTGCACTAGGCTCTCAATTACTCCTCCTGTGATATTTGAGGATGGGTTAAGATGGTTGAGTAACCCTTCCTCGGATGAGTTTTTGAAGTTGATCATCAAGCTTGTATATCAAGCAGCGATATATAGTATTTGGAAGGAAAGGAATGCTAGAGTGCATAACCAAAGTTTCAGACCAGCTCGGATTTTGATTGCTGAGATCAAGCAAGTAGTTCTAGCGCGTTTGGACCCCTTGTCAAGAGCTCATAACTCTTGCAGAACAGATACAACTTTGCTTGGGACTTGGTTTGGTAGATTTTGAAGTTTGTGGAAGGGTAGAAGAGTATATGGATTTCCTTTTTGGAGAAAGCTAGGAGATAGCTAGGAAATAGGCGACAGAAGTTTGCAGAAGAAAGTACAGGTTTGGATTCAGTCTTTATTTCTTGATGGCCCGGTTGTGGGTTTTTTTTCCTGCAGTAGTAGAGTTGTAATTTCTGATTAAATAAATAAAAGAATTTTTTAAAAAAAAAAAAAAAAAAAAAAAACTATTCACCTACATGACCTGAATTTAACCACTACACTAAAATAGCTTCAAAATTTTCTGAATTAGAGGGTGTGAAGCAAAGTTTTCTTGTTTTTTTAGCTTTGAAACCACAGAGTATGTAGACCCATATAAGACCGGAAAGTAGCATTCATTTGCTTATATTGCATATTTACACATCTATAAAAGTGATAATATGGCTCTTTATTCCTAACTTAAAGGTTGATATTCTTAGGTGATATCTCTTAGAATATGATTCTAAATGTTAGTGAAAAACAGCAGTTACAAGTTCATATACTTTTCTTATCGTCGTGGTCCATTGATTTTTACGAACCCAACTAACCTTACTTGAGAGAAAAGAGAAGAAGCATTATCCCTCGAAAAGGGAAAAAAGGTAACAAACATATATTTCGGACATCGAACATTTCCCTCTTTTCATGCGCAAAGCATCTAATCTTCACTAATTACTAATTACACCTTTTTCTTACTAATCATACAATTAAACATTAGTGACCACGTCAACATATTTTAATCATGATTTTGACTATCTACCTTATATTTTATTACCTTTCTTATATTTACCTTATATTTTATTAGTTCCTCAAATTGTATTATGTTTTAGACATTTGTTTTGTGTTTCACAAATTAACATTTTTTTCTATTTTTTTAATATTATAAAGGTAACAAAAAATTATTTAATTAAAATGTTACTATATTTATATAAAATATGATTTTGTTATTTTATTTTATCTAAAAGATCATACATTTAAGAAAATAGATAATAGTAGAAATTAGATATGTCTCACCCTATATCCTATAAGTTGTTTCTTAATTTAGTAGATACATAAAATAAAAAAATCTGAATGATGTTCTCTTTTTTGCAAATTATCGTTTGTCAAAAGAATATAGACCAAAATATAAATCTAAAAATAAAACTTGTGGATCGGATAGTCTTAGGGGGTGTTAGTGGGGATGAGATTTATAATGAGTTTTAGAATTTCTAAGTCTAGTGTTATTGGTTTATAGATTCTCATATTCTCATTGAAATCTATTGTTATTGGTTTGATGATTCTATAACTCTATACAAAATCATTTGTTATTCAATATACAAAATTCTCTACATCTCTTTTCAAATTTAACAAATCTCTCAATTTTTAAAATCAACAAACTCTATAGAAATCTAAGTCCCACTAACATCTCTTTAATGAAACATAAAAGCAAATTAATAAGCCTAACAAGAAAAACTGCCGTTAAACTCCTTCTAGACAAATCTTATGACCTTAAAATAAATTTAAGGAAAAGTAATTGCTGACTACATGAAGTATTGACCATCACATGATTAACCATACAAACTAAACTCTTATATATATATAACTATATGAAGAATATGTTATGCATAACATCATCCCTCAACTTAATGTGTTATGTAGTTAACATCACGAGTTTAATTTCATTCATCCAAAAATGAATTAGATGTCAGAGTCCGTTTAAATATCTCACTTCATCAATTAAAATATAACCGACCCGGTCGTAATTTAACTAAAATTATATTTTAACCCACATTTTAAAATCATAAGAATTTATTTAACAAAATCTAATTTACAAAATCAATATGTTCTAACATTTTTTGATAAGTAGTGTTTTAACATTTTTATTTTAGTTATTTGAAAAATATATAATAATATTATTTTTATTTTTAATAAATATAAAAGTTATATAAGATATTATGTAATTTTGTTTTTAATTATTTTAATCTGTTTCATTATGAACTTTTAATAAAAATTTGTATTTCGTTTGATTAATTGTGAGATATACTTATTTGACGTCAATTTATAAACACTTTATTTATTTAAATTTACTTGATGTCAACTTAAACCAAACATAATATCGCGTATATAAATATTAATTATATACTTTTAAGAATAAAAAATAATCTAAGAAAAAGAATCTAATATAAATTTTTACTAAGTTTAAATGAATGCAATTTCTGTTTATGAAAATATGAGTAAAATAATTCATCAATTTAATTAATTTTATATCAAACAAATAAGATGTTAGAATCAGTAAATTGACATCAAGTAAGTTTTATAATAAAAATTGATCAAATAAATATATATCTCACAATTAATCAAATGAATTACATAAATTTTATTAAAATTTAATAACATAACATATTAAAATAACTAAAAACAAAATTTTATAAAACATATAGATTTTGTAAATTATATATTTTAAATAATCTTATGCTTTTAAAAGGCGGGTCAAATCTAATTTTACTTAAATTACCGTTAGTAACGTCATATTTTAATTGATAAGATTTAAATGGTTTCTGAAATCCACATCATTTTTTGAAAAATAAAATTAAATTCGTTATGTTAACTATATAACATAAATAAGTTGAGGGATATTATTATACAAAACATGTACTTCGTGTAGCTATGTATACATAAATTTATTTTGTATGGTTAACCATGTGATGGTTAAACATGTGATGGCCAATACTTCATGTAGTCAGCAATCATTTTTCTTAAATTTAAAAAAAAAAATTGGATACCTTGTCAACATAATAAATTCAAGTAAAACTCTATCCTAAAAAATCCTGGTATAAATTCCGTAAAATACAATTACTTTTGCATAAACTTTGTTTCCTTTTTTATTTTTAAATTTAAATCAAAAAATATTTAAGAGATCGGGAAACCCAAATCCATGTAAACCACTATAGAAAAAACAGTAGAAAACATAGTACTAACAGGAAAAATGGGTAACAAACATATATTTGGGACATCAAACATTTTCCCTCTTTTCATGCGCAAAGCATCTAATCTTCACTAATTACTAATTACACCTTTTTCTTACTAATCATACATACAATTAAACATTAGTGACCGTGGAAGCTTTCTTAATCCACTAGGTTGACCAATAGTTTATCTATATTATTAAAACTGAATTACCTTTTGATACTGTTTGAAAATTTAGATAGTAAATTAAATTAAATTTGTTTGAAAACAAGAATAATAGATTAAATATTTTTTTATTTACATATTTAGTCACTGTATTTCTTTCTCATTTACAGATTCTGTCGTTTGGAAATTTGGATAGCAGATTAAATGAAAATTATTTGGAAACACAGATAGCAGATTAAATATTTCTTTTTATTTACACATTTAGCCATTGCATTTCTTTCTTATTTACAAATCTGCCACTTTACTTAAAATCAAAAAATTAAATTAATTACAATGAATTGTTATTTCTTTTTGCTGAAAATAAAAACACAAACTATAATATATAGTATATATTAATCTGCTACAATACAAATTTCAAGAAAACCAAATATCATAAAATTAATAATAATTTATAAAAACCTACTGTAAAAAAAAATCATTTTTAAATAAATAAACAAAAAAACCAATAGGTTAATATATGAATATTAAAATTACATCAAATTGCATCAAGTTATAAAATTATAAATATAATATTAATTACAAATAAAAAATTATTATCAAATATCTATATTATAATATAATATATTCTACTCTAAATATATTTTACAAAACATAAAAATATAAATGGACATTTTATAAAATCAATGGTTTATAAATTTACATTGAACACAAGTTAAATCCAACACCTGTGCGGGGGCTCGGATCAAGATCTAGTTAATGTTTATACACCAGAAGGTCTGGGTGTCAATTTCCGGAAAAAGCGGAGTTATAAGAATTAAAGGGAAAATGCTTATAAGAGATCTGCAACATAGCACAAGGAGTACTGTCAAATGTGGATCTATAAGACAGCCCAGGTGATGCAATCAGGCGTAAATACTCATACGATATGTAGAATTGTTGGCTCTAGAATCTCATAGTTATAATATCATAATTATCCAGCGTTAAAAAAACCATATGGGACCATGTCAACATATTTTAACCATGATTTTGACTATCTACCTTATATTTTATTACCTTTATTACATTTACCTTATATTTTATTAGTTCCTCAAATTGGATTATGTTTTAAACAATGTTTCGTGTTTCACAAAATAAAATATTTTTCTTTTTTTTTTAAATATTTAAAAGGGTAACAAAATTTATTTAATTATAATGTTAATATTTATATAAAATATGTTTTTGTTATTTTATTTTATCTAAAAGATCACACATTTTAAAAATATAGTGAATAGTAGAAATTAGACATGTCTCACCATGTATCCTGAAATTGTTTCTTAATTTAGTAGATACACTAAAAAAATCTGAATTATGTTCTCTTTTTTGCAAATTATCATTTATCAAAAGAATATAAACTCAAATATAAATGTAAAAATATATGCAAATCATCAAAAAAATATAAAAATATAAAAAAAAATCTAAAAATATAACTTGTGGATCGGATAGTCTTAATGAAACATAAAAGCAAATTTATAAGTTGAACAAGAAAAACTGCCATTAAACTCCTTCTAGACAAATCTTATGACATTAAAATAAATTTAAAAGAAAAAGTTGGAGACCGTTGTCAACATAATAAATTCAACTAAAACTTTATCCTCCAATATCCTGATATAAATTCCGTAAAATACAATCACTTTTGTATAAACTTTGTTTCATTTTTTTTATTTTTAAAGTTAAAACAAAAAAATAATATTTTAAGAGATGCGGAAACACAAATCACTGTAAACCACTATAGAAAAAACAGTAGAAAACATAGTACGAAATACTAATATAGAATTTTATAAACATAGTTTATTAATCTGAAAAGTAAGCATGTTCGAACTCAGTGTTTATTGATATCTTGCATATTTGCATTGTTTTATCCATTCATCCATGAGCATTTTCATCATATAGATTAGGATTCAGACATGTTTAGGTTGCATTTTGCATACATGAGTCTCTATTAGGTACTGGAGTACCACATGAGGTTATTTGGAGCTCAAAAGAGGTGAAAAGAGTGATCTTTGGACGAGCACAGCCGGAGCGACCTCTCGGAGCGACGGCATGAGGTCGCTGTGCACCACATCCCGGAGCGACTCATCCAGAGCGACTGCACAAGGTCGCTCGCGTTTTCACGTCTGGAGACACACATTTACACCTCGGAGCGACCTTCCAGAGCGACGTGCTGAAGTCGCTCCCGAAGCTCAGAGCGACCATACCAGAGCGACAGGGAGAAGTCGCTCGCGTTTTCATCACCCGGAGACGCGAGAACGAGCCCGGAGCGACCTCTCGCAGCGACACAGCGAGGTCGCTCCCGAAGCCTGGAGCGACTTGTCGGAGCGACGGGCTGAGGTCGCTCCGTGTTTTGTTTCTGCTCGAACTTGTGATTTCTCAAGGGCATTTTGGTCATTTCATTATGCACGTTTTACATTTCTAAAACCTATGTTTTAAACATCTTTTGTAGCCACCAGAGGCAGATTATCTTTTAACTTTTGATCTATTGAGAAATACACAAGGATCTCTTGGATTTTGATTGTTATGTTCTTGTGTTCTTGTTGATTTCTTATCTATTTCTCTACATGGTTAATCTGAAATCCAATATGGGTTTAAGAGGAATCATGGAGATTAGTGAGTAATCACCTTTTGAATTCATGGGTTAGGGAGATTAAGGGTGATTAGGTTAGAGCTAGGATGTTTTAGTGTAGATCATTCATATTTCCTTGCTAGTAGAGTAATCATAATGCATCTTCTGAGTTGGCCACTCAGTTGTTGATCCTTAGGCATTTCTCACCCGAAAGGTGTTCGATGAAATGCCCGAGACAACTCTCCTAGGCTTTTAGTATACTTTGCCAAAGACATTTGTTGTTAAAGATGCTAAGATAGCTAATAGACTTGTTAGTAATGATTGCTTTCATATTATTCAACCAAAGACATTTGATGTTTGAGATATGTTAGCAAATGAGCATTCATCTAGACATAGAGCTTGCTTAGAATTGTGTCTAGGCTTAAGGTTGATAGTTTGATTGATCATTTGCCATCCTTAGTTCGATACTTGATCACCCAAGGTCTAATCCCTATGCCCATGAGTTCTCTTTTCCTTTAGTCAAGAAAGTATCATTCTGTTATTGCTTTCTAGTTTTAGTCATAGTTTAAAACCCATCTAAATCATTGTTTGCACTTAGATTAAGTGAGTACTTGCATTCTCAGTGCTTTGATATCCCTCAGAACTGGTTCGACAATCATTTATACTACAACATTTGTCTTAGGAGCCTTGAAAACTCCTAACATCAAATTGGCGCCGTTGCCAAATTCTGAGTAGATTTGAACATTGAGATTTAGTCACTTGCTTGAGACTAAGTCATTTTTATTTTCTTTTGTTACTGACTCTTCTTCACCTCCCTTTAATCTACAGGTGTATGAACTTGAGGAGCAGGGGTCCATCAAACCTAGTTCCAAGAGCAGCAGACATCAGGGCTTTAGAGAGAGAGTGTACTAGAAAGAGAAGAGAAGAAGAACATCAGGCTCAATTGCAGAGACTGAACACTGACATGGGAGACGTCCATCAAGAAGATGCAGGCGTCAATGGCGCTAACAACAATGGCCCACCTAACCAACAGCGAGCAGCTCGCCCCATTGGCACTTACGACCGCCCCAACATTCATGGTCATAGATTGGGAATCCGAGCACCCGCTGTGGCAGCCAACAACTTTGAGATCAAATCAGGACTCCTCAACGTGATCGAGAATAACAAGTATCATGGCTTGGCTCTAGAGGATCCATTTGATCACTTGGACAGGTTTGACAGCTACTGTGGGTTGTCAAAAACCAATGGTGTGTCCGAAGATGCCTTAAAGCTCAAGCTATTCCCTTTCTCTTTGGGGGATAAGGCACGTCAGTGGGAGAAGTCTCTACCCAGTGACTCCATCACTACTTGGGATGACTGCAAGAAAGCATTCTTGGAGAAGTTCTTCTCTACTTCAAGAACTGCTAAGCTGAGAAACGAGATTTCCAGCTTTCAACAGAAGAACTTGGAAGGCTTCAGTGAAGCCTGGGAGAGATTCAAGGGCTACCAAGCTCAATGCCCACACCATGGCTTTTCTAAGGAGAGCTTGCTGAGCACATTCTACCGTGGTGCTCTTCCTAAGTACAGAGCTAGACTGGATACAGCTAGCAATGGGTTTTTCTTGGGGAGAACTGAGGAGGATGCAGAAGAGCTGGTTGACAACATGGTAAAGAGTGATGCAGTCTACAGTGGAGACCACGACAGAAGCAGTAGAACAGATGATAAGCAGACGAGGAAAGAGATCAAAGCTTTGGAAGACAAGATCGACCTTCTCATTGCTGAAAAAGCCACCCAAGAGCAGCTGAAGTTTGTTGGTAACTCCAGGCAGGAAGATCCACTTGCTGTCAATGAGGTTGAGGGTTTGGAAGGTCAGGAAGAGTTGTGTTTCATCAACAACAATGGTAGCTGGTACAAAAAGGAGCCCAACTTTCAGTACAACAACTACCAACAGAAATCCTATCCCAACAACCAACAGAGTGGTTATCCGCCTAGAAACAACCAGCAAGGCAGCTATCAGCCTCAGCAAAACCCCTCGTCTGGTTCCTCTGCTCCTCAAGAGAGCAGCACTGATACCTTACTGAAACAAATCTTGGAGTCTCAGACTAGAAGTGAGAAGCATGTTGGTTATGAGTTGAAGAACCTTCATACCAAGATTGATGGGAGCTACAATGAGCTCAACAACAAATTCTCTCACCTTGCTTCTACAGTCAGGAATTTAGAGAATCAGTTTGCTTCCATGAACACTCACCAGAATCGCCAGCAAGGATCTCTACCTGGAAAGTCTGACCAAAACCCCAAGGAGGCCAAAGCTATCACCCTTAGGAGTGGTAAGCAGTTACCTCCTAAAACCCTCACCAAGGATGCTGAGAAACTAGGTGAGGGGGTTGCCATCAACATAGATGATGAAGTGGTGATTGTTGATGAGAAGATCAATGACGAGATCTTGGAAAAGATAGTGGAAGCCAAAGGTAAAGGAAAGGTTGGGGAAGAGAAGAAGACAGTAAAAGATGGTGAAGTTGTTACTCCAGCAAGTGAAAGTTCTTTTGTTCCTCCTCCCTATGAACCCAAACTTCCATTCCCTGGTAGATTCAAGAGGCAGCTGCTAGAGAAATACAAGGCTCTGTTTGAGAAGCAAATGAGTGAAGCTCAGGTTGCAATGCCCATCATCGATGCTTTCATGTTGATTCCTCAATACAGCAAGTTCTTGAAAGATGTTGTAGCTGCAAAGAAGAAGGAGATGGAAGGCATGATGATTCTTACCCATGAGTGCAATGCCATCATCCAGAGGCTTGATGTTCAGAGAAATTAGAGGATCCAGGAAGCTTCACACTACCTTGTGCTCTTGGACCTATGGTATTTGAGAAAAGTCTCTGCGATTTGGGAGCTAGTGTCAGCTTGATGCCTTTGTCTGTTGCAAAGAAGCTTGGATTCACTCAGTACAAGAAGTGTAGACTCTCTCTGGTGTTAGCTGATCGTTCAGTGAAGTATCCTGTGGGCATCTTAGAGGACCTCCCTGTGAAGATTGGAAGGTATGAGATACCTACAGATTTTGTGGTGCTTGAGATGGGTGAGGAGGCTCAAGACCCATTGATTCTAGGAAGGCCATTCTTAGCTACAGCAGGAGCTATTGTTAATGTGAAGGAAGGCACGATTGATCTCCATTTGGGTAAAGAGAACATCCTCCACTTTGACATCAAGAGGAAAATGAGGAAACCAACTGTGTTCGGGCAAGCCTTCTACATTGAAGAGATGGACACCCCTGCTGATGAGCACCTTGAAGAGTTACCACCTGAGGACGACGAGGAGGGAGCATCTCCCTCTACTCATTCCCTATAGAAGGTAACCCACCACACTCCCTTGTATATACCATTTCATTTTTGCATATTAGTCTTCTTTTCGGTATCTCTCTCTCTACTTGACGACACAGAGACTGTGTCACTCAAGTTTGGGGGAGGTACCAAGTATTTGATCATGTTTGCTTTGATGTTGTTTCATTGAGTCATGCATGGCATACCTATTTGCATAGATAAAAAAAAAAAAAAAAATCAATCATTTAGTTTGCATCATTTGCATTTTTAGGAGAGTCTAGAGCATATAGGTTGCATTCACTTGCATTGGGAGCAATGATTTGAATGCCTTGTAAAGAACACTACGTTGCACTTGACTAGCTTTTGCACCTCTCAAAAAGACTTGTATGTTTCGAGCCTTGAAAACTCTTCCTGAAACTTGTTGATTGCTGAAACTCAGTCTTTGAAGCCAACTACAACCTTATTAGAAATGAATGAACTTAATGCTTCTTGCTTAGGGTCCCTTGTGTACTGAGTCATGGCTATACACACTGGAGTTGTCACATCTTTTATGCCAATCTTTTTGACAAACTCTAGTGGTAGACCACTCCCAAAACCTTTCCTTCCTTTTAAGCTTTCATTGTTTGATGAGTGAGGCCTTCTTCGGAAAGTCTTACATGCGCATAATGTTGAGAGTATCGGGAACGACAATGCTTGATCTTCATTTTTGCTAGATTGGACACTCTTTTGTCTAGCTATAGGTGGGAGGGTGAGTGTTGTGATCATGATTTGGGAGAAATGAAAAATAAAAAGGATAGACTCTTTGTGCTTAAGTGAATTGATTTTCTGGGATAAGTAGAGAACCTCTAGCTCTAGTTTTGAAAAGTCTTGGCCCCCAACCTAAAAAAAAAATATATATAAAAAAAAAAAGAAATCGAAAAAAAAAAAAAAAAAAGAAAGAAAAGGGGGCTAGCAAAGTTGTTAGGAGCTAAGAAATGTTTTGAGGTTGTAGAAAAATCCCTTGTAGATTTCAAAAAGAAAGAGTTAAAGTTCTTAAGATCTTTTGGTGAGAGATGTGAGTTGGGTTTGACATTTGGGAATGATTGTGTAATGATATGTTTGGGAAAAGGGTAGAACAATGGAGATTGAGCATTGTATGCATGAGTTGGTCCCTTTCTTAGATATATTATGTGCAATGTCAAGGCTACTTGTTTTGAGAGTAAACCACCTTAAAGATCATATGTTTTGAACCTCTTGAATCACTTGAATAAAAGCCTTCCCTTACCCAACCAAATGACTTGGACCAACTGACCATTTGCAAGAATTCACCTGATGTTTTGTGCTTAATGAATGTGAGAGTTGGTTGATTTGAATGTGTGGATGCTTGATGATGAGTGTAAGAACAAAAAGAGTTAAGATAGGCCTAGAGAAGCTAGAGTGTAATAAGAGAGTGTGCTAGTTGTGTTTCTTTTGGCTATGTGCTCCCACCTTCAACCTCTCTTCCTATGAGTTCTAGAAAGTTCACTTGTGGACAAGTAAAAGAACAAGTTTGGGGGAGTTGATATCTTGCATATTTGCATTGTTTTATCCATTCATCCATGAGCATTTTCATCATATAGATTAGGATTCAGACATGTTTAGGTTGCATTTTGCATACATGAGTCTCTATTAGGTACTGGAGTACCACATGAGGTTATTTGGAGCTCAAAAGAGGTGAAAAGAGTGATCTTTGGACGAGCACAGCCGGAGCGACCTCTCGGAGCGACGGCATGAGGTCGCTGTGCACCACATCCCGGAGCGACTCATCCAGAGCGACTGCACAAGGTCGCTCGCGTTTTCACGTCTGGAGACACACATTTACACCTCGGAGCGACCTTCCAGAGCGACGTGCTGAAGTCGCTCCCGAAGCTCAGAGCGACCATACCAGAGCGACAGGGAGAAGTCGCTCGCGTTTTCATCACCCGGAGACGCGAGAACGAGCCCGGAGCGACCTCTCGCAGCGACACAGCGAGGTCGCTCCCGAAGCCTGGAGCGACTTGTCGGAGCGACGGGCTGAGGTCGCTCCGTGTTTTGTTTCTGCTCGAACTTGTGATTTCTCAAGGGCATTTTGGTCATTTCATTATGCACGTTTTACATTTCTAAAACCTATGTTTTAAACATCTTTTGTAGCCACCAGAGGCAGATTATCTTTTAACTTTTGATCTATTGAGAAATACACAAGGATCTCTTGGATTTTGATTGTTATGTTCTTGTGTTCTTGTTGATTTCTTATCTATTTCTCTACATGATTAATCTGAAATCCAATATGGGTTTAAGAGGAATCATGGAGATTAGTGAGTAATCACCTTTTGAATTCATGGGTTAGGGAGATTAAGGGTGATTAGGTTAGAGCTAGGATGTTTTAGTGTAGATCATTCATATTTCCTTGCTAGTAGAGTAATCATAATGCATCTTCTGAGTTGGCCACTCAGTTGTTGATCCTTAGGCATTTCTCACCCGAAAGGTGTTCGATGAAATGCCCGAGACAACTCTCCTAGGCTTTTAGTATACTTTGCCAAAGACATTTGTTGTTAAAGATGCTAAGATAGCTAATAGACTTGTTAGTAATGATTGCTTTCATATTATTCAACCAAAGACATTTGATGTTTGAGATATGTTAGCAAATGAGCATTCATCTAGACATAGAGCTTGCTTAGAATTGTGTCTAGGCTTAAGGTTGATAGTTTGATTGATCATTTGCCATCCTTAGTTCGATACTTGATCACCCAAGGTCTAATCCCTATGCCCATGAGTTCTCTTTTCCTTTAGTCAAGAAAGTATCATTCTGTTATTGCTTTCTAGTTTTAGTCATAGTTTAAAACCCATCTAAATCATTGTTTGCACTTAGATTAAGTGAGTACTTGCATTCTCAGTGCTTTGATATCCCTCAGAACTGGTTCGACAATCATTTATACTACAACATTTGTCTTAGGAGCCTTGAAAACTCCTAACATCATTTATGAAAAAGATGATGAGATTAATTAATGCTAATCTTTCCCTCATCCTCTTGCTGTCTTGTCAAATCTATTGGAGAGAAGAGAGAGAGAAACAACTGTAACAGCATTTAAATCTCTAATCTCACATTCTCATCTCTCTCACTAGAAAAAAAGAAAAAAAGAAAGAAAGAAGACGAAACAGTTCTCTCAACTCTCTCTCTCTCTCTCTCTCTCTCTCTAGCCTCTAGGTTAGCATCATTCTCTCCTCGTGTGGGAGCAGAACTCTCTCCATCTCTCTCGAAATCTGCATTATTATTCAACTCACTGACGACAGTGCTGCTGATACTTTTTTGTTTTTGGACTGTATAGGTGTCTAAGCATTTTGGATCAGATCGGAGATGTCGGATGTTTCCGGCGACGGAGATGTATCGGCGAATGCAACTGAACCAGCCACAGCGTCGTATCCGTCACTGACTGTGTCGGCGTCTTTCAAGGAGAGCGGAGGCGGAGGAAAAAGCTCGTCGAAGAGGAGGCCAATTAGGCCGAGCTTCGACGCAGCGGCCGACAATGAGTTCATAACTCAGCTTCATGGCTCGGATCCAGTTAAAGTGGAGCTTAATCGACTTGAGAACGAAGTTAGAGGTTTGAAATATACAATGCTTTGCTTCGATCTATAGATTCTGATTCTTTTTATTTTTATTTTTTTTTGTTGATTTAGTTTTCTTGTGTGTTGGGATGTGCAGACAAAGATCGAGAGTTAGGGGAAGCTCACGCTGAGATCAAAGCGCTTAGGTTGTCTGAGAGACAGAGAGAGAAAGCTGTTGAAGAGGTTTATTCTTCTTCTTCTTCTTGTCTGATTCTGGTTTTTTTTTTTGTGTTGTGTTCGTTTGAGATTTAGCAATTCTTTTAAGGAAGTTCTTGTCTGATTTGTTTTGTTGTTTTTCTTGTCTGTTTTTTTTTTTGAGATTTAGAAATTCTTTAAAGAAAGTTCAATCATTTTCTTGATTTGTTTTTGGTAGATTCTTTTTTTTTTTTTGGATTCAGTTAATTAATAATGGTTGCTACATTCCACATCAGAGTTTAGATCTTTCATTCACCACAAAGTCTTTAAGTTTTTAACATGAAATGGTTCAGCTGCATTTATCCCAAGTGCATTCAGGATCTTTACTGCCACATAGTTCTTCGAACAATTATTACATCACGTGTTTGTTCTTGACTTCTATAAACTGTGAAGAGTTTTGAAGACTGGACCTGTTATTTATATTGACTTTTCCTCTTATGTGTTAGCTTACGGAGGAGCTTGCTAAGCTGGATGAGAAGCTCAAGCTGACCGAATCCATTCTCCAAACTAAAGTATTGGCTTTATAATCCTTCCTTAGCTTTGATTATGTTACACCTTTCAATTTATTAATACATATAATAACCGTGTTGCAGAATCTAGAAATCAAGAAAATCAATGAGGAGAAGAAAGCCTCGATGGCTGCTCAGTTTGCTGCTGAAGCCACCTTAAGAAGGGTCCATGCTGCACAAAAAGATGATGACATGCCTCCAATAGAAGCCATCCTTGCTCCATTAGAAGCTGAGCTTAAGCTTGCACGCTCAGAGGTGTTTTTACATTTCCTTTTTAAAAGTTTAACTGCTTCCCCTCTCTCTCTCTCTCTCTCTACCTTTATATTGAAATCACGATTCAACTGCTTTGTGTTTCTGAATAGATTGGGAAGCTTCAAGAAGACAACAGGGCTTTGGATCGTCTGACTAAATCAAAAGAAGCTGCCTTGCTTGATGCTGAGAGGACCATTGAAGGTGCACTGGCAAAAGCAGCCATGGTTGATGATCTTCAAAATAAGAATCAGGAGTTGATGAAACAAATAGAGATCTGTCAGGTTCTGACAGTTATCATCTTATTCTTTGTAGTTACTCTTATCACATGTCGTTTGCCAACAATCTGATTAGTTTTTTTTATTGTATGTTTTAGGAAGAAAACAAAATTCTAGACAAGATGCACAGGCAGAAAGTCGCTGAAGTTGAGAAGCTCACTCAGACAGTACGAGAGCTGGAAGAGGCTGTTCTTGCAGGTGGCGCTGCTGCAAATGCCGTGAGGGATTACCAGCGGAAATTCCAAGAGATGAATGTAAACTATACACACACAAATATAAAGCCAATAAAGTCTCTATAGTTTCTTGCTACAAGAATTGTCTATTGATAAAGAAATTGCATTCTTGATGTGTCTTTCAGGAAGAGAGGAAAACTCTAGACCGAGAGCTCGCACGTGCGAAGGTTACGGCAAACAGAGTTGCCACGGTGGTAGCAAACGAGTGGAAAGATGGTAATGATAAAGTGATGCCTGTGAAGCAATGGCTTGAAGAAAGAAGGTTCCTACAGGTTTAATACCCTCTCCTAGATACTTGGGATGAAACTTATCATGTCAACATTCTGACCTCTTGATTCTCTAACTCCTTGCAGGGAGAAATGCAACAGCTTCGCGATAAGCTTGCCATAACAGACCGAGCTGCTAAATCCGAAGCACAGTTAAAAGTAATGTATCTTTATGCATTAGTCCGCTTCTCTCATTTAATCTTCTGTTACATAAAACAGCAAGTAAAAGTTTGTGCAATTACCAGGAAAAGTTTCAACTACGGCTTAAAGTACTTGAGGAGACACTTAGAGGAACCTCAAGCAGGAACACACCGGAGGCAAGAAGCATGAGTAACGGACCCACCTCTCGCAGACAGTCACTTGGTGGATCTGACAACTTACAGAAGTTTCCATCGAACGGTTCCTTTTCGAAGAAAGCTCCAGTTTCTCAGATGAGACACTCCTTGTCTATAAACTCAACTTCTGTGCTGAAGAATGCTAAAGGAACATCCAAGTCATTTGACGGAGGAACAAGATCTTTGGACAGGGGGAAGGCACTCTTAAACGGACCTGGGAACTATTCTTTCAACAAGCCTGCTTCTGATGATGCCGCTAAGGAGACAGAGTTAGCAGCTAATGGGTGGAAAGAAACTTCTGAGGAGAAGCCACAAAGTGAAAACCCTGCAGCAACTGAGGATAGCGTCCCAGGTGTTCTGTATGATTTGCTGCAGAAAGAAGTAGTGTCTTTGAGGAAAGCATCTCATGAAAAAGACCAAAGCCTCAAAGACAAGGATGATGCCATCGAGGTATAGTTCTTTACATGTGTTTGTTTCTACTGTTAAGTGTTGTAAAGGGAGTTGTGAGTATATGATAATTTTGAGGTTTGTTTGTAGATGCTGGCGAAGAAGGTGGAAACATTAACAAAGGCGATGGAGGTTGAAGCGAAGAAGATGAGAAGAGAAGTATCTGCAATGGAGAAAGAAGTTGCTGCTATGCGTGTGGAGAAAGATCAGGACAATAGAGCCAAAAGGTTCTCAAATAGCAAGAGCTCTTCCAACACTGCCCAGATTCTTGCGTCAAGGTCTAGTTTTAACTTTCATGGTTTATTGTTTGATACACTTTGATTATTCAAACTGAATATGGTGTTTGGGGTATGTGCAGAGCTGCTGGACGAAGCGGCTTAACCAAGAGTAGCCAGTGAGATAGCAAGTAAAAGAATCTTTATAGGGCTCTTGTTATTTAACTTGTTTTTACTTGATTGTATTGCCAATATAACTTAGCATGCTTATGATCCTATCGTCACACCTATAAAAGAGAAGAGTTAGATGGGGTTTGAAGTTGGTTAGAGAAGTGAGAAGAAAAGCCTGAGGGAGGAGAGAAATGTTGACATTTTGGATAACATGTTCGTCTCCTTTTCGGGAAGTTAGTAGTTTGTGTTTGGGTGTGTATAGGTTTAGAGAGCCTTTGTATTGGCTTTGAGTTTGTGCAACTCTGATTCCTTATTTGTTTGTACTCTACTTTCAGTACTTGTGTGATTATTCGTTTGTATGTTTGGGTTTGCTGATATATATGTTTTTCTTATAAAATGCTTTTATTCATATACCTTTTTTTTTTGTTCAAAGCGTTTATTCATATACTTTTTGCTCTCTTTAACGTACCAACAGTCCACAGGTTTTGAGAAAAAAAAATAATAGCACAACCAAGAAAATCATGGGCCTAATAACAAAAAGCCCATTCATTATAGACCAAGATGACCCAAAGATTGAGCTAGGGTTTACTCACAAGTCCTGCCCCCTCATTCTAGTGGCATATAAATACAGTAGTGATGAGATCGTACCCTAACACCGTGCATCACCTTCGTTGCTTCTCTTCGAGTTTTCTTGATAGAATTTTTAGATCCTATGTCTTTCTATAAAGATTTATATATTCGTTTTGATAAATGTGTAGAAGTAGTTTGCCTCCGATGATGATCAAAACATAACTTTCGTTCTTCCGAGATTTTATCATGCGGAGAATTTATGGAGACCTGAACTGAGTGGAGGCATCTCTTTTTCAAAACTGTTCTTATATTTTTCTAAATTGCTTTCTCAAAACTAAGATTTTAAAAATTATTTGAATGAAATACTCTTATGATGTTAAAACTATTAACTTTCGTTCTCCTGAGATTTCAATGTGCTGAAAAATAATGGAGACCTGAACTGAAGAGTTTCTAACAGATCCAAGTTTTAATTTTTGTTATCGTGATTGTTACTAGTTTTAAAATTAAAAAAATTGCAGCATCAAACAAGTTTTATCCTTTAGACTGTATTGATCTTTGTATATTTTGTAATGAAAGATCTTGTAGGCTTTGGGCAATCGATTAAATGTCTTGTAGTGCCTAGAAAACGTGTGTGGATACACGATATGAAAAGGATTTATTAGTACTTTGTAAACTAAAATAACTGAAAACTGTGGATCAAACATTTTTAATTCACTGTATATTGTACTCATACTGGGTCAAAACCAGGCAAAATCATAGTTTCCAAAGTTGTTGAACATTTTGAACCAGACCCGGGGCAGGCCGATACTGAGCGAGTCAAAATTGTGACTGTTGTTCTTAACTCAAGATATCAATCTTTGTTTTCACCGAAGCTGTTGGTATGGCATTGTTGACATTGAATCCTTTCTATCACGGACTGAGTGTTTAAGTTATCTAGTATAGTAATAAAAAAAAATCGAGACATGTTATACTTAGGACAAAAGAATTGATGCTGTCCACGGACCAGGGTTTACACTTGGGACCAAAAATTGATGCATTCCCGTTTTGTTGTCATCAAGGTCCGCTTTCAATCCGGATGTCCTTGTTCGGTTTCAAGCTTGGAAGAAGGATAGTGATAGCCAGAAGGTAAGATGGGATGCACCGGTGGTATCGAATCTGTTGGGACATGTATTGAAGCAAATCATTAATTATGGGTTCAATAGTTAGATTAGATTGTTTTGCCGGTTTTGTGTCATGCCTTTCTTACAACTTATTATGTTCGTCTTGAGGTCTATTAGAGTTAAAGAGCCTGTTTATCTCGAGTGGTAAATGAACTCGGTTTGGTTGTTGTGAAAGTTACAGAGATGATTTAGGGCCTGACTGGTTCAACCGCAGCGGTTGCGGTTGCGGGAGTTTGCGGATGTGGGTGGTTGCGGTTTCTAGCGGTTTTAAGAGATTTGTACGACTGGTTCTGCGGTTAGAAATTGGTGCGTTTGCGGGATACTTATGACTGGTTAACTACCAAATGCAGCAGCGGTTAAATAATAAATTAACAATATTTACATTTTATACAATTATAAAAATATCAAAAATAATAATATTATAATAAATATAAAAGTTATATTTAGAAAGTTATAGTTTATTTTTTTTTTTAAATATAGAAAATATTTTTATTTTAAAGTTTTATAATATTAATTAAAATATAATAGATATATTTTAGCATTTTTATAATTCCAATTTAATTTTTTTATTGAATATTTTTATTTTTGTATTTATATTGTTTTAGAAAAAAAAGAATTTTTTTTATCCTCCCGCGACCGCCCGCAACTGCAAACGTTAGCTGGAACCAGCTTTTGAATTTATGAGGTTCAGAGCGATTTGGAGCGGTTTGAAGCGGTTTGTATCGATTTGAGCGATTGTTGCAAAACGCCAACAACCGCTACCAACCGCAAAAGCTGCGTTTGCGGGTGGTAGCGGGAAAACCAGTCATACCCTTAATTAGTTAGCGTATAATCTAACTTAGTGATTCAAGTGTTAGAAAATTGCATCATTTGTACGTCAGATCAAAAACTTATGTGGTTGTAATTCCAAGTTTACAAATTGGGTAATGAAAGTTGATTTTGAGTAAAAAAAATTGGACGGTCTAGTTCACACTATCGTCTAAAACAATAAAAAAAACTACAATTGACAAAAATGAGTTATAGCAGACAGGAATTTTAATCAAATAAATCTTTGGTCTTTTCTAAATTTGAGCATATCAGATGTGTTTATAACTCTCTCAATCAATATTCTGATTTTTCAAGACAATTCTTAAAACAGAATAAAAAGAAAAATTCATAAAACACATCCAAGAATCTAGGGACTATCATGTCAGTGTATACTCTGAATCATCAAGAGTCTATTTCCGATCTTTCCGCTTCCGTTCAAGTCTCTGCCTCTTGTCGTCATCCCACTCATGATCATACATTATATACCAAAGGTCAAGGAAATTGCTAGTAAAATCTGAAAAAATAATATCGATGATGCGTCATAAAGGGATTGTTTCATGATGCAAACTCAAGCAGTGGGAGAGAGATAATAAATTGGTTCTCTCTCTCTCTCTCTCTCTCTCTCTCTCTCTCTCTCTCTCTCTCTCTCTCTCTCTCTCTCTCTCTCTCTCTCTCTCTCTCTCTCTCTCTCTCTCTCTCTCTCTCTCTCTCTCTCTCTCTCTTTTTTAAGGATACGGGTCAAGATCACGACAAGACATCTTGCTGGAAGCTTCTTTACCAAGATATCTGATGTTTGGCTCTTCAAGATAACCTCAATGTTGCATCATACTACTAGTGCCCTTTCGCTCTCTGCCTTCGTACGATGATGGTCCCATACCCATTGATAAAGATGACTGATGTGGCATTGGAGAGTATTCCCCTGGCTCTGCAGATGAGAGACCCGTTGATCCCTCTTCGTCTTCCTTCTCTTGGAGGCTTCAAAATCATCTTTCAATGGGATACTTCTTTCTCTCTCTCTCTTTCCCTTTCTCTTTCCCTTTCCCTTTCTTCTCCCTGCATAGAGCAGAGTAGACATCAGTATTTTTATTTCTATGCGTAAACAGGACAACACTCCATATAGTTTCTATTTTCCTTATGATAAGTAACTCATAACATGTGAATATTCTACATCTTTTGATACCAACATGGATAAGAGGAGCCATGTTACCTTCACAATCATTGTTTCTTGGTCATCTTGCTTTCGGTCACGAAAATCATCATCTCTTCTTCGTCTAGAATCTTCCACAATAACTGATGTATTCTCCTCAGAGCGTCGAGTATTGTTATCGCTCTATGGATAGCTTGGATTGCTTTTCTAGTGTCGATTTTTTTTTCAGGTGGGCGGTTGCAGGTTATAGCCGACTCTGATGTGGGTTTCTAATTCTTCCATCGATCCTGGTCAAGCAGCCTTCAAGCGTCCATTGGTGGTTTATCGAGCTTGCATCTCAATCTCTATTTCATAATGTGAAGGAAGATTTGAGGTTTCTAGGAGACTGGAGTTTGTTTGGTTTGCGACTTGATTGGAAGGAGATCTTGAATGGGCCTTCGGCTGGAGTCTATTGTGGTCTTTGGCTTTCTTGTTCTTCCTTGTGGCATCCGGTCTCTGCTACGGTTAGTACTGGTTGTTCTCATCGTTTAACCTCATGTTGAATTTAGGAATTCATTTGATGAAGCGTCGAAGCGGGGAAGTTGTGCGGTGACTTAGTTTGCAGCCGACGGTTTTCCGAAATTCTTTGTAAGGGGCTGTGGAGCTTATGTTCAATTGCGACGGTCTTGGAGTAGTTGATCGTCATACGTGTATGTGTCTCATCTTTGGCTGCTCGAGTTGAAGGCTTGTTCTCTGATGGCTTCTTTTGTTTAAGAAGTGGTAAGTGTGTTGGTTCCTCGTGGTTCCTTTGGGAACGGTTGTGAAAATTTCGGTCCAACTCTAATAAGTTAGGTGTGTTTCGATTTTCCACTCAAGCATACTTCCAGCTTCGATCAGCTTCATCTTTCATGAATTTTATGTTTGTTCTCCAGTTTTCTATTAGCATATTAGCTTCTTTTGGTTTTATAAGTTTGTAGAATCGGTTTTAGTTCCTTTTGTTTGGCTCTGGGTGGTAACTTATATCACGCCGTCTTATTTCTCCAAAAAGGTTTATACCTTTGCAACTGAATATCGCTTCGGGCCTGTTGGGGTGGGGGGGTGGGGGGGAGCAGAAGCATGTTCCCAATAAGATAAAAAAAAACATAAGAAGTTAGATAGAAAAAGGATAGAGAAAGCAGACATATTTTAAAACATGTAAAATTTCAGCCCCCTCCCCCCCCCCCCCCCCAAATCTTCTCTGAATTGATGATATTATGTTTGATTTTCCTTCAAAAGAGGCAAAAAGTTAGATCTATATAAAGATCAGATTAATAAAAATTGTTGTTTGATATAAGACATTGATTATAAGTTCTTTATACATGAATCACACATATGTAGTATTGCTATAGCAATCACAACCATGCATGAACCGCAATCGCAAAACACTGTACATAAAAAAAACATTCTTTAGAAGACATCAATGAAAGTTTTGTATTTCTAATCTGACACACTTTTTTAATCAATAAAATTTTGTTGGTGATGTTTACAACACACCACATATTAAGTTGTATACGTTGTTATTTGATTCATATATTTCATATATTTTTAATAACATTAATCTTGTCCTAATATGTGGTAGTGTTTACCCTAGTTAACAATAATTTCCTTTAATATATTAAAGGGGAATTGGACTGTATAACCTTTAAACAAATTATAATTCATTAGATAACAAATTATAATTCATTAGATAACTTTCATCTACAATATATGTATTTTATGTAATAATGTTATATTATCCTTCAATTCAACCTGTGTAAGAATTATTTATTATAAAATAATAAATAAATAATTTAATAAATTGTGGTTATCATTGGTACACATCTCTTTTTTTCTTCTTCATCTTCTCCTACATTCTCTGTTTCTTTTTCATACATACGAACACAAACCACTTCATCTCAAGACGAAGAAAGAGCATGGATTTGAGCTTGTGGAATTGAGTTTGGAGGAGAAGATGGCACCGTAGAGAACGACGAGGTGACGTCACGATTTCTTTTTTTTTTAGTTTCTTTAATGTTGTTGATTTTGATTTTTTCGATGTTATTTAAATTGTTATAGTATACTGTATTGATATGGTATGGTGAAGAATAATTACTCTGGACCGGTGAATGTGTGTATCACCATGTCTGCAAAAAGAGGAAGATGTGAAGAAGATGAACTTGCCGACTATACTATATGTAATGAAAGAAAATTATAGTCTAGTATGATTCTTATATTTTTTGTACCATTCGCAAGTACCAAACTAAATAGTATGCTACAGTTGTTGTATTATTGTACCATCGATTGTTTGATAAATTCATTATTAATTAATTTCTAGCTTACAACTATATGTACTATACTATGTATTTTGTTCTATACTATTTGAGTTTAGAGTTTATACTTGAGTTTAGGGTTTAGAGATTTAGATTTAGGGTTTAGTATTTGGAAGGTGGGGGTTGAGGTTTGGGTTTAGTGACCATATTATGTATGTTCCATTTGACGATTAAGAAATTTTGCTTACCAATTTGTACTATATTTTATATTTTGTTCCATTCTATTTGGGTTTAGAGTCTATACTTAGGTTTATGGTTTAATGATTAGGATTTAGGGTTTAGTATTTGAAAGGTGGGACTTTAGGTGTGGGTTTAGTGATAGCATTTTTGTTTTAGTATTCAAAAGTTAGGTCTAAGTTTAGCATTGAGCAGTTGTGTGTTGGATTGGAGTCCTATACTATTCAAAAATTAGATTTAGATTTAGTTTAATATTACATAATATTATATACTATTTTTCAGATTTTGATAATTGGGTTTAAGGTTTATATTTAGGATTAGGATTCAGTAATTAGGGTTTAGGATTTAGTATTTAGATGGAAGATTGATGTTTAAAGTTTAGGATTTAGTATTTAGGAGTTGAGGTTTGGAGTAAAATTTAGTATTTACTAGATGTTAGTGAATTTTGAATCATATTATATTTCAGTGATATAGTATAGAAAAATCAGATGCATATTTATGTATTAAACAAAAGTGTGGTATTGGTTGTATTACGTGTGATACTTAATTGTGGAGTGTCAAATTATCGATGTCATCAATTTTCTCTCTCTATTACCGGTAACTTGAACAAAAAAAAAATAGTATCGAATAAAACTTGGCATAATTGTCATAGACTTAATTATGTCAAAATCAATGATCTGCACTTAATTTATTTTTTTAATTTGGTCATTTGGCAAATTGAGCGTATATTAATGACCATTTTGACATTGAAATGATGATGAATAGTTTAACGAATCTATTAACCATCATCGTCCACTTGTTAGTTATCTAGAAGCTGGTTTAGAGAATTGGAAGAGCAGTACTTATATCAACATGCCTACCATTCCCTGAATATCAGTTTTATTCAAATACATTCGCTTTATATATAACCATTCTAATAATAACAACTAAAATCAATTTACACACAATCTGAGATTTATTCCTGATTTAGTTGAGAGAATCCCAAATTAGCTTAAGCTATCCAGAGATTCATTCGCTTCCACAAGAATCACCACAAATACAAATACATCTCTCTTTCTCACACCAACGAGATTCGCAACCATGTTCAACAAGAAAAATCAATCCACTGGCTCGGGCGATGGCGGCTCGGTATCCCGAACCGGAGCAGACTCTCCGTACCTCCAAAAAGCACGCTCAGGTAAAACCGAGATCCGAGAACTCGAAGCTGTTTTCAAAAAATTCGACGTGAACGGAGACGGCAAGATCTCATCCAAAGAGCTCGGCGCGATCATGGCGAGCCTAGGTAACGAGGTTCCAGAGGAGGTCCTGGAGAAGGCGATCACGGAGATAGATCGGAAAGGAGACGGTTACATAAACTTCGAGGAGTTCGTTGAGCTGAACACGAAAGGGATGGATCAGAACGACGTGCTTGAGAATCTGAAGGACGCGTTCTCTGTTTACGACATCGACGGGAACGGATCGATATCGGCGGAGGAGTTGCATGAGGTTTTGAGGAGTTTGGGGGATGAGTGTTCGATCGGGGAGTGTAGGAAGATGATTGGTGGTGTGGATAAGGATGGTGATGGGACGATTGATTTCGAGGAGTTTAAGATTATGATGACGATGGGATCGAGACGTGATAATGTCATGGGTGGTGGTGGTGGTGGTCAGAGGTAGAGAGTTTAATGGCCGAGTGATGTTTTTGTTCGTCTTTGTATTCGTTTTGTTCGTCCATTGTTATTATTCCATCATTGTTTCAATCTTTTTTTTTCTTGTACTTTGGAAGGACTGCATTGCCCTTCAAGCTAACGTGATTTTTTAAAAATTTATTCAACTCTTTTTGTTTCAGTTCTGCCCAGAATTGAATAATTGAACAGTGAAAAGTTGTGTGAATACAAATATTTTCATCTTTAACTATTTAGAAAGAATTGTGTAACACAAATTAAGTGTATAATTTTAATTTATAAAGCTATATAAAATAGAATGTTAATCAGAAGTTTTGAGTCCAAAAACTTTTATTCGTGGATTGTTTGGTTTATTTTGGAAAGCTCACAGTGACAAGCTTTTTAAAGGTATTGACTACGAATTAATCCACACTGCACCACATGCAACAAGTGAGTATTGAGCATAGTATGAGGCAAACTTAAGTACTGAAAACTTGAGGTCGTTTCAGAACTCTTCCTATCCTCAAACCGTATGTTTGAGGGACATGTATATTTCATTGATTGTTGATTGTTCTTGACATCAAGACATTCTCTTCAATGGTATCAAATGGCTGTGTATGGGGATTGGGGGTTGGATGACTCACATTGTATGCTAAATGCCCGTAATCAGTCACGTCGATTGCCATCTCTGGTTTTCCAACTCTCAAGCATCGAGACAGATTGTCGAGATATGATCAAGAATCAAGATGTTATATACCACTCGAAAGAATAAAGCATGGTATAATTTCTCAACCGAATTCAAGAGTTTGCACGATTAAAAGGATGCTTCTCATTCTTCTCTATCTCTCCTATATTGGACTGCTATCTCCTCTCTCACGATTCGTTGACCAAAACCACTAAATTTCATTGTAGCAAATTATTTCAATATATAGTAAAAGCTCTATAAATTAATAATGTTGGGACTATGATATTTTATTAATTTATAGAGTTATTAATTTTTAAAGTTTTTTAGATATTTTAGATTTTTATTTATAAAATAAGAAAATAGTTAATTTTACTGTATTTACACTAAGTAAATTTTAAATTTTTGACTTCTATTATTTTATTATATTATTTGGTGTATATATTTTTTTTATGTTTCATAAAATTTAAATGTGTTTTAGATAAAATTTAACTAAATATTATCAAAATATATTGAATTATCCAGAAAATAATAGAGATAATTTCATTGTGAATATAAAACGAAAAATATAATGTTTAGTTTGTACTTATATAAAATGTATATATTGTTAGATTATTAATTTATGATTTTTATGGGAGCATATATTTATATAAGATTTTTTTAAAAAATTATTATTTTATTATTTTATCGATTTGTCCAACTCGAAATCAAAGAAATTTAGTAATTATAGTATTTATTAATTTGTATTAATTTATAGAGTTTATATTGTAGTTTTTCATAAGTTTGTGATGTAAAAATAGTTTTGAGCCCAAGAAAAAATCAGTTATCAACTTTTAGTGAAGCCCATTAAAGATCTTTGAGCCACCCGTAGTGTATCACCCGACCCGAATAGAAACTAAACCCGGTCGTTTCGCTCTGTTCCGGATCTATCTTCACCTCTCTCGAGGCAACTCTGGACAGAGTCAGAGCCTAGTTGCAAGTGAGTCATGGCCACGTCGAAACTAGCAATAACTTCTCTGGCAGCTCACATTCGTCCCTTCACATGCTCCGCCGCGTCTCAACCCTCCCGTTTAGCTCCTCATCCGCCGGACCTCGTCCGTTGGATCAAAAGAGAAGGCGGCTTCGTTCACCACGCCGTCAAGCTATCTCAGGATACTCCATTCGGCATCGGTCTCATCTCCACCGAGCAAATCCCTCAAGGCACCGACCTTATCTCTCTCCCTCCTCACGTTCCCTTACGCTTCGAATCAGATGAAACGGCACCGTCTCCTCTCCTCGCCGCCTTAGCCCGTCGAGTTCCCGGTAAGCGTTAATATCTCGCTTTTGTTCAATGTTGATTACTGCTGATATTAGAGAACAATCAATTAATTATTCAGTTATCTTGAATCTTGAAGCTTAACTGTGATTTGGCAGAAGAGTTGTGGGCAATGAAACTGGGATTGAGACTATTGCAAGAGAGAGCCAGTGCTGATTCTTTCTGGTGGCCTTACATTAGCAATCTCCCTGAGACTTACACCGTTCCCATATTCTTTCCCGGAGAAGACATCAAGAACTTGCAGTATGCTCCTCTTCTCCACCAGGTTATATAACACATCCTGAGTCTCATTCTCTACAATTTCAATTAGGTGATGGAAGATTTGCTGTCTTCTTTGGAAGCAGGTTAATAAAAGATGCCGTTTTCTCCTTGATTTTGAGCGAGAGATTAGACATACTCTTGAAGATGTTAAGGCTACTGATCATCCTTTTAGCGGTCAAGATGTGAATGCATCTGCACTCGGGTGGACCATGTCGGCTGTTTCGACTAGAGCGTTTCGTTTGCATGGTGATAAAAAGCTTCGAGGTGGGTCTTCTGATCATGTTCCCATGATGCTTCCTTTGATAGATATGTGCAACCACAGCTTCTCACCTAATGTCAAGATTATTCAAGAACAGGACGGTTCTGACTCAAACACCCTTGTTAAGGTTCTGTGTCTTAGATCTCTGTTTCTCAAGTGTTTTTCTTTTATATTTATTTATCCCACTCTTTCTTTGTGAATCAGGTCGTTGCAGAGACTCAAGTTAAAGAAAATGATCCGTTGCTACTCAATTATGGTTGCCTTAGCAACGATTTTTTCCTTTTGGACTATGGCTTTGTGGTTGAATCAAACCCGTACGACACCATTGAGCTTAAATACGATGAAGGGCTCTTGGACGCTGCAAGCATGGCGGCTGGTGTTGCTTCCCCAAAATTCTCTTCTCCAGCTCCATGGCAACATCAGTTGCTTTCCCAATTGAATCTCGCCGGGAAAATGCCAGACCTCAAGGTATTCAAATCGTTTTCTTTCGACTCGATAGCTAAAACAGTCCCTAGATGAAAAATCAAATGAGAAAACTTAACCATCTCTCTTATTCTGATAGGTAACCATAGGAGGTCAAGAGACAGTAGAGGGAAGACTATTGGCAGCTATAAGAATACTACTTTCCAGTGACTTGGTGGAAGTAGAGAAGCATGACTTAGAAGAGCTCAAATCTTTATCCTTCACAGCCCCTCTTGGAGTTGCCAACGAGATTGCTACTTTCCGAACTGTAATCGCTCTTTGTGTGATTGCATTGAGCCACTTTCCGACAAAGATAATGGAAGACGAGGCTATACTGAAACAAGGTGTTTCAGACACAGCAGAACTGAGTATCAAGTACCGAATCCAGAAGAAATCAATGATCATAGATGTCATGAAAGACCTCACAAGAAGGGTTAAGTTACTATCAGCTCAGGAGACACCAAGTGCTTCGTAATGATGATAAGCATCATCTTGTAAGTTCTATAGGCTTTGCTTGTTCCGAAACCTCAGTTTCCAAAATAATAATTTGTTTAAGATTGTTCACTTTTGAAAACATATAGCAATCGAGCGTTTTCTATGAACTAGTTGGTTCAAAGATTAGAAGGGAATGCAAAAGATGTGTTGATACATGGTATTAAACAGGAGACTCATGATAAGAGTTTGACGGCCGAGCTCTGTGTTGTTCGTCTTCCTCGTTTTGTTCATCCATTCTTTTATTACTCCCTCTGTTTTTTAATTGTAAGTAGTTTAAGCAAAATTTATTTGTTTCAAAATATAAGTAGCTTTCATAATTTTAAGTAACTTTTATTTTTACTAGGTCCTTGTCCGCGCTACGCGCGGATAGTATTTTAATTTTTTTTTTATATTTTTATACTATTATGTCAATTGTTTAGTTTTATAAAATGTTATGTTTTTACTGTAAATTTGGAATTAAAAATCTAATTTTTCCTTACTGTAAAGTAAGTTAATTTTTTTGAATCTTACCACAACACATTATACATGAAGAGAATATAGTTGGTCTTTATATTCTTATTTGCTGTAATATTGAAAATTTTGATGATTTGTTTAAATGGTTTTTTTTAATTATATATTTTAAGATTGATTTTTCGTGACTACATTCTATAATTATCTTAAAAAAATTGTTTGTCCCATATAGACATCCACATAAATATGAACTTCTTATAAATTTGTTCATTGGAATATTTAGTTTCACTTTCAACTTTATTCTCTTTTTTGGCACCCTCATGCTAACTTGTGGGGCTAGCCAACTTGGTGCAAAAGGGTTTAAAAAAGCTGATCGAGATGCGCGTGATCGGACACGTTTTGCTAGGCTATTCGTACAGAATTTTAAAGATCTAAGAATATAAGCAATAGAAAGTTCAGAAAATTATTTAGATACAGCATGTATTTCGTCTAGCTCCGAGTCCAAAGCAGGCCAGTCTTCCTCCTTTTGAATGAGTATAACCAGTTGTTCACAGTTGATTGAAAGACCATCTCTTTGTGTCCAAACTTCAGTATCACTTGCATTGCGCATAGCAAACCTTCAGCTTCCGCTTGCAGTGGTGATTTGGTGCGTGTATATTGGCCCTTGCTCCAAACAGCATTGGAAACTCACCATCCATTAACACAAAGCCAAGTTCATATATATCTCTTTCATTTTATCCAGGATGTCTAGCAAGAGCGTTTCTTTGCGGAGGAACAGTTGTGTCCGTTACTTCAACTCCCATATCAATCTCCATAATCTCGTCTATACGTTGAGATATCCTCCAACAATCTGCTTCAATTTTATTCGCTAATGGAAAATACATAATTCATACGACACTATTAATTATTGTTTTTTTTTGTAACACCGATACGACAAACTTATGTTTGATTTAACAAAACTCTTATTTTAATTTTGTATTAAAGAATCAATCATATTTCATATTATCCATAATTTTAGTAAATTTGCTTATTTGTCATGTTTTTATTAGGTTTTAGCTAAGTCATTGATTTATTATTTATTTTTAGCTAAGTCACTAATTTATTAATTAAAAAAATACCCTTAATTAATATTATATATATATTAAAAAATAAATTTTATTTTAGTAATATTAAATTTCTATTTTATATTAAAATTTAGTTAGTTTTTCTTATTTTTCATATTTTATTAGGTTTTAGACTTTTAGATAGGTTATTGATTTATTATTAATTTCTAAGTGATTCGCTAATGTGTTAATTAAAACAATACCCTTAATGAATTTTATATATAATTAAAAAAGAATTTTATTTTAATCATATAAAATTTATATGTTATATTAATATTAAATAATTGATTCTAAAATAATATAATAAAATTATCAAAAATTGAAAAATAAGATATTTTTTATATATATTTTGTTGCTATCTGAAAACAATATTTTTATTATAAAAGTTAAGAAGATACAAAAAATTATAGTTAAATATTATTCAAGAAAAAAACATTTATATAAAGATATTTTCTAAACTATTTCTAAGATATGAGTGTTTTAAAAAAATTAACACAGGATGTTTAGAACACGGGATTATGCTTATGAGAGAGTGGCTCGGGAATAGGCTTCGAAATGGGTCGAATGGGCTCCGAAAATAGCTTATTTTTTTTAACTCAAACTCAAGTCCGGATGACATGGCATCTTGATTGGTTCACAATATTTTGCCCATGTGGCAAGGCTTAGAAAGTAGGGATTTAGTCCCTTTTATATAGTAGGATTGGATATAGTGTTATCAATCAAATAATATATACTTATTTATGATTGGTTTAACTACACCTAATTTATATATCAAATGCTATTTTTGAAAAAATTAATAACTTTCTTAATATTTGTGCATTCATCTAAAACTACTTACAATAAAAATACAGAGGGAGTATTTGATTATTGTTTCAACTTACAATATAAGTTTTTAATCAAAAACTAATATATAATAAAAAAAACAAGTTAAACAAAAATTAGTTTGAAAAAAATAAAAAGTAACAAGATATAACAAAATAAATAATACACCAACTAGGTAATAACCCGGCCTTGGACGGAATGTGATTATTAATTTCATTATTTTTTTTAATAAGGAGACATTAATCTGTTTAATCTGGATATCGGTTCAGTTTTGGGTTGTTTTTTGGTTTTTAGTCTCCTAAAATATAACTATCATTTTAAGTCAGTATTTATTTGGTTTGTTTTGTTAAAATATTTGATGTTTTTGTTTTTTCTGTGATAATCAAAAATTACTATTATTTGTTTGTTTTCATGTTATGAATCTTAGATAGTCGTAATGTCGAACCAATGGTTTCATATTATAGTTTTTTAAACGGATAATAGTTAAAAAAAAAAATTATTAAGACAAATAATTTTACTACAATTTGGTCGATAGTGAAAGAAGCATTAAGAAAAAAAAATACAGTAAAACCTCTATAAATAAAAAATGTTGGGACTTTACAATTTTATTAATTTACAGAGATATTAATTTACCAAAGTTTCCTTTTTTTAGATTGTATCTATTTTTTGACTATTTTTGTTTATAAAAAATGAAATATTTGACTTTCATATTGTTTAATTATCTTATTTGGTATATATTTTTTATGTTTTATGTGGTTTTTGATATATTTTATTAAATATTATCAAAATATAGTAAAATGTTAAGAAAAATAGATGTATTTTCATCGATATAAAACCAATAATATAATGTTTAGTTTGTACTTGTATAAAAATACATATAGATATATTATTAATTTATGATTTTAATGGGACTATATATTTACATAGAAGTTTTAAAATATTATTATCTTATTATTTTATCGATTTCTTTCATATTTTACACCGGCCCAAATTGGGACCGACAAAATTTATTAATTGTATAGATTATTAATTTATCGAATATTAATTTATAGATGTTCTACTGTATATGCGTATAACGGATCAAATTGGATATTCTTTCCCAAAAATATTGATATTTGTGATTTGTTTTTTTTTTTTACGGATATTGCATTTTAGTATTTGATTTGCTTCATAGAGTAATGGATATCCGGATTTTTCGGTTCGAATCAAAATTGATAACAAATTGAATGAAAATTTATGAATAATTTGTCCAGCTCTATTCGTAAACAGTACAAATAACGTAAAGAAGAACCATGCATGTTAATCCCCCTATACATTAAAAGAGAAGTCACTTTATTGATTTCTGATGACATGTCGCTCATAGGTGAAGCTTCAAAAAAATTGTTATAATTTGATTGGTCGATTGTTTTTAATTTTTATTTATTTAAATTAGATCTAAAAATTTAAGGTAAGTTTAAAAACATTTAACATCACTTGCCATATAATCTAAAGAATATTACAAATAATAATTTATGGCAACTAAATCTCGAAATTATAGAAAGATTAATAATGTTATATATCATTACTTTTAATATTTATAAACTATAAAATATAATGAACAAATTTTTATATAAGATAATTATAATATTTTTATATTCTACTTGATGAATTGTATTCGAATATAATTATATAATAACTATTTTAAATATTACAAAATCCAAACATGTTTATTAATATGATTTTTAAATTATTTATCGTTGTTTACAGAATAAATTTATCAGAATTTTAAAATTATTTATATAATGTTATAAATTATTTATAAAAATATAAATCCTACTATATATTGATTGAGAAGTCATATAAGTGATTTTTTTATTACGTATTGATCATAAATGAACTCTTCAAACTGTTATAATTTGATTGACCGATGATTTTTAATTTTATTTATTATAATTATATCTAAAAGGAAAGGATAATTCAATTACCGCTTTGCAAATAATCTACATAATATTAGAAATAATTATTTATGGTAACTAATTGTTGAAACTATGAAAGAGTAATAATGTGATCAATTTTTTCATATTTATAAATTACATAAAATAATACACAAAAGTGTTTATTTGAATTGATATAATGATTTTATATTCGTATAGAAAGAATTATATTTGTTTATAAAGTATCATAATAACTATTAATGTCTAATAATTCAATGCATTCTTTATAAATCATTTATAAAATTACAAATACATTTATAAAATTATAAATACATTTATAAAAATCAGACGTTTTAAATTATTATAAGAGGTTCTAAGTCATTTATAGAAGCTTATTTATTAATTTATAAAATGTATTTTGAAAATTTACCATGCTATTACAATATTTTGATTTTTTTTCATTTTAATGGTAAAATTCCTCAACTATGTTTACTTAGTGTAGAAACCCCTAAACTAAATATTTACTGGTATTAATAGTAATTATGACCTATAAGAGTTTAATTCATTAAATAAAGTTAGTTTAGGGGGTTTTTTCGTTAAATACTTAGTTTGTGGGTTTTTTCCCAAAACAAACTTAGTTGGAGGGTTTTGACGTTAAAATTTCTTATTATTTTCTTATTATCTATTATTTAAATCCTTATAGTGGGACTTGTTTTATCAAAAACCAGTTTCAATCAACTGATGGGATATATTATTTCCTAATATCATGCATTTAATATTTAAATATATATATATATATATATAACAAGATTTGAGTTATCAAAATTATGTATATATTATAATCAGAATATTTTTAAAAATTTATTAGAAGATATTTTATCTCATAGCTGAATTAAAATTTATTAGAGGATATTATATCTCATTGCTTCTCTTGAAAACTAGGTCATTTAGAAACTTAAACTAATTTTCTATATAAATATCGCACCACCCACATTAGTTTTACGCATCTATCTTTTAAGTTTTCATATGTTTTTGATCGTTATAATTTAAATTCTAGTTTTGTGATCTTTCGCAGGTGTATTATAATCAATAAGTAACTCATAGACGGGAACACCATTACTGGTAATTTTATGGGGGATTCTTCTTCTCCGTTTATTTTTGGTCTCTTCCTCTCCATGTTGTATCTCTATCTATATTTTTGCATCAGTAGTGATTCAACTAACAAAAAGAGATGACTCTGTTTATCCAGGAACTGATCATCCATTTCGAAAAAGTTAATTCTTTTTTTTATAAAGTTAAATCACTTATCAAGAATATAATATAAGATATGTATGCTAATCAAGTGCAATTTATTTATTGTGCGTGATCCTCTTCGGTACGTCTGAGAGCCAAAGGTAATTTCAAAGCTTTTTAAAAACTTTGAAACTCATTGATGTTGTCCTATCAATTATATCATTTGATATCTTTAAATATTTTTGTTAGAATTACCTCTTTTCTGACTCAAAGTTTAGAGAAGGAAACCGTAAATCATCTCTGCTGTTACAATAAAACCAATGATAATAAATCTCAGGTAATTCAAATCTCCCTTTTATATTTCATGGCTGATTTTTTATTAGGGTTATGCGTGAAATATTTATTTTTTTCTCAATTATATTTTTTTGATGTTTTAAGATTAGTGTTAAATATGATCGTTTTCTAAACGTTCTAATGTATTCTTTATTCATATGAACATAGTATAAATATCAATATGTAACATCGAATCTTTCATATTAACTATATACATGTAACATAAGTATTATATAGTTGTAAATATAATATCAATTTAATATTAATGTTAATGCCCGCACATGCGTGCAGGCGGTCTACCTAGTTTTATATTAAAAAAACGTAAAGTACATAGTGTGAACATATTTATGTAGATTTTAGCTGAGAAACTCTCTACATGTGACATGTGTCCATTTTAGTGTGAACGCATTTATTATAATGCTTCTACATGTGACATGTGTCCAATTAAGTGTGAACGTATTTATTACAATGTTTTTTCTTTAATATATAAGAGATCTGAAATCTGTTTGATATGAAAAGAGTAAACATTCTGTGTTTTTTGTTGATGTGTAGGATTTTTTAACTATTTCTTGTGTGTTCTCTGCCAAATCCATCATTGGCAGGTTATACCAATCTGTAAATACTGTATTTTAATAACATAGATACACTTTATTTTATTCAATAATATAATATTTAACGTATGAGCTAGGCCAATTGACTGATTTTATAGGCAGATAACTAAAAAAATGTAGAGTCAAATTTCTTTTTGATTTATTTATTTGTAGAGTCTACCTTGATGTAAGCTACTTGATTAATTTGAAATTGTGTGAGATCATCTCTTCTTGGAAAATGTATTCACACAGTTTAGGTGTACATTCTTTTTTCTGATTACCAGAAACAAAATGTATTCAATGGTGAATTGTTCAAACTTATAACTAAGTCTTCAATTGCTATTAACAGGTTTATAACTCTCCGCCCACCTACGGCTAATAGGTTACCATTCTTGTTCATTCAGTCCGCGGGACCATTCTATTCGACGGACGGTGCAATAATATTTTGAAGGCTCAAAATCATTGCTTACTGACTATGCAATCACTACATGACTTTTTTCCGTGCTTTGGCCTCATTTACACGGTATCGCGAATCAATCTCTGATGGATCACCTTTCTTCTACTACTCCATCTCAAATACGCTTAATCTTGTAATTCTAAATGGATGTGTGATTAAAAAAATTAGTGCGTTTTTGGTAACATATGTAGTCAAATCAATTTTCTTAATCATTTCCATATACTGTACCAAGAACCGGTATATTTCAAGGTTATCCCAGACCCACGTTATATTCACATAGTTTAAGGATTACTAGGTGACCGGCCCGCACCCTGTGCGGGCATAAGAATATGATCGGTCCGCACTCTGTGTTCTCTCCGCCCGTATCTCACGAGAGGGAACACAGTAACGTCAGTATGAAGAGGCAGATATTGTGTGTATGTATAATTGCAACGTCACAAAATATTTTGTGTGTTTACGAAGATACTTTCAGTAAAAAAATAGAATAAATAGTGTATAGTTTTAGAAATAACAGATTTTATATTATCATTAATTAGAATTGTATTGTATATGTTTCGTAATTCTTAATTTTAGGTGAATAATATTATTTTTCCATAAATAATAAACAAACATTTATGTAGACATATTAAAAGAAAATATAACAAAAATCAAAATATTATCCATAAATAATATAAATTATGAAGTACATTTCTCGATAAAGAAAGCAAATTCAATTAGAAACTTGGAAAAAATTAAATAAATTTTGTAAGGACGGGTTAACATTATTTGATAGATTTATAAATTTTTAAATTTTATTGAACATGAAATAATATTAAATTGACATACCGTCATCGGTCTCCTAACTCATCACAACCCATCTAGAAAATACAAAAAATAAATAATTGCAACAGTTTATTCATTTTAAAATTTGTATTTGAAAAAAATAAGATTAAAATTACGTACCGTGACTACGAAATATTCTGAAAAACTTGTTTGTAGACAACATTCAATATTTTTGTCTGCGGCTTCCCTTTTTTACCAGTTATTAGGATTTTTAATCCAGATCTCGACTTAACTATTGAAAGTCAAAACTTTGCCTTGCATTTTGTTAGCATTTTATAAATTATTTTAAAATTATGATAAATTTATTCTTTAAACAACGACAAATAATTTAAAAATAATATTAATAAACATTTTTGGATTTTGTAATATTTAAAATAGTTATTATATAATTATATTCGAACATAATTCATCAAGTAGAGTATAAAAGTATTATAATTATCTTATATAAAATTTCGTTCATTGTATTTTATAGTTTATAAATATTAAAAGTAATAAATAAAACATTATTAATCTTTCTATAATACTTCCAAGGTAAAGTGGGTGGCAGAGTCGATGAAAGTGGGTGGCAGAATCGATTCATCAAGTAGCATATAATACTTCCAAGGCAAAGTGGGTAGCAGAGTCGATGAAAGATGAGGAGCCTTTGCGTCTAAACACATTTTTCTTAGCACACAAGCAACATCTTCGTAATACCTTAATAGTATGAGAGTAGAGATTTGTGAATAATACTTTAAAGAATGAAAAGAGAATGTTTGTATTTTAAGACCTTGGGTGTCTCATATATATATACAGTCGATTTATTTCTCATATTAATGACGCACAATATTTTGCACAATAAATAATGAAATCGTTTAAAGAAAGATATTAAATGTGTATTGTCAAAAAATGATTTGCATATGATATGATTATAACTTGCGCAAGTAATCCATATTAGAAAGGTAAGTTATTAAAAACGAACAACCTAATTAGAAACATTAAAATATTTTGTAAGCAATGTAATAAATATGATATCAACATGCGCAAGTTTACCGTTTGAATAATAAGGAAAGTTTTTAATATTTGTCTTAATTCTAAATCTTGCCCAAGGGTAAACTAAATCGATAATATTTAATGATTTCAACTTGCGCAAGTAATCCATATTGTGAATAAGTGATTTGCATATTTAATGATTTCAACTTGCGCAAGTAATCCATATAAGAAATGTAAGTTATTAAAAACAAATTTTGTCAATACGTTATTTGCATATTTAATGATTTCAACTTACACAAGTAATCCATATTAGAAAGGTAAGTTATTAAAAACAAACAACCTAATTAGTAGGGGTGGGCACTTTACCCGATATCCGAAGTGGCACCCGAACCCGATCCGAAAATGCATGTCAAGTTTTTCATTAAAAAAATTAACAAAAAATTACATCCAAATTTTTTTAAAAAAATAACTAAATTAATGCCTTTTTAGTTTTAAATTTTTATGTCTAAATCTATTAACCATTCAATCTATTAAAAATAAAAAATTAGTTAACTGAAAGGTATATTTTTAAATATAAGAAATTTGAGAAATGAAAATTTTAATTTTTTTTATCATTAATTAGAATTGTATTGTATATGTTTCGTAATTCTTTATTTTAGGTGAATAATATTATTTTTCCATAAATAATAAACAAACATTTATGTAGACATATTAAAAGAAAATATAATAAAAATCAAAATATTATCCATAAATAATATAAATTATGAAATACATTTCTCGATAAAGAAAGCAAATTCAATTAGAAACGTGCAAAAAATTAAATAAATTTTGTAAGCAATTTGACGGGTTAACATTATTTGATAGATTTATAAATTTATAAATTTTATTGAACATGAAATAATATTAAATTGACATACCGTCATCGGTCTCCTAACTCATCACAACCCATATGGCAAATACAAAAAAAAAAAATTGTAACAGTTTATATATTTTAAATTTTGTATTTGAAAAAAAATAGATTAAAATTACGTACCGTGACTACGGAATATTCTGAAAAATTTGTTTGTTTACAACATTCAATGTTTTTGTCTTCGGCTTCCCTTCTTTACCAGTTATTAGGATTTTTAATTCAGATTTCGACTTAACTCTTGAAAGTGCAACTTTGCCTTACATTTTGTAAGCATTTTATAAATTATTTTAAAATTATGATAAATTTATTTTTTAAACAACGATAAATAATTTAAAAATAATATTAATAAATATTTTTGGATTTTGTAATATTTAAAATAGTTATTATATAATTATATTCGAACACAGTTCATCAAGTAGAGGATAAAACTATTATAATTATCTTATATAAAATTTCGTTCATTTTATTTTATAGGTTATAAATATTAAAAGTAATAAATAAAACATTATTAGTCTTTCAATAATTTTGAGAATAGTTTCCATAAATTGGTATTTGTAATATTCGTTAGACTATATGGCAAGTGATGTTAAACGTCAATAAATTAAACAATTCTTCCATATTTGGAAAACATATATATATATATATATATATATATATATAACAATGACAAATTAAATGGTAGAGTATGTAAACATCTGTTTTCTTCCAGCATAAGTTAGAATACCGCCGTATTTAAGAATCATAAGGGCCTCTACAGGTCTTTATTCTTCGCCTTCACCATCCCACTTCAGCGGCTTCAGTTGAACCTTCCTGTATATCCCTGAGAAATTTCCTCCTTGTGCCATTCCAAAAGGTTCTATGCTGTGAGAAAATGACCTCATGAATTAAATAAAAAATGCATAATGCTAGCTTACTTATAAGATAGTATATTCAACAAAAAAAATGATATAAGATAGTATTACTAAATGATACTATGTAATACTTTCCCGGACAATATTCAACAAAGAGAGAGAAAGTACTAAAGAACCTCTTTAAGAACTGCTTTAACTTGGCGAAGCTTCTCAGCATGTTCAATCAAGGTTTTCTGGATCACTATCACTCTCACGACCTGGTCTACATATAAAAAAGGAAGACTATATTGTCGTTACCAGTATTCAACACATGGAAAAGATAGACCAAATATGCTTTTTGGAGACAACACACAAAGAGTTGAGTTCAGGGTTCTAAAGATGAGGAGCCTTTGCGTCTAAACACATTTTTCTTAGCACACAAGCAGCATTGTCGTAATACCTTAATAGTATGAGAGTAGAGATTTGTGAATAATACTTTAAAGAATGAAAAGAGAATGTCTGTATTTTAAGACCTTGGGTGTCTCCTATATATATACAGTCGATTTATTCTCATATTAATGATTTTAATATTTTGCACAATAAATAATAAAATCGTTTAAAGAAAGATATTAAATGTGTATTGTCAAAAAATGATTTGCATATGATATGATTTTAATTTGCGCAAGTAATCCATATTAGAAAGGTAAGTTATTAAAAACAAACAACCTAATTAGAAACATTAAAATATTTTGTAAGCAATATAATAAATATGATATCAACATGCGCAAGTTTACCGTTTGAATAATAAGGAAAGTTTTTAATATTTGTCTTAATTCTAAATCTTGCCCAAGGGTAAACTAAATCGATAAAATTTAATGTATTCAACTTGTGCAAGTAATCCATATTGTGAATAAGTGATTTGCATATTTAATGATTTCAACTTGCGCAAGTAATCTATATTAGAAAGGTAAGTTATTAAAAACAAATTTTGTCAATAAGTTATTTGCATATTTAATGATTTCAACTTGCGCAAGTAATCCATATTAGAAAGGTAAGTTATTAAAAACAAACAACCTAATTAGTAGGGGTGGACACTTTACCCGATATCCGAAGTGGCATCCGAACCCGATCCGAAAAACCCGAACTGAAATCCGAACCGAAGTAGCAAAATACCCGAACGGATATTGAATAAGGAGAGATTGGATACCTGAACCGAACGGATAATATCCGAACCCGAATGGATATCCGAAGATAACCGAATATATGTATAATTAACCTTATATTTTTAGTTTACATCTCTCATTTTATATAAAATATTTATATTGATACTACACATACTTTAAGTTCATATGATATACATACAATTATGAAAAAAATGATTTGCTACTCACTTAAAATGCATGTCAAGTTTTTTTATTTAAAAAATTAACAAAAAGTTACATCCGAAATTTAAAAAAAAATAACTAAATTAATATTTTTTTAGTTTTAAAATGTTATGTCCAAATCTATTAACTATTCAATCTATTAAAAATAAAAAATTAGTTAACTGAAAGTTATATTTTTAAATATAAAAAACTTGAGAAATGAAAATTTTAATATTTTTTTTTAAAATCTAAATATCCGAACCAGATTCGAAATAACTGAATCCGAACTAAAAATACCCGAACCCGACCCGAAGTACAGAAATACCCGAACGGGTTCTACACCTCTATACCGAAATACCCAAAAATCTGAAATACCCGACCTGAACCCGAACGGATACCCAAGGCTAAACTAAATCGATAATTATTATTCCCTAGCTATATATGGGCTTAACGAAATCGACAATAGTTTTGGGCTTGTCTACATAAGCGATTGATTAAAATAAATAAAAAAGAAAAATTCAAAAAAACCAGCCAATAGAATTATAACGTTTTTCCTGAGAAGCTCTATATGAGTGCCACCTCAGCAAAAATCACTAAAGTGACTTCTCTTTTAATGGTATAGGGTGATATTCTGTTGTGAATATCTGAGCAAACTCCTAATTCTATGAGATTATGTATAATCGTATTTTTATGTTCTTTCAATCTTCAAAAAATGCCTACATGTCGATTCATTTGTTTGTTTGTATGGGCTGTACTAATTGACTGATTTTAGAGGCAATAAATTAAATAAGTCAATTATAGTATATATAAAACTTTATAAGTCATACAAATCTATGATATTTTTCACATATGTCGAGAAATCTATGATATTTAAGGTTTTTTCACATATGTCGAGAAACAATAATATACTTTTCAGTATTAAATTTTGGTTTTATCAAAAAGTTTTCACCACTCATATTTAGTTTTTAATTTGGTTTTAGTTTTAAAGACAAATGCATTAATTCAGTGTTGTAAAATATGGTTTATGCGCCCGCCTAGGCGGTGTTTAGGCACTATACGGTAGCCAACCGTACTGTTTTTATATGTTATACAATATTTTATATGGATTTATATAATTCGGGTGAATAATAGCGTTTAGACGAACATTATGCGGTCTACACGGATGCCTAGACAGATTTTAAAGATTAATATTTTAAAAAATAAACTATTAATATTATTATTATATTTTATTAATGTTATTATTTATATTACTTTTACTTATTTTATGTATTTATATGATTGTAGATATTAGTATAATTGTTGCAAAATCATTTTAAATTTATCATCTTTATATATTTAAAATGGCTTTAATTTTTATAATTTAAAACTATTTATATATGTTAAACTATATACTTATACATAAAATTGGATTTAAAATATATTTATGTTCAGTTTTTTTCAAAATAATGTATATATATTAATCTTATACTTATATTTTGTGTAAAAGTATATATTCGTATATACCGCGTTTAAGCATCCGCCTACGGATATGCGCTGTACAGTCATCTAACGCGTAATGAACGCCTAGCGCGTTTTAGAACCCTGCATTAATTGTATCCTAAAATATTAATCTTTTGTATATAAGATAAAATGGTAGAACACCATACATTTGTATATGGAGACAGTATTATTTCGTCCGCAAAACTTATCTTAATGATATTTTAAGTTTCTTTTTAGTAACTGATAATTTTTTTGTGTAATTTTTTCCATTTATTCAAGTCTGTATAGGCTGGACTAATTGACTGATTTTAGAGGGAATAAATTAAACTAGAGCTTGACTCGCGCACCCGCGCAAGTATTCATTTTTGGTTTACAAAAAAAAAATATTTATCTTATATAAATGGTAATATATGTTTTTAAAATTTATATATATATATATATATATTAAATAATTATTTAATATATTTCTAAACACAATCATTTTAGAATTTATAATGAATAATTTTATTTTATTTTTTTGATCCGTCAACTGTTACAACCCTATTTTTAAAATATAACTCGTGTGTTCGTGCAAATGTATTTTTTATGGATCAAAATTTTAATGTAAAATAAAATGGTTATCTATTTTTATATTTGATTTATACGATTTAATAATTCAATATATTATTTAAAATTTTGTGGTTTATATTATGCATTTTATAACACTTTTATGTTTTTTAGACGTAGTTAATATGCCAAAATAAAAAATAACCACCCCGTAATAATAAAATCTTGTTATATTTTTGACATTGATTAAGTATAATTTATTGTTTACCCAGATTATAGGAAACATTTTTTAAATAAATAAACACAATTTGTTATATTTTATTTTAGGAAAATGCATTAATTAAACTATAAAAGACAAGAATACTAAAATGTAGGTAAATTTATTACTTCAGTGGCATTCAAATGTAAATAATTTTGAAAACTAAGGGGCAATTTATATTGGTACTTATCTTTTAATAATAGAGATAAGTCAATTATGGTGTATATAAGTTTTATTATTTTGTCTACAAAACTTATCTTAAAGTTTATTTTTGTAACTGATAATTTTTTTTGTGTACATTTTTTTTAATGTATCCAAGTTCGCATTCTCCGTGATCCAACAATAGTTACTCCCCCTTCTCCGCCGTGTGGATCTCCTGTTGGATCTCCTATTGCAAGTGTGGATGCCAGAGTGACAGAGACTCCTTGTAGACGTCCACCACCTCATGCATAATAAGGGTGGTCTATTTGATCTCCGTTTGGGTTTTCGGTTTTTGGTTTATGAGTAATATAAATTATACAGTTTATCATGGATGGTTTGATACAGCTTTGAATTAGGCTTTCAGTTAAACATCCTTGTCTTGTAAGAATATAGTTGGATTTTGGTTCATTGAACTGAATCGATTTGTTTATCTGGATTAAACATCCCTGCAAGTCATAGAAGACCAAATCAAGGATCAAACGTCCCAAGGGTTTTTAATAAAAATTAGGACTCTATTTTTTTCTGGTCTGTAATATAACGTGGTGAATTGGTTTGTCAAACACACAATTCTATAAATATCATCTGTTTGTAATATTTTGATCAAATAAATTATGAGATTTAACATAATTTTCTAACAAAATATGTAAAATAATGTAGTGCTGTTGGACTTTATTGAACCGGTTAATCATCCTAGAGACCCAGTTATCTTGATTCGGAAAAGTTAAAGTCAGTTGTCAGAGTCTGAAATTGGAATGATCATGTTTCAGAGTATCTTATAATGACAAAAAAATCTAGCCCGCTCTGCCTTCAACACATCTCGATAATGGAGGGCGCTCTTCTTGGCTGCGGCTGTTTTCCCCCTAGCAACACGAATCTTGTAAGAACGGTTACGATTCACCCAGCTCATATGATGTCAAAATCAATAGTTAGCACCAAAAGCGTAAAAGACCAGTTACATGAAATGGTAAATTACAAAACGATTACCTTGGCGTTGGACTGAACAACTCCCTCGTAAACATCATGCTCGGATAACATATCCTCCAGAAAGTTAGGGCCGTCAGCCATCCAAAAATTAAGATGAAGGCGCACACAAGCCTTTGATATGCCAATGAGAGTTTAAATATCAAGAATGAAGAACCAGAACGAGAAGAAAGGAGGAAAAGATGGTGATGAGCTGGCAAGTTGCTAGCTTTATAAATAAAGAATAGGAATATTGTACACGAGTCTTGTATATAAAAAGCTCGTTAGTTTGTTCACTGAATTCATTCTGTTAGGAATCGAGTGGCTTGTTTCTCAAGTGTGAGATTCAAGATTGGATTAGTTCTCTGGATTGTAGAGACTAAGAGAGGGTGGTTGGGAGGTACTTCTTCAATATACGATACAATTCATATCAAATTGGTGCGTGAGAGTATTCTGGATCGAACGATCGTGACGATGACGAGAGCGATGACGTTAGAAGCGCTATCGCAAACGGTGGTGATGAATTACGCGGAGCAACAAGAATCAACGATGCAATTGCGAGCATCGATGACGAGTATTGAGGAGAAGTTTACAGATCTTTACATTCTGTTGACGAAGACACATCGCAACCGGTGGTGGACGATCTTAATCGTAGTCCGACGAACGGCCAAAATCAGGTACTCGATTCTGAATTGGAACCTGGCCGTAGTCTTAGGTCTGATGCGATGAGAGATAGACCTCCATTGATTGAGAATCGCGATGGTGTGATTTGCCGAATCAAACTTCCGTTGGATTGCCTTGGCGGAGAGGCATTTCAGGATTGGTGGTTATAGTGAAGCGATGAAGGTCAGAGCTGGTTTCAATCAGTTTGAGTGGAGATGTGTTGAGTTGGTTCAACAGTGAGATCTTAAGGAAGCTGTTTCTGAATTGGATGGACTTTAAGCATCGACTTCTGGCGAGATTCAGCAAGGTGAAGCTGCGAGATCCAAGTCAACCATTCTTCAACGTTCAACAGACTGGTACTGTGGCTGAATATATACACAAGTTCGAGGACCTATCTACTAGTTTTCAAGCTTATCAGATACACATAAAGAAGGAATATTCATGAATGTTTTTTTCACCTGAGATGTATGAAGCGATTACTATGTATAAATGATATCACTCAAATTACCCTAAGGAGTGAATTACTCTCTCAAATAAGAGGTTCAGATGTAGTACTTAGGGATCGAATCCACAGAGACTCTAGGATTACACAATAGATTTATAGTATTCGAATTAAGGCTAGATTAAATGATTTAAAGCACTAAATGAATTAGTGAGCAAAATAATTGCTCGATTGATTTGATTTGAGGTTGTTAACAGTTGGGAGAATAGCTAGATTCAGGTATGTTCGCAGGTATGATCAGTAATACTTAAGTTGGGTCTTTAGGGGTTTATTGATATTAATTGTTCTTGAATTCAAACTAAGATATAATCTATTTGATTGTCTAATCTGGATCTCGGATTTCAACTTTCGTATGTTAATCACGAGAAAGTGTCGATCGATAATTCTTTATGAATATCGATCGATATACCTTTCAAAATATCGATCGACAGGGTTATCGCTGCGTCGATCGATACTTCTTCCAGAAAGCTTTACGGACAGGTTTGATTTATATTCTCTAACTCACTAGATCAACTCTTGTCTGTATCTAGTCAGTTAGATCATACTAGTTAATTTTCAAGTATTGAGTCAAGCAATGGCTTGATCTCAAATAATCCTAAGATCTATCAACCCTAAGCTTAGTAATAAGAACAACTAGATGAAGAACTAATTAAATCACCCTAACAACAATTTAAGCTAACAATACATATATCAACCTATATGAGAAACCTAAATCTAACAGCAAGGACTACTCAGAGATATTCATGAAACACATAGTTATGATGGTCTGAATAATACTTAAATAGAATAATAAAAACAAGATAGAGTAAAGAAACAAAGGGAGTTCAAGATCTTCCTTCCCTCAAGGTGTACAGATCTCTCTCTCCAATCCTAAGCTCTCTTTCTCTGGAATAGTATAAAGCATAGCCGTCAACAATGACTTAGAAAACAGTAAAATAGGGTTTCTGGTCGTCCATGAGTATTTTGGTAACTTTGTGTGGCTTCTGGGCTTCAAAAGGTCTTCAAATATTCTTGGCCCACGTTCTGGCATCTATATCGATCGATGTCAAGAGTTCCGCATCGACGATACGTTCCTCTTCTCGACAGCTTCCTCTCGCGAGGCAGACTGACCACTCCTCAGTAAAACAGGAATAATTTCTGCTACAGAATGCTGATTGACCTCAAACCTGTGGCATTGGAAAGCTAACTCACAGATATATCTTGTGTCAAAATATTAGCTCAATCTAACGGTCGGAAGATCTTCATCCGTAGCTAGACATCTGACACGTTTATGCAGTTCTGCACCTCAAAAGACTCCAAAAGACACCAAAATCACCACTTTCCTCCAAATCGTCCCTGAAACTGTAAATACTCTAAATAAACTCTATATAGTAGTAAATATATATTAAAATACTATACCATAGCTAAAAGTGGATAAAATCCATGGTATATCAGTAAACCAGTGGATCTACCTATGATTTCAACTTCTTATTGTAGATCTTAAATTCTACACTTAAGTATTTGATAGTGTTTGAGATATAAAACTAGGGAAGAAAGAACTTCGTGGGCGACAATATCCTCAGAACATAACGATAGAATTAGGTTCTATTTGTCGAAAATGGACTTTGTTCTATGTGTCAAACAACATCGAGATCTCGGAAGAGAAAAAGGATCGTGACTGAACTTGGGATCGAGCGGCCTACGTACCCTTCAAGGGATCAAGTCTGAACGTAGTTCGGTTATTGTCATCTCGAGTGAGATGTAGGTTTTATCGGTCTTGTATCGTTTACGAACGGATGATGATCTTGATAAGCTTGTATTAGCTTTGGGTACGTGAGAAGATAGGAGGATTCGAAGTCTGGTGAAGTCTTTATATGCTGAGCTGGCATTTGAGAAGATACTCTCCTTGGTTCAGAGACTTTGCTGTTGAACAAGAATCAAGTATAAAAGCACAAGGTCGTCGTTTACGGGGGAGCTTTGGATTTAGAATTGAGTCGCGAGACTTGAGTGAGAGCAGCTGGGTTAAGCCAGTGTTCTTGAGGAGATTGTGCTCGGGTTAAGCCGACGCATCTCAACCGTTCGAGATCCAAAGTGTAGTTCGTTATCTCATTGATTCAATAAAGTGTTTGGAGTGTTGTGATTGAGTTGTTACAAGAGAATCGATAGGTAAAACTCTATCAGATCTATCTATAGGAACTCGGATCGGTTACATATGATCTCGTTACATCAGACATCGTATGAAGAGCTCTCGTCTTCTCGTTAAGGTCTCGTGAGAGAAGAAGGATTTTAGTCTGATCAAATACATGGCTGTAATTGATCCATAAAGCAAGCAACAATACATTGTTGATCCCGTCTCCTTGTCCCGTTGTTGGTTCGATTTATGTTGGAGAAGTGGGATGATAATCAAGAAAGCACGTGTCTTCTTCCTTGTATTTTTAGTGTCAATGTTCATGATTCTGTTTATTTCTTTTGTGGAAAGTAAAGTGCTCCAGCCCTCTTTGCAGAAGCCATATCGTTCTTCTTTTATAGGTGGGTGTTGACTCTTCTTAAGTTTGGTGAGTTTGTTACACGTGATCCTCACATTTAGCTTTGACTCCTTTCTCCATTATTCAAGTTACGAGCTACCTTCCGAGATATGGGGGATCTTTTAGACTTAGTCTTTGATCCAAGCCAAAGATCTCATTTTGACTTGTGCGGGCTCTATGGGCCGAAATTACGTCTCTCTGGGCAGGTTTAAACCCAACTCGAGTTAATGCTAACCGGTCTTCTAATTCTTTTAGCGGGATGGATTTAGTACGAAATCCAGTATCAACATTTGTCCCCCAGTCCTTCAAGTGAGGTGACAAGGTTGGGGGACGGAGAAGCTAATGCCAACATGATTCCAAGTCGTTTTTCCTCTAGACAGTTCACAAAGTCATTTGCCTTTTGGTAGCGGGATAATACAAAAGAAACTGCATCAATCTTGTCTTGTTTGTCGTGACCGAAATATACACTCTATCCAAGCCACCGGATGCATTGTATCAAATTGTTTGAAGTTCGTTTGATCATTTAGTGATCAGTATCGTTTATGTTTGCGGGTTGAAACAAGAGTTTTAGGTCGCTTGTTGTAAATGTCGCGCCAAAGACGAGGTTTGGATCGAGCTCGGGGTTTCACAAATTAAATATGGGTCGAGTTTGTCAATAGAGTTGCTGATTTTGAGATGTATGAAGAATTCCCTAGATCTCTCGTGGTATAATGGATGAATATTTTAATGGAGTTTGTTTTTTGTTTATTAGCTTTCGACGTGAATTTTGTAGTTTATTTTACGTTGATTCTGATTTATGTAGATATTTTGGTGTTTGTGTAAAGGTGTTGGAAATATAAATAGTCCCAACGAATCATTAAGTCAATGCAAAATGATTGGCTACACATAGGGAGCGAATTATATCTCTCGTCCTCGAGATGTTTTGCGAGATGGAAACTGATCAGGAATCTAACTCGCGGGCCAGTGGTGGCTTAAGGACGCTGGTTTATCAATGTCGTTTTTGATACGGAAGATGGTTCAGGTCGATGAGAGCTTGGGTCGCTTGAGACCGCATGGTAAAAATCGGTAAGAGTTTAAAGTTGAAGATGAGATTTCGAACCTCTTGAGGCTGAAAATTAAATCTCTATAGTGGTTTGATCTACTGATAGTGCAAGAAGAGTGTACAAATATTTGCGGTTGTATAAGTTTATTTATAGAGTTTTGATGCGAAATAATAAATCAGTATGACTTTGATGACTTAAAAGGATGCGATAGTAATGCGATAATCTATTTTATCGGATGCAAATATATTGATACGCGTAAATATATTGTAGAGAATTGTTTACCGGCATGGGTGTGTTCCGACCTTTGTGACTGTGTGCTAGCGGAAAAGAAACGGTGTTGGATGTTTGATCATGTGTTCTTCATGTAGCCGATGATAGGAAGAGGTGTTCAAGATGTGAATTATTGACTTGATATGTGCACAACTCGTAGTATGCCATTGCGGACCATGTCGCGCTTACTGCTTCTTGCGGATTTTATTGAGTGACCTTAATCGAGATGAGTGAGTCTCATTTTTTGCTGTTTCGGTTAGGTGATGGAAGATTTGTTGTGTTCTTTGGGGGCAGGTTAATAAAAATGCCGTTTTCTCCTTGATTTTGAGCGAGAGATTAGACAGACTCTTGAAGATGTTAAGGCTAGTGATCATCCTTTTAGCGGCCAAGATGTGAATGCATCCGCACTCGGGTGGACCATGTCGGCTGTTTCGACTAGAGCGTTTCGTTTGCATGGTAATAGAAAGGTTCAAGGTGGGTCTTCTGATCATGTTCCCATGATGCTTCCTTTGATAGATATGTGCAACCACAGCTTCTCGGCCAATGTCAAGATAATTCAAGAACAGGACGGTTCTGACTCAAACACCCTTGTTAAGGTTCTATGTCTTAGATCTCTGTTTTTTTTTAAGTGTTTTATATTTTATTTATCTCACTCTTTCTTTGTGAATCAGGTTGTTGCAGAGACTCAAGTTAAAGAAAACGATCAGTTGCTACTCAATTATGGTTGCCTTAGCAACGATTTTTTCCTTTTGGACTATGGTTTTGTGGTTGAATCAAACCCGTTCGACACCATTGAGCTTAAATACGATGAAGGGCTCTTGGACGCTGCAAGCATGGCGGCTGGTGTTGCTTCCCCAAAATTCTCTTCTCCAGCTCCATGGCAACATCAGTTGCTTTCCCAATTGAATCTAGCCGGGAAATTGCAAGACCTCAAGGTATTCAAATCGTTTTCTTTCGACTCAATAGCTAAAACAGTCCCTAGATGAAAAATCAAAGGAGAAAACTTAACCATCTCTCTTATTCTGATAGGTAACCATAGGAGGTCAAGAGACAGTAGAGGGAAGACTATTGGCAGCTATAAGAATACTACTTTCCGGTGAACTGGTGGAAGTAGAGAAGCATGACTTAGAGACGCTCAAATCTTTATCCTCCACAGCCCCTCTTGGAGTTGCCAACGAGATTGCCACTTTCCGAACTGTAATCGCTCTTTGTGTGATTGCATTGAGCCACTTTCCGACAAAGATAATGGAAGACGAGGCTATACTGAAACAAGGTGTTTCAGACACAGCAGAACTGAGTATCAAGTACCGAATCCAGAAGAAACCAATGATCATAGATGTCATGAAAGACCTCACAAGAAGGGTTAAGTTACTATCAGCTCAGGAGACACCAAGTGCTTCGTAATGATGATAAGCATCATCTTGTAAGTTCTATAGGCTTTGCTTGTTCCGAAACCTCAGTTTCCAAAAAAATAATTTGTTTAAGATTGTTCACTTTTGAAAACATATAGCAATCGAGCGTTTTCTATGAACTAGTTGGTTCAAAGATTAGAAGGGAATGCAAAGGATGTGTTGATACATGGTATTAACTTAAACAAGCGACTCATGATATTAACTAAAGATATCTACATTGAAGGACAAAAGATAAAGCCTAATTACGCAGAGAATAACCTATTTCCATCTCTTTTTTTATTATTTGACGATGGGATCTAGGCGCGAGAATGTCATGGTTGGAGGTAGAGTTTCACGGCCGAGTGATGTTATGTAACTATGTTTAGTCCTGGGCACAGATCAGATACCCGAATTTTTTAAGGTATTTATGATTTGTTTTTTATGTTACGAATATTTAATTTTTCGATTTGCTTTGTTTCGAAAAATATTTACGAATACTTACGGATATTTCATATGTTTTGATTAATACAATTATTCTTAAATTTTCGATACAAAATTGTTTTTTAAATATTTATTTTTGCATGATGTATATAATAAAAATTAAAATAAATAGTTAAATTACATATTTTGTAAATTTTAAACTTATTTAACAATTACAATAACACAAAACTTAAAAAAGTTATAACTGTCATAAATTTTTTTCTTTTTTTATGTAATATTTTTATAATAAAGCAAATAGAATTGGTCAAATCATATGTTAGAGTAATAATTATATAAGCTTATACATTTAAAACTTTAAATATAATCAAGATATACATGTATTTATATATTACCAGATAGGAGCAGATATTCACTTCCCAAAACTTTGATATTTGTGATTTGCTTCGATTTTAACGGATACCGGTTTGTAATATTTGCTTTGCTTCGGAAGTTTACGGATATCCGAAATTTTTGGATCAAATCAATACAAATAACAAATCGAATCAAATTAAACGGATAAAATGGAAAAGTATGTTAATATTATGTTGTAAGGAGCAAAGGTAACTAGGGTTTTCTCTCTGGCGACTCCAAGGGCGACTCCAATGGCGGCTTGATCAGATCCTCTTAGGGATTTGATCCATCACCAGATCTGTTGTTCTTTGACAACGGATTACCTCTCGGACATCCTTTCACTGAAGAGAGTCTCACCGTAGTTTGATCATAGCCTTCGCTCTGATCAACCGTTCGTTCTCATCTTTCGGTATTGATATATTTGGATCTCGATATCATCCTTTCCTGAAGAGAGTCTCACCGTAGTTTGATCATAACCTTCGTTCTGATCAACCCCTCGCTCTCATCTTTCGATCCCGATATATTTCGATCTCGGTATCATCTTTTGATCTCGCGTGTGCCTTACGGCAACGAGTCTCGCACCAAATCAAATGATGAATCGACAACTTTCAGCTCATATGGCTGATATTAAAGGGAAACATATCTGTTACGATAATGACGACGAACCTATGAAGATGATTCTCCTACCATCAAGGATTATCGTATGTCATTGATCGGGAAGATCTTAAATCCTAAGAAACAATCCGTGGTTAAGCTGATCCAAACCATGCCAGCGCAGTGGAAGATGCAAGATAAGATCACAGCTAATGACCTTGGAAGTGGGAAGTTTCTTTTAAACTTTACGAATGAAGATGATCTTCAGTCGGTCCTTCGTCAAGGGCCGTTTCACTATAATTTCTGTATGTTCGTGCTTGTTCGTTGGGAACCGGTTGTTCACGACGATTACCCTTGGATCATCCCCTTATGGATCGAGATTACAGGCATTCCATTACATTTATGGACAATCAAAAATCTACGGAACATTGGTGGTCGGCTTGGCCATATTGACACTGTCGAACTCTCGGCAAGCCGCATGCTAATTGACGTTGACACTAGGAAACCGCTTACATTCACACGGAAGATAGCATCACCTGGAGGAGAGGAGGTCTCGATTCAAATTCATTACGATAAGCTTTTTAAGCATTGCTCATCTTGTGGGATGTTGACTCATGAAGTGGCTTATTGTCCGATGAAGTTTCCAGTTGGAAAAGATCGTGTTGAGCGACCTGGTGTCTTTGAAAGGGTTCAGCTCCCTACTGTCACAACATCTCGAGAGCCGTTGCTGCGAGACCAGAAACCATATGACAGATATGAGACCTATTCGCGATCTGATCGTTACGGTAAGGGGAGCCGTCGAAGTATCTCGCCTCAGAGGAAACATAGGCATGACAGTGGCTTCATGAGTGATGCTAGGGCTGGTTATCATCGGTCTGAGGTTTACAATGAAAGCTTTTCGAGAAAGCAAGGAGGAAAAGAGAACAGATACAGCTCGAGTTTCTCACGTCGCAACAATAGGTACGCACCTTATCAGAAACAACAAGCTCAGACATGGAAGGCTAAGGAGAAAATGGAGAAACGTCTGGGCATGGAAATGATAAACTGTGAGCCTTATGCTCATGGAATGAACTTAAGGCAAACTGACAGCCCGACTCCTCAAAGGTCAGCTGATATAAGCATGGAGGATCGCAGTAGCAGAAAAAAGATCGCAAGTGCAATAGTAACTCCGTTTCGACAGGGCCGTGATGAAAATGTTACTAGAAGAGACAGAGAAACAGTTCGATTATTGTCTTTCTCTCCTAAGGAGAAAGAACAGCTTGATGACGCTCAGATAATAGGGGCTTTAAATGACATGGAGATCATTGGCACAAGTAATATGGAGGATGTGGATCGCGAGAATTCTTTGATGGTTGTGGATAATGATGATGACTTGCTGGGGGATGAACTTATGGATATGGATACTGAAGCCACAAAGGACGCGCCAGCAGTTGGTGCGGAGGGAGTGGAGACTACGGAAGGGAAGCCTAGAGCTTCGTCCTCACGCAAAATTGGAAGCAGGGCAGGCATCCCTCTCGGCCTTCCGAAAAAGAAAGCAGAGTTCCTCTGTCGGGGATCTCCGAAGCTGCGTAGATCATCTTCTCGCGACGTACTACGCTCAGAAACTCATCGTTCGGGACATAAGAAGATCCATAGGGACAGTTCACGCAACGATTCTGGTTTGGAGGGGTCCAAAAACACCACCAGACATCATCCATGAAGACACTCAGTTGGAACTGTCGAGGGATTGGGAACGACCTCACAGTTCGACGCCTTACGGAGATGTGTCAGAAGCATCGCCCAGGACTTGTGTTCCTTTCTGAGACGAAGAATAAAAGGCTGCTGTTGCAAAACATTCAGACCGACTTAGGATTTGATCATTTGTTTACTGTTGAGCCACTTGGACTCAGCGGAGGTTTAGCTTTATTTTTTATGGATGAATTTCAAGTTAATGTTTTATTTTCAAATAATCGTATGATTGACATTGAGGCAGTCATTGATGGAATAAAAGTCTATATGACGTTTGTTTATGGAGACCATGTATTAGAAAGAAGAGATCAAGTTTGGGAACGTTTTACGCGTTTCTCAACAACAAGAAATGGACCTTGGTTCATGATAGGAGATTTTAATGAAATAACATGTCATGATGAGAAAGCAGGAGGAAGACAATGTCCTGATAGTTCTTTTCTTCCTTTTAAGCAGATGCTTAATGATTGTGGTATGCTAGAATTTCCTTTCACAGGTGATATGCTTTCTTGGGTGGGGTAGAGGGCAGGAGGATCAACAGTCCGATGTCGTTTAGACAGAGCTGTAGGAAATGCAGACTGGCATGAGAAGTTTCCCCACTCGGCTGTAAAGTACATGAGGCTATGGGGATCGGATCATCGTCCGATTCTTGCAGATATACTCATAAAGCCAACGAGAAGATCCAAAAAGTTTAAAGATGGTTGGATAATGAAGAGCTAAGGCAAGTTATCCTTGAGGGATGGAAATCTCCTGATCTTCCTCCCAATGCGTCTATCATGGAACATATTTCCAGCTGTAGGAGAGCCTTGAGTGAATGGCGAAGGCAAAATAATGTCAATTCGGCAAAATTAGTGGAGGAGCTTAAAGAAAAGGTGAAAGGATTGTATGCAGATGATAATGCCATAACTGAGGAAATTGCAGCAGCCCTAAAAGAACTCTCAGATGCCCTTAAAGCAGAAGAGATGTTCTGGAAGCAGAAGAGATATTCTGGAAGCAGAAGAGTCGGGTGTTTTGGTTGAGAGAAGGAGATAGAAATACAAAAATTTTCCATGCCTTGACGAAGCAAAGAAGAGCAAGGAATAAGATCATACAGCTCCTAGATGAGAATGGAAATATTGTTGAGGATGAAGAAGGACTAGTAGCCATTGCTACTAGTTATTTTAGGCAAATTTTTGAATCATCGAATCCAGAGGAAATTGAGGAGGCGTTAGCTCAAGTTCCAACAACGATCACTGGTGATATGAATGCCAACCTTACAGCCCCGGTCTCTGAATGGGAAGTCAAATTAGCGCTTTTTGCCATGCATCCAGAGAAGGCCCCAAGACCAGATGGGATGACTGCGATTTTTTACCAGAAATTCTGGGATATAGTAAAAGAGGATTTAACTCTTATGGTTAATAAATTCCTGTTTGAGGGGGTAATGGCGAGTGGACTGAATGATACAAATATATGTCTCATCCCGAAGGTAACCAAGCCGAATGCAATGGCTCAGTTTAGGCCCATTAGTCTGTGCAATGTCAGCTATAAGATAATCTCTAAGGTCTTATGCCAGAGGTTAAAAAAAGTACTACCAGGCTTGATATCGGAAACCCAGTCAGCCTTTGTTGCTGGGAGACAGATTTCAGATAATGTTATGATCGCTCAGGAAATGTTCCATGCATTGCGAACAAAACCAAGTGGACGGAATAAAAGGATGGCCATCAAGACAGACATGAGCAAAGCATATGATAGGATGGAGTGGTCCTTTATTGAAGCTGTCCTACGAAAGATGGGATTCTCAGAGACTTGGATCAGCTGGGTCATGCGATGCATTACATCGGTGAAATATAAAGTTCTCATGAATGGAGAGCCAAGAGGGAATATTACTCCAGGTAGAGGATTACGCCAAGGAGATCCTTTGTCTCCTTTCATTTTTATTCTATGCACGGAAGCGCTCGCTAGCCTTCTTAATCATGCAGAGATACAAGGGAAGATAACAGGGATGCGTGTTACACGCACGTGTCCGTCGGTATCCCACCTTCTCTTTGCTGATGATAGCCTTTTCTTCTGTAAGGCGGAGCCCCGTGAATGTGAAGAAGTAATGAAAGTAGTCAGAAGATATGGCAAAGCATCTGGTCAATGTATCAACTTTGATAAATCGTCCTTACTCTTCGGTAAGCGGATTAATGCAACCACTAGACAAGAGATCAAAGATGCACTTGGGATACAGAATGAAGGTGGAATGGGTACATACTTGGGCATCCCCGAAGACATAAGCGGATCTAAATGCAAACTTTTTGCATTCCTGAAAGATAAGCTGGTGCATAGAGTGAATGGATGGACAGGTAGATGGCTCTCAAAAGGTGGGAAGGAAGTGTTGATTAAATCCATCCTGCTTGCTCTCCCGACATACGTCATGTCGACTTTCCTGCTCCCATTGGAGATATGCGAAAATTTAGCCAGTGCCATCGCCCAATTCTGGTGGAGCTCGAATCCACCAAAGAGAGGTATACACTGGGCAAAATGGGAAAAAGTGTGTCTACCAAGAGAAGAGGGTGGAATTGGCTTCCGAATGATCCATGAGTTCAATCTGGCACTTCTGGCTAAACAACTATGGAGACTAGTACAGTTTCCTGATTCTCTTGTCGCTCGAGTTTTACGGGGAAGATATTATAGATTGAGCTCTCCCTTGAGAGCAAACGCTGTGACCAGCCCATCCTATGTGTGGACTAGCATTTCTGCTGCAAGAAAATTGACATGGAGATCATTGGCACAAGTAATATGGAGGATGTGGATCGCGAGAATTCTTTGATGGTTGTGGATAATGATGATGACTTGCTGGGGGATGAACTTATGGATATGGATACTGAAGCCACAAAGGACGCGCCAGCAGTTGGTGCGGAGGGAGTGGAGACTACGGAAGGGAAGCCTAGAGCTTCGTCCTCACGCAAAATTGGAAGCAGGGCAGGCATCCCTCTCGGCCTTCCGAAAAAGAAAGCAGAGTTCCTCTGTCGGGGATCTCCGAAGCTGCGTAGATCATCTTCTCGCGACGTACTACGCTCAGAAACTCATCGTTCGGGACATAAGAAGATCCATAGGGACAGTTCACGCAACGATTCTGGTTTGGAGGGGTCCAAAAACACCTCCAGACATCATCCATGAAAACACTCAGTTGGAACTGTCGAGGGATTGGGAACGACCTCACAGTTCGACGCCTTACGGAGATGTGTCAGAAGCATCGCCCAGGACTTGTGTTCCTTTCTGAGACGAAGAATAAAAGGCTGCTGTTGCAAAACATTCAGACCGACTTAGGATTTGATCATTTGTTTACTGTTGAGCCACTTGGACTCAGCGGAGGTTTAGCTTTATTTTTTATGGATGAATTTCAAGTTAATGTTTTATTTTCAAATAATCGTATGATTGACATTGAGGCAGTCATTGATGGAATAAAAGTCTATATGACGTTTGTTTATGGAGACCATGTATTAGAAAGAAGAGATCAAGTTTGGGAACGTTTTACGCGTTTCTCAACAACAAGAAATGGACCTTGGTTCATGATAGGAGATTTTAATGAAATAACATGTCATGATGAGAAAGCAGGAGGAAGACAATGTCCTGATAGTTCTTTTCTTCCTTTTAAGCAGATGCTTAATGATTGTGGTATGCTAGAATTTCCTTTCACAGGTGATATGCTTTCTTGGGTGGGGTAGAGGGCAGGAGGATCAACAGTCCGATGTCGTTTAGACAGAGCTGTAGGATATGCAGACTGGCATGAGAAGTTTCCCCACTCGGCTGTAAAGTACATGAGGCTATGGGGATCGGATCATCGTCCGATTCTTGCAGATATACTCATAAAGCCAACGAGAAGATCCAAAAAGTTTAAAGATGGTTGGATAATGAAGAGCTAAGGCAAGTTATCCTTGAGGGATGGAAATCTCCTGATCTTCCTCCCAATGCGTCTATCATGGAACATATTTCCAGCTGTAGGAGAGCCTTGAGTGAATGGCGAAGGCAAAATAATGTCAATTCGGCAAAATTAGTGGAGGAGCTTAAAGAAAAGGTGAAAGGATTGTATGCAGATGATAATGCCATAACTGAGGAAATTGCAGCAGCCCTAAAAGAACTCTCAGATGCCCTTAAAGCAGAAGAGATGTTCTGGAAGCAGAAGAGATATTCTGGAAGCAGAAGAGTCGGGTGTTTTGGTTGAGAGAAGGAGATAGAAATACAAAAATTTTCCATGCCTTGACGAAGCAAAGAAGAGCAAGGAATAAGATCATACAGCTCCTAGATGAGAATGGAAATATTGTTGAGGATGAAGAAGGACTAGTAGCCATTGCTACTAGTTATTTTAGGCAAATTTTTGAATCATCGAATCCAGAGGAAATTGAGGAGGCGTTAGCTCAAGTTCCAACAACGATCACTGGTGATATGAATGCCAACCTTACAGCCCCGGTCTCTGAATGGGAAGTCAAATTAGCGCTTTTTGCCATGCATCCAGAGAAGGCCCCAAGACCAGATGGGATGACTGCGATTTTTTACCAGAAATTCTGGGATATAGTAAAAGAGGATTTAACTCTTATGGTTAATAAATTCCTGTTTGAGGGGGTAATGGCGAGTGGACTGAATGATACAAATATATGTCTCATCCCGAAGGTAACCAAGCCGAATGCAATGGCTCAGTTTAGGCCCATTAGTCTGTGCAATGTCAGCTATAAGATAATCTCTAAGGTCTTATGCCAGAGGTTAAAAAAAGTACTACCAGGCTTGATATCGGAAACCCAGTCAGCCTTTGTTGCTGGGAGACAGATTTCAGATAATGTTATGATCGCTCAGGAAATGTTCCATGCATTGCGAACAAAACCAAGTGGACGGAATAAAAGGATGGCCATCAAGACAGACATGAGCAAAGCATATGATAGGATGGAGTGGTCCTTTATTGAAGCTGTCCTACGAAAGATGGGATTCTCAGAGACTTGGATCAGCTGGGTCATGCGATGCATTACATCGGTGAAATATAAAGTTCTCATGAATGGAGAGCCAAGAGGGAATATTACTCCAGGTAGAGGATTACGCCAAGGAGATCCTTTGTCTCCTTTCATTTTTATTCTATGCACGGAAGCGCTCGCTAGCCTTCTTAATCATGCAGAGATACAAGGGAAGATAACAGGGATGCGTGTTACACGCACGTGTCCGTCGGTATCCCACCTTCTCTTTGCTGATGATAGCCTTTTCTTCTGTAAGGCGGAGCCCCGTGAATGTGAAGAAGTAATGAAAGTAGTCAGAAGATATGGCAAAGCATCTGGTCAATGTATCAACTTTGATAAATCGTCCTTACTCTTCGGTAAGCGGATTAATGCAACCACTAGACAAGAGATCAAAGATGCACTTGGGATACAGAATGAAGGTGGAATGGGTACATACTTGGGCATCCCCGAAGACATAAGCGGATCTAAATGCAAACTTTTTGCATTCCTGAAAGATAAGCTGGTGCATAGAGTGAATGGATGGACATGTAGATGGCTCTCAAAAGGTGGGAAGGAAGTGTTGATTAAATCCATCCTGCTTGCTCTCCCGACATACGTCATGTCGACTTTCCTGCTCCCATTGGAGATATGCGAAAATTTAGCCAGTGCCATCGCCCAATTCTGGTGGAGCTCGAATCCACCAAAGAGAGGTATACACTGGGCAAAATGGGAAAAAGTGTGTCTACCAAGAGAAGAGGGTGGAATTGGCTTCCGAATGATCCATGAGTTCAATCTGGCACTTCTGGCTAAACAACTATGGAGACTAGTACAGTTTCCTGATTCTCTTGTCGCTCGAGTTTTACGGGGAAGATATTATAGATTGAGCTCTCCCTTGAGAGCAAACGCTGTGACCAGCCCATCCTATGTGTGGACTAGCATTTCTGCTGCAAGAAAATTGCTATTATTGGGCATTAGACAGAAGATTCATTCAGGCTATGAAGTTAAGGTATGGGAGGATCCATGGATCCCATCGACCCCCGCGAGGCCAGCTGTCCCCATAGCGCCTGTGATGCATCCTAATATGAGAGTAAGCGATCTTATTGATCAGGAATCAAAGGAATGGGATGTGGGACTATTGGAGAATTATGTTCATCCTGAGGATATACCACTCATAAGGAGTTTGGCAATAAGTTCAACTCATCGTCGTGATACTTTCTGCTGGGACTTTACAAGAAATGGCTAATACACGGTCAAATCTGGATATTGGGTGGCTCAGAATCTATTAAAGGTAGCGGAGGAAAAGGATGTTTTAGAGCCAAGTATTACAAAGCTCCAAGCCTTTGCGTGGAAATTGAAGGCTCCTACGAAGATATGTCATCTTATATGGCAGTTGTTAACTGGTCATGTGGCAGTAACGAGGAACTTAGTTAGACGTAATATGAGGTGCGATAATTATTGCCCAAGATGTAGAGAAGTGGAGGAGACCGTTACACATGCAATTTTTGAATGCCCGCCAGCTCTTCAAGTGTGGTCTCTATCATCTACTCCGACAGGTCCAAATATTTTTCCGGTTTCGAGCGTCTACGCAAATATGGATTATCTATTCTGGAGAAAGAATAGTATCATTAGGCCAGAGCAAGATAGGGACCCATATCCCTGGATAATATGGTACATTTGGAAAGCTAGGAATGAAAAGCTCTTCAGGGGAATAGATAGAGATCCATTGGATCTAGTTAGACATGCAGAGAGTGAATGTCAAGCTTGGTTTGATGCTAATGAAGTGGTACAACCTGTGGCACACGATAATATAAATGAGGAACCCCAAGTCGTACGCTTGAGAAATATTTGCTTGTTAGATGGATCTTGGACATCTTCTGCTAACTTTAGTGGAAGCGGATGGGCATGGATGGATAGTTCTGGGAACACGCAACTTATGGGAACAAGGAACCTTCCCCCACGCGAATCAGCCTTACACTCGGAAGTAGAAGCACTGCGGTGGGCGATGGAGAATATGCTACAATATTCGACCTGCCAAAGCTTTGGGACAGACTGTAAGGAACTAATTGCAATGGTAAAGGACCCTCAGGCGTGGCCAAGCTTTTCGACAGAATTGGAAAGGATAGAGACGCTACAGATATGCTTCCCAGCATTCAAAATCTCCCACGTTCCACGGACGCACAATCGGACTGCTGATTTTTTGGCTAAGACTGCTAGATCTTTTCATAGGGAGTTACATTTTGTTGGTTGTTTTATTCCGGTTTGGTTACCCAGACCACCTCAAGTTTGAGTAATAGAATGGCCTTTTGACGTCAAAAAAAAAAAAAAAAAACGGATAAAATACCCAACCCTAACTATGTTCGTCTTCCTCGTTTTCTTCATCCATTGTTTATTATTCCATCATTGTTTTTTTTCTTCCTAATTTTTTTTTTGTAATGTGCCTTGTTTTTGCTTTGTAGTATTTCCTAGTTATTTTTTTCTTCCTAAAGTTTATTCCATCATTGTTTCAATCTTTTCTTTTGGGAAATTTTATGCTTACCACTTTTATGGTACCACTTTTCATCTTTACCACTACTAAAAAAACATTTTCAAAAATACCCAAGACTCTTATACCATTGTTCTCTATATATACAATAAATCATTATTTAAATAAATAAGAAATAGAAAAAATAAAAAAAAATCAAAAATTATGTTTGAAACTATTTTTTAAAATTTTAAAATAATATTTTCGAATTATATTTTTTCAAATTCAAACTTTTTTATAATTTGTTTTTTCAATATTTCTTTTTGAAAATCAAAAATTATGTTTGAAACTATTTTTTAAAATTTTTTAATATTTTTTAGAGAAAAAGACTAGGATAACATCAAACCAAGCTTTTGTTCTCAAACTAGCACTCAAGGCTCAAAGTCACAAAAATAGGTTTCATTAAAGAAGTAAATATATACTTATACCTCTTGGGTTAATTAATCTAAACTTTAAGGTTTAGAGTTAAGGAGGGTGAGGTTTTGGAATTAGGGTTTAAAATTTTATAAAATAAAAAATAAATACTAAAAATTTTAAAATAAAAATTTTAAAAACAGTTTCAAAAAGTATTTTTGAATTATAAAAAGAAAATTTGAAAAAAAAATAAAAAAAATTTCAAAAAAAGAATTTCAAAAAGAAATTTATAAAAAATTTCGAATCTGAAAACATATAAACTGAAACTATAAAAAAAATTCATTTTTTTATTTTTATTTTTATTTATTTTTGTTTGTTTATTTAATTTTAAACCAAGGGTATTAAAGATATTTTACCCTTTAATGAATGTCATTTTTGTGACTTTCTCCTTCTAGTGCTACTTTTGAGACAAAAACTCAAAAATGTGCTATTATTGACAATTGCCCTATTTTTTAAGTATTTTTTTATATATTTATTAGATCTTAAATTTCACATTCCAAAAACCATATCTCACCCTCAACTTTAAACCCTAAGTCTAGATTAGTTAATTCTAGGAGTATAAGTGTCTTTTACTCTTGAAGAGTAAAAATGCGGATAAAAGTGATTAGTGTAAATATGAAAAGTAGTACTATGAATGTGATATTTGTGGCGATCGGTTTTAGCGGTTTAAGTCATATCTAGGTTTTAACTTAAACCATACTCGGTTACATAGATGATTCATAGCTAAACTGGTCGGACCGGTTGGTAAGCTTTTGAAAACCCTTCATGAAAATGATTAGTTTTGAATTTCTGGACATCAAACTTTTTAAAACATTAGGGGAAATTTCGGTAAGGTGTAATTTTAATTTCTAAAACTACATAAAATAGAAATGCTTAACAATTATCAAATCTGTTTTATTAAATAATATATGGATTTTGTATTTCTGTCCCCTTCCCTCAGCCAAAACACCCGACTCTTCTGTTTCCAGAATAATTCTTCTGCTTTAAGAGCATCAGAGAGATCCTTCAGCGCTGCTGCAATTTCCTCAGTTGTTGCATTATCATCAGCATACAGACCCTCCACTTTTACCTTAAGCTCCTCTACTAATTTGGCCGAGTTCACATTATGTTGTCTCCTCCATTCACTCAAGGCTTTTCTGCAACTGGAAATATGTTCCATAATAGTCGCATTAGGAGGAAGATCAGGAGATTTCCATCCATCAAGAATAACTTGCCTTAGCTCGTCATCATCCAGCCATCTTTTATCAAACTTAAACTTTTTCGATCTCCTTATTGGCTTTATGAGTATGTCTGCAAGGATCGGACGATGGTCTGATCCCCATAGCCTCATATACTTCACAGTCGAGTGAGGAAACTTTTCATGCCTTAACAAAGCAAAGGAGAGCGAGAAATAAGATTACACAGCTTCTAGATGCGAATGGAGCCGTAGTTGAGGACGAAGAAGGATTAGTAGCCATTGCTACTAGTTACTTTAGACAGATCTTTGAATCATCGGATCCAGAAGATATTGAAGACGCACTTTCTCAGGTTCCATCGACGATCACTGGAGATATGAACGACAATCTTACAGCTCCGGTCTCTGAATGGGAGATCAAACTAGCGCTCTTTGCTATGCATCTGGAAAAGGCCCCAGGTCCAGATGGGATGACTGCACTTTTCTATCAGAAATTCTGGGATATTGTAAAGGAGGATTTAACTCTTATGGTTAATAAATTCCTTTTCGAGGGGACGATGGCGAATGGACTGAATGATACAAATATATGTCTTATCCCGAAAACAACGAGGCCCAATGAAATGGCCCAGTTTAGACCCATCAGCTTATGTAACGTCAGTTACAAGATAATCTCTAAGGTCTTATGCCAGAGATTAAAGAAAGTGCTACCAGGACTGATATCGGAGACTCAGTCAGCCTTTGTTGCTGGGAGACAGATCTCAGATAACATTATGATTGCTCAGGAGATGTTCCACGCTCTTAGAACTAAACCTAGTGGACGTAGTAAAAGGATGGCTATCAAGACAGATATGAGTAAGGCATATGATAGGATGGAATGGTCCTTTATTGAAGCTGTCATGCGCAAAATGGGGTTCTCAGAGATATGGATTGCCTGGATAATGCGTTGTATTACGTCGGTGAAATATAAGGTCCTTCTGAATGGTGAGCCAAGAGGAAATATTGTTCCAGGGAGAGGATTACGTCAAGGAGATCCTTTCTCTCCTTTCATTTTTATTCTATGCACGGAAGCGCTCATTAGCCTTCTCAATCATGCAGAGAACCAAGGGAAGATAACAGGGATGCGCGTTACACGCGCGTGTCCGTCGGTATCCCACCTTCTCTTTGCTGATGATAGCCTTTTCTTCTGCAAGGCGGAGCCCCGTGAATGTGAAGAAGTAATGAAAGTAGTCAGGATATATGGCAAAACGTCTGGACAATGTATTAATTTTGATAAATCGTCCTTACTCTTTGGTAAGCGGATTAATGTGGCTACTAGACAACAGCTTAAAGATGTGCTTGGAATACAGAATGAAGGAGGAATGGGAACTTACCTTGGTATCCCAGAAGACATAAGTGGATCTAAGTGTAAACTTTTTGCATTTCTGAAAGATAAGTTGATGCATAGAGTGAATGGATGGACAGGCAGATGGCTCTCAAAAGGTGGAAAGGAAGTGTTGATTAAATCCATTTTGCTTGCTCTACCGACGTACGTTATGTCTACTTTTCTGCTCCCACTAGAGATTTGTGAAAACCTTGCCAGTGCCATTGCACAGTTCTGGTGGAGTTCAAATCCACCAAAGAGAGGGATACACTGGGCGAAGTGGGAGAAAGTTTGTTTACCAAGAGAGGAGGGTGGAATTGGTTTCCGTATGATCCATGAGTTCAATTTGGCCCTGTTGGCTAAACAATTATGGAGGCTACTTCAGTTCCCTGATTCCCTAGTTGCACGGGTTTTGAAGGGAAGATACTATAGATTGAGCTCTCCACTAAGAGTGGATACTGCTAACAACCCATCCTATGTGTGGACGAGCATTATTGCAGCCAGGAAATTGTTACTATTAGGGATCAGACAGAAAATTCATTCCGGATATGAAGTTAAGGTGTGGGAAGATCCGTGGATTCCAACGACCCCCGCGAGACCAGCTAACTCCATAGCGCCAGTCATGCACCCTAATATGAGAGTCAGCGATCTTATTGATCAAGCATCGAAGGAGTGGAATATTGGTCTATTGGAGAATTATGTCATCCCTGAGGACATACCTCTCATAAAGAGTTTAGCCATAAGCTCGACTCATCGTCGAGATACTTTCTGCTGGAACTACACAAAGAATGGCCAATACACGGTTAAATCTGGTTATTGGGTGGCACAAAATGTATTAAAACCAGCAGTAGAGAAAGAAGTTATAGAGCCGAGCATCACAAAGCTCCAAGCCTTTGCTTGGAAGGTAGAGGCGCCAAAGAAGATATGTCATCTTATATGGCAATTGTTGACTGGTCATGTGGCAGTAACGAGGAACTTGACAAGACGCAATATGAGGTGTGACAACTACTGTCCAAGATGCGGAGAATTAGAGGAAACTGTGACCCATGCATTTTTTGAATGTCCGCCAGCTATTCAAGTCTGGTCATTATCATCGACTCCAACAAGCCCTGATATATTCCCGGTATCAAGTGTCTACACAAATATGGATTATCTGTTTTGTAGGAAGAATAGCATCATCGAGCCAGAACGAGACAGGGATCCTTATCCATGGTTATTATGGTACATTTGGAAGGCTAGAAATGACAAACTCTTCAGAGGAATAGATAGAGATCCATTGGAGCTAGTTCGACACGCAGAGAGTGAATGTCAAGCATGGTTTGATGCTAATGAAGCGGTGCAACCAGTGTTACAACCAGTGGTTCAAGCTAATATCCCTGAGATAGCCCAATTCATACGTTTGGGTAATATATGCTTGCTAGATGGATCCTGGACATCTTCTGCTCACTTTAGCGGATGCGGCTGGGTATGGATGGACAGTGCTGGGAATATTCAACTTATGGGAACAAAGAATTTCACTCGACATGAATCAGCTTTGCATTCGGAAGTAGAAGCACTGCGGTGGGCGATGGAAAATATGCTTCAATATTCAACATGCCAGAACTTTGGGACAGACTGCAAGGAGCTGATTGCAATGTTAAAGGACCCTCAAGATTGGCCAAGCTTTGCGACAGAATTGGAGAGAATAGAGACATTACAGATATGCTTCCCGGACTTCAGCATCATTCATGTTCCACGGGCGCGCAATCAGATTTCAGATTTTTTAGCTAAGACTGCAAGATCCTTCCATAGGGAGTTACTTTTTATTGGTTGTTCTATTCCGGTTTGGTTACCCAGACCACCTCAAGTTTGAGTAATAGAATGACCTTTTGATGTCAAAAAAAAAAAAAAATAATATATGGATAAAGAAGTTTTTCATCTAACAAGGTCTGACAAAATTAAAACAGCAAGCAAATCGTGCCAACATTAACAGTATCCAGTAGGTAGGCGCAATTAAAAGCACTAGACTAAATATCAGATGTTTTAGATTCTCAATGAAGCCAAAGATTTTGGCTTCTTTGGTAAGCCAAGTTGTTCTTTTATCATAATCTTCGCTGTTTCTCCACGTACATTGATTAAAGTGTTAACACTTTCTTCATAACACTGGAACTAGCCATGGCCACATTAAAAGCAGCTATAACGTTTCTAAAAGCTAACATTCGTGGCTTAATATGCGCGTCTCAGCGTCCACCCCGTTTGTCTCATCATCCGCCGGATCTCGTCCGTTGGATCGAGAGAGAAGGCGGCTTCGTTCACCACGCCGTGAAGCTGTCTCAGGATACTCCATTTGGCTTCGGTCTCATCTCCACCGAACAAATCCCTCAAGGCACAGACCTAATCACTCTCCCTCCTCACGTTCCCTTACGCTTCGAATCAGATGATGCTCCACCGTCTCCTCTCCTTGCCGCTTTATCCCGTCGAGTTCCCGGTAAGAGTTAAATATCTCTCGCTCTTGTTCAATGTTCTTTAGCTTAAACTAGAGCTTGATCCGCGCACCCGCGCGGGTATTCATTTTTGGTTTGCAAAAAAAAATATTTATCTTATATAAATGGTAATATATGTTTTTAAATTTTTTATATATATATATTCTAAATAATTATTTAATATATTTCTAAACACAATCATTTTAGAATTTATAATGAATAATTTTATTTTATTTTTTTGATCCGTCAACTGTTACAACCATATTTTTAAAATATAACTCGTGTGTTCGTGCAAATGTATTTTTTATGGATCAAAATTTTAATGTAAAATAAAATGGTTATCTATTTTTATATTTGATTTATACGATTAAATAATTTAATATCTTATTTAAAATTTTGTGGTTTATATTATGTATTTTTATAACACTTTTATGTTTTTTAGACGTCGTTAATATACCAAAATAAAAATAATCACCCCCGTAATAATAAAATCTTGTTATATTTTTGACATTGATTAAGTATAATTTATTGTTTACCTAGATTATAGGAAACATTTTTTAAATAAATAAACATAATTTGTTATACTTTATTTTAGGAAAATGCATTAATTAAACTATAAAAGACAAGAATACTAAAAGGTAGGTAAATTTATTATTTCAATGGCATTCAAATGTAAATAACTTTGAAAACTAAGGGGTAATTTATATTGGTACTTCTCTTTTAATAATAGAGATAGTTTTGATTAGTAGGTGAGTTTAGAGAGTAATCAAATTTGATTATTCAGTCATCTTGAATATGAAGCTTAGTGATAAGATCGAGTTAAACTAGTTTAAGGACTTGGGCTTGATTTCTTCTAACGCTTCTCAGGCCCAATTATGTGAAGTTTAACTGTGATACTGTCCTTAGCTCATAGAATCATGTTGATTTGGCAGAGGAGTTGTGGGCAATGAAACTGGGACTGAGACTATTGCAAGAAAGAGCCAATGCTGATTCTTTCTGGTGGCCTTACATTAGCAATCTTCCTGTGACTTACACCGTTCCCATATTCTTTCACCCAGAAGACATCGAGAACTTGCCGCTTAAACCTTTTCAATACCAGGTTAGGTTAGATAAGACCTTATCGGGATGACTGAGTCAGTCTCATTCTCTGCCCTTTCAGTTTGTTGATGGTTGTTGTTCTTTGGGAGCAGTTTGATGAAAGATGCCGTTTTCTTCTTCATTTCGAGGAAGAGGTTAGAGAGACTCTCGAAGGTGTTCAGGCTAGTGATCACCCTTTTAGAGGTCAAGATGTGAATGCATCGGACCTTCGTTGGGCCTTGTCGGCTGTTTCGACTAGAGCGTTTCGTTTACATGGTAATAGAAAGGTGGTTCAAGGTGGGTCTTCTGATCATGTTCCCATGATGCTTCCTTTAATAGATATGTGCAACCACAGCTTCTCGCCCAATGTCAAGATCATTCAGGACCAGGACGATGGTTCTGACTCAAACACTCTTGTTAAGGTTCTGTGTCTTAGGTTCTCTGTTTCTTTTAAGTGTTCTTATTTTATTTATCTCACTCTTTCTTTGTGAATCAGGTTGTTGCAGAGACTCAAGTTAAAGAAAACGATCAGTTGCTACTCAATTATGGTTGCCTTAGCAATGACTCTTTCCTGTTGGACTATGGATTTGTGGTTGAATCAAACCCATACGACACCATTGAGCTTAACTACGATGAAGGGCTCTTGGACGCTGCAAGCTTGGCGGTTGGTTTTGCTTCCGGAAAATTCTCTTCACCAGCTCCATGGCAACATCAGTTGCTTTCCCAATTGAATCTAGCTGGCAAAATGCCAAACCTCAAGGTACCTTCATCTCTCTAACTTGATAGCTGAAACAGTCTTTATTCCCATAGAATAAGAATCAAAGGAGAGAAACTGAACCATTTCTCTAATTCTTTTCATCTTTAGGTAACCTTAGGAGGTCAAGAGACAGTAGATGGACGACTATTGGCAGCCATAAGAATACTGCTTTCCGGTGAACTGGTGGAAGTAGAGAAGCATGACTTAGAAGCGCTCAAATCTTTATCCTCCGTTGCCCCTCTTGGAATTGCCAACGAGATTGCCACTTTCCAAACTGTAATGGTTTTTTGTGTGCTTGCTAACGTTGTATTGAGTCGACTGGAAGATCACGAGGCTATACTGAAACAGGGTGTTTCAGACACAGCAGAACTGATTATCAAGTACCGAATCCAGAAAAAATCAGTGTTCTCTGGTGTCATCGAAGACCTCAGAAGAAGGGTTAAGTTACTATCAGCTCAGGAGACACCTAATGCTTCGTGATAATGATAAGTTATCTAGTCTTTTTGCTTGTTTCAAAACCTCTGTTTAAGCTTATCTGAGCCCTTCTCCATGAATTAGTTGTGGTTTATCCCAGAGAAGCAAAAGATTTGTTGACATAGGAGACTCATGACATTAACTAAAGATATTTACATTGAAAGACAAAAGAGAGCCTAAAATACACAGATAGTAACCTATATCCATTGCTCTTTCTTTGTTATCAATTTTCCAACGGTGATAGGTCTGCGGTCTCTCTGCCCTAACCCGAGAGGAGAATGGGAACGCTGTGGACCTGTGATATAGCGAAGCACCCTCAGCATCTGCGGCTGATGAACCTTCTCAAACTCTTTCTTGATCTTCACTACTTGGCTATGTACAGGAAGGACACAATCATGCCAGCCATCTCCATGATTGGCCTTCTTCTTGTTCTCCATCACAAATCGGTAGTGAAGGCAGAAGTGCTTCTGTTTGTATGTTTCTTATGATGTTTGCGGTTTTACTTTCACGCGGGAGGCGTGTTTGTAATAATAATCTTGAACAAAAGTGGACATGAGTTGTTGATGAAGTAGTAGGGAAGTTAGGTTGGTGGGCAACGCCAAATTAGTCTCTTACACATATCTCTCTCTTTGTGTGTAAATTTTTTTTTTGTGCAACATGTGTTATATAATATGTGATGATAGATTGATAGTTGTAGGGAAGTTAGGTTGGTGTTGGGTGAATTTTATTGTGCAAAGACATGACACTTGTGGTTTAGTGATGATTACTGGTAGGTATTTCCAATTTCCATTTTCTTCCTTTAAACCGAAGACCAAGACTCTTCATGAGTTTGATGTTTTTTTGTGGGGTTCCAATGTTTTGAAGCTAAGCCAATTGATCTGATTAGAAAAGTTGAAAGAGACTTGTTAAGAATTGCTTTTGGAAAATGACGTGTTGTGCTTTTAACACTTTTAAACTCAGTTTTGAATAAATAATGATTGATTTAAAGGTATTTTAGTCTTCTTGAAAAGTTCTATTGTTTTCACTTTTCAGTTATATTACATGTTAACTTGTTAGGAAATAATGCATTTGGACAATAATTTGGGACAAAATGGATCATTAAGTAGAGATGTGCTAGAGAGTAACGAGGATCGGTCGATCCTTATTTGGGATTTGATCGACCATGTTTGACAACGATCGATCGATCGTCCGATAGATTGGCCGATCGGCGTTACAATGGAGTAACTTTTCAAGTTTGCAAAAAAAAAAAACGTGTTTTGAAAACTAGAAAACTTAGGAAAACGGTTTTACTTTGTATCTTATCATCTTTATTGTTCTTGACGGTCAGAGTGTGAAAAAGATGTGATCAGATTTTAACCACTAATAAAGACTGTAAATGCACATAAGTGCACAATAATACTTAAATATAAAATTACGCTATAAATATCTCTATAATATTATTTGAAAAAGTTAGTTTTCTATGTGTAGCTTTCACATTGATTCTTAAAATGATTAATTACAATGATAACTTTAATGAATTAAATTAATTATTATAATGACATTATTAACATTTTTATTTAACCTTTTCTTTGTTAATATTTGTTTCCAAATCACCTTATTCTGAAAAGACAATATATTTCATATAAACATATAGCTTTTATAAACTTAATAAAAACGAATTTAAATTTATACAAATCAAAAAGGAATTTAATATAAAAGGAAATATCTTAATTAAATATAAATATATATCAATTTTTATATTTAAAGTATGTGATTTAATAAAAATAATAACTTTAATATAAAAATATATCAAACTTTTACATTTAAAACATTTATAACAGCTAAAAGTATTATATATAATTTATGTTAATAACAACTATTTTTATTTCCTTTTTTCTTGATAAAATTTGAATAAACTTTTTAACTAAATTTTAGTTTTTTCACTAACTAAATTTTTAGCTTAATTTTTAGCTTAAATTTCCCTTTTACAATAGCACATAAAAAATACAATTAAATATTTACAAAATGTAAATTATATTATTTTTCTAAAAATGATAAACAAAAAGAAATATCTATAAATTTGTAAATATAGACATATAGTTTATTGAAATATATTTATAAAATCACATATATCTCTCTATATATATACATATGTATATATATATATATATATATATTTATCAACCAAAGTAAAAACTAAACAAAGTATAATTAACAATATTATTCTTATTTTAGTCTAATTATAACAAAAAAAATATGATATAACCCAATACCAAAATATAAATTGCAAAACCAATCAAAATATGAACAATTAAATCAACCAATTATTATGAATTATCTATTATATATAAATTTATATATGTTTAATAATTTTCAAAATATTACAAATTATGTCTATTAATGCATATCTGATTTAATATTTATTATTTTTAAATTTTCAAAACAACATATATCAAACTATACAAAATTATATAAAATATATTTACAAATATAAGAAGATAAACTGAACTACCTACTAATAAACCAATTTTAACCTGATGGAAACAAAAAAAATCATCATCAATTTAAAATAATAGATGCAAATCAACATACCATAATGAATCGTTAAATTAATACAAAACATTATATGTCAAATCACATATCTGATTAAGATGAGAACATAAAGATACTTAATACAATTTTTATCTTACAAACAAATTACAAAATTACTTAAAACCTATAAACATACAAAACCAAATATTTTTCACAACTATAATTTATTTATTTTTAAAATTTTATTCCCGTGCATGAATACGGAAGAATCACCTAGTACCAAAGTAAAGTAGAGGCATAACAAAAAAAAAAAAAGAGGTTTTGTAATGATCAGATTGCAGGAAATAAAAGAATACAATGAAATGAAGTAAACTTATAGATATCACATAGCCTTTTTTTTTTTTGAACACCAGATATCACATAGCCTAAAAACTCTTTTTGGATTGCTTATGGTTCGGTTTGATATTGGTAGTATTTAGAAAAAAGAAGTTGTTACACTATATTTGTTTTCCGGTTTGGTTTAACCACTGTCATAGTTTATTCAGAAAAGTTGAACCACAAATTTTGATTTTTCTTTGTTTCTAATTTGGAAGTCTGATATGGTTTTGGTTCGGTTTAGTTAAATCAGTTTGGTGTTTCTTTTTGCTTTTCCCGATTCTTGCTTTTTACCCTCGTGAACTAATAAATGAGCAACGTAGAAATTCGCAGTGCATTTTAAGGTGTACAAAATTAATTCTGCTATAGACGTGACTATAACTAAGAAATGGTGTCTCATAAAACATGTTTCACGAAGAAGGTCCATGAGCATCGGCTTTGCCGCTCTCACTGTGACCGGCTCGATGACTCAATTGTATCATGTGTATGTTGGCTTTACAATGGATTTTATACTGTTTGTTCTTCCTTTCTCCACCGAATACGAGGGATCGACTGACTTGGGAAGTTTTTGAAGAGAAAATATTGTGAATGTCAAATCTCTTAGAAACACAAAGAATTATAAGAACAACTTTTCTTATTAACTTTAGAAACTACTCAAAACTAAAGCTCTCAATATGTTTCTCTTAGATCATATGGAACACCTCTCCATTAGACCTATATTTATATGAAAGACAATTCCCTTTAACATGTGGGATATGGAAAACACAAACCTAACCTAAATAGAAACTTCCTTTTCCTATTTCTAGGTTTCCTTATTGTGTTTATCTTAACATATTAAACATCTAATAAAATGTTAAGTTTCCACAAGCTTGGAATTATCCAACAGAATCTCTACTAATAAAAGGAAGCTTTTGAGGCTCCATAGGGTGTCCACATCAGCGGAAAAAATTTCTCCCGAAAGATGACACGTGGCATTAAATATAGTTTTACATTTTAATATGAGAAAAATACCAAAATAGCACTAACTCAAGTTTTTGTTCCCAAACTAGCACTCAAGGCCAAAAGTCACAAAAATAGCACTCAAGGGGTGGGGTTTAGGATTTAGAATTTAGGGTTTAGGGTTTAAAGTTTAGGTTTTAGGGTTTAGAGTTGAGAAGTGAGGTTTTGGGGATAAGATTTCAAATTTTGAAAAATAAAAAAATTTAAATTTTTCAAAAGATAAAATGCTATTTTGGTCATTTTAGTTTTTGAGTGCTATTTTTGTGATATAAACTTAGAAAAGTGCTATTTTGAAGATTTGCCCTTTTAATATTACTTATTTTTGAAAATTGTAAAAAATATGTAAACATACAGCATAAAAAAATGGAAAAACTACATTAAACATATGTAAGATTACTATTTTCACTTAAAAAAAAGACGGCTTATCTCCATAATGTAACATTACTGTTTTATAAAAAAAAACAAAAAACATTATATATAATTTCAAAAATAATAAATATATGTAAAACATGCAACATAAAAATAGAAATACTACATTAAACATATGAGGCTCCATAGGGAAAAATATGTAAACATACAGCATAAAAAATGGAAAAACTACATTAAACATATGTAACATTACTATTTTTCACTTAAAAAAAACGGCTTATCTCCATAATGTAACATTACCGTTTTATAAAAAAAAACAAAAAACATTATATATAATTTCAAAAATAATAAATATATGTAAAACATACAACATAAAAATAGAAATACTACATTAAACATATGAGGCTCCATAGGGTGTCCACATCAGCGGAAAAAATTTCTCCCGAAAGATGACACGTGGCATAAAATATAGTTTTACATTTTAATATTACTTATTTTCGAAAATTGTAAAAAATATGTAAACATACAGCATAAAAAATAGAAAAACTACATTAAACATATGTAAGATTATTATTTTTCACTTAAAAAAAAAGACGGCTTATCTCCATAATGTAACATTACTGTTTTATAAAAAAACAAAAAAAATTATATATAATTTCAAAAATAATAAATATATGTAAAACATACAACATAAAAATGGAAATACTACATTAAACATATGTAAGATTACCATTTTACATTTAAAAATAACAATAATATGTAAACATACAACATAAAAAAATGGAAACTTTACATTAAACATATGTAAGATTACCATTGTTCACTAAAAAAACGGTTTATCTTCATAATGTAACATTACCATTTTATAAAAAAAAGAAAAAAAACATAAATATAACTATTTGACTATTTGTCCAAGTTCTTCTATTAAACATTGCCGTTTTACATTAAAAATGGAAAAATACGTAAAGATTTAAACATCTATCTTAAAATATAAAATATAGACATTAACTAGATATAAAATATAAGAAAGAGAAATACTCAATATATAAAAAATATATAATAAGTAAATATTATAAATATATAAATATACGAATTATATATACAATAATAAGTAAATGCACAATTTTAAAAAAATGGAAAGAGTACATTAAATATTAAACATCTATATTAAAATGTAAAATATAGATATTAAGTAAATATAAAGTATAAGAAAAAGAAATACACAACTTAAAAACAATGGAAAAAGTATATTAAGATTTAAACATCTATCTTAAAATGTAAAATATAGATATTACGCAAATAGAAAGTATAAGAAAAGGAAATACACAATTTAAAAAAATGGAAAAAATACATTAGTATTTAAACATCTATCTTAAAATGAAAATCAATCTTAAAATATAAAATTATTAGTAAATAGAAAGTATAAGAAATAGAAATACACAATATAAGGAAAAATAAATAATAAGTAAATATATAATATAATCCCAAAAGATGACACGTGGCATAAAATATAGTTTTACATTTTAATATTACTTATTTTGGAAAATTTATAAAAAATATGTAAACATACAGCATAAAAAATGGAAAAACTACATTAAACATATGTAAGATTACTATTTTTCACTTAAAAAAAAGATGGCTTATCTTCATAATGTAACATTACCGTTTTATAAAAAAACAAAAAACATTATATACAATTTCGAAAATAATAAATATATGTAAAACATACAACATAAAAATGAAAATACTACATTAAACATATGTAAGATTACCATTTTACATTTTTATTTTAAGAAAATAATATGTAAACATACAACATAAAAAATGGAAAAACTACATTAAACATATGTAAGATTACCATTTTTCACTAAAAAAAAGACGAGTTATCTGCATAATGTAACATTACAATTTTGTAAAAAAGATATTATATATAATTTCGAAAATAATAAATAATATGTAAACATACAACATAAAAATGGAAATACTACATTAAACATATGTAAAATTACCATTTTACATTTAAAAATAACAATAATATGTAAACACACAACATAAAAAAAATAGAAAAACTACATTAAACATATGGAAGATTACCATTGTTCACTAAAAAAACGGGTTATCTTCATAATGTAACATTACAATTTTATAAAAAAAAGAAAAAAAAAACATAAATATAACTATTTGACTATTTGTCCAAGTTCTTCTATTAAACATTACCGTTTTACATTAAAAATGAAAAAATACGTAAAGATTTAAACATCTATCTTAAAATATAAAATATAGACATTAATTAAATATAAAGTATAAAAAAGAGAAATACTCAATATATAGAAAAATAAATAATAAGTAAATATTATAAATATATAAATATACGAATTATATATACAATAACAAGTAAATGCACATTTTTAAAAAAATGGAAAGAGTACATTAAATATTAAACATCTATCTTAAAATGTAAAATATAGATATTAAGTAAATAGAAAGTATAAGAAAAGGAAATACACAATTAAAAAAAAATGGAAAAAGTACATTAGTATTTAAACATCTATCATAAAATGTAAATCAATCTTAAAATATAAAATTATTAGCAAATAGAAAGTATAAGAAATAGAAATACACAATATAAAGAAAAATAAATAATAAGTAAATATATAATATAAGTAAATACCAAATTTAAAAAATGGGAAATTACATTAAGATTTAAAAATATATATTAAAATTTAAAATATAGATATTACGTAAATAAAAAGTATAACAAATGGAAATATACAATTTTAAAAAATGGAAAACGTACATTAAGATTTAAACATCTATCTTAAAATGTAAAATAGATATTACGTAAATAAAAATATAAGAAACGGAAATAAACATTTTAAAAAATAGAAAAAATACATTAAGATTTAAGCATCTATCTTAAAATGTATTTCTATCTTAAAATGGTAGTAAATTATATAAAAATGGAAATACCACATTAAACAAAAAAAAATAAAAATGTATAGTTTTACATCAAGAAAGTCCCTATAAAACTCATTATTCCATCCACACCAACCTCACACTATGAAGGAAAATTTCAAAGCACTCGAGCAAAAAAATGGTATCACCATTAACTCTTGCCGTCCCAGAAACCTTTAATGACCTTGAATGAGATTTTTTTATAACAACAAACTTTTTGTTAGGTGGATTCATTGTTGGGAAACCCGCAACTTCCAAAAGCTAAACTTATTCATGGGAATTGAATTGCTTTTCATAGACTCAAAGGTATTCTTACAAATGTAAATTAATCTAATCCATAATTTTATTGTTAATATTCATACTAACTCTTTCATGATCAAACCATTTCAGTTAATAACCATTCAAAAGTTTATCCCGAAACACTTCCTTCCTCGCCGAATCAGGTATTGGTTCATGTTGGTTTAGTATTGTTTTTGGTTTACTAACCGGTTTAGGATGGTCCTATTGTAAATATAATTTAAGTTGGTTTAGCATATATTATGTTTAAAATAACTTAAATTAAATAATAATAATATTATGCTTAAAATATAATTTTAGAGAGTTTTCAAATATAGTTTACAGAACATTATAGGTGATGAATTTAATTTACTAAATTCGTTTATTACTTAAAACTAAGTTTTTTAAAAAACATACTGAGTTATAAATATCAATGATGGATTGGTGAGTATAACATGAAGACAAAAATATAAATATCTGATTTTCAAGATAAGAAATTCAGCTTTTATTCATATACTCAATATATAATATCTTAAATTATTTTTTAAAAAGTATACATAATTTATATATATAGATTAATCTTCCAAACTTAAACTATTATATTATATATGAATAATGGTTTTAAATAAAAATAATTTCTGATTTAAAATAAAAATAAAAACAACAAATGGTTATTTTCAAATAATGGATGTAATTTACATTATACTATCATTTAACAAGTATTAGATACGTTTTGATATATCATTATTTTCTATTTCCAGAAAACAATAAATTGTTAAACATCAATATCATCTATGTTAAGTATACGAACAACACAAATTCAAACATCACAAAAAATATTTACATAGCCATTATAATACAATAATTTAATCAAAAAATACAATTAAAAAATATTAAAAAGAATAGTTATATACTTAATATTTGAAAATAAAATATATTTTTGCTAAAATTGTACTTACCTGGCCAAGGAGATCGACCATCTTTTTACGGATCGATCGAATGTTGAGCATGTGGTCGATCCGAAAATACTCTGCAGTTTAATAAAATCTCTAAAACATTTATTCCAACACTCAAAAGATAGTTTTGGTAAATATGATAACTAGATAGCCAATAAAATTACAAAAAAAATATTTAAATAGTAAAAAATATGTTAATTTAACGTGTTAAAATTTAAAAATAAATTTTAATTATGACATGCATTTTAACATTTATATAAATATATATCATACCCTAAATATAAATAATTTAACAACTTAAATTAGAAAAAAATAAAAATCCCGGGCGTAGCCCGGGTTAATCCCTAGTGTATATCTAGAAGATGAAGATATGAGATACCACATGACAAAGCATAATAAGAACGAAGAAGATATAGCTACATACATAGGCGCACTGAGATCTTCAATTGCAATTGACGTGATTCTATTCACTGAGATCAAGAAATTTAAAGATCTTATTGAACCCAATTTTTGTAAGATAATCTCGAGGAAATCACGGAGTCAAGAACTACTAGAAAGACCATGGTACGGAAGTGTTGGTACCAATACGTTGAACTTTCAGAATCACATTTAAACACAATTGGTTTCAAGAGATGGTTTGTACCAAGAAATGTCAGCCATAAATGCTGCATACAAATCACATCAAAGAAAAATCAAATATGAAGTTGGAGAATAACATATCAGGGACGGCTCATTACCATGTAGGGCCCTTGGGCAAAAAAACTTATTTGCCCTTTCATAATTAGTTTTAATATTATTTTATAAAATATTTAAAATGATATCAAAAATCTAAAAAGATAATTTAAATAGACTAACTAATTTTACTTTATTCAATTTTATGATTTAGATATTTATACTATAATGTTTTATAAGACTTTTAAACCTAAATCAAATCGATTAGCGTATAAGACGACCTTTACGATAGAGAGCCATCTAGCTCCTTTCTGCTGTATATTTCTCAGTATATGACACATATTTTTGTGTTTCAGAAATTATGTATAATAGTTTAGGAAATTATTCATAATTGTTTAAATTGTTGTATCTTCTTCTATTGATGAAAAGAAAATAAGAAAACGAAACGTCGCGTGGGGACATTAATCAAAAAAGTCAGACTTTTCCTGACACGCTTACCGATGCAGAATCGCTGGGCTCTTTCTGGATGTGCTTCCGCCGTGCAACCATCTTCTTCAACCTCCGGAGATTCTCTTCTCCCTCCACCGTTCCCTTCTGACCCCAGACCCTTTCTCCCCTCTTTCCCCTCACCTCTTCCCACCCCTAGCCTTTTGTCCTCCTCCTTCTCGTTCTGAAATCCGCAGATCTCATCTTATTTCCCCTTTAGCTGACACTGTTATGACTCAAGCTTTAGACTGTTTACAGCTGTATCCATTTCTACAACTACAACTCAGTTTGGTTCCTTAGCTGAACTTAAATCTTTACTTACTGTTCCTTCTACAGGAAACCCTAATCCACTAAACCCTTTTCTAACTTCTAGCTCTTCTCTTCTTCAGGAACATCGTGTCCCATCTCCTATAGAAACCAGTTCCAACAGTTTAAAAACCATTCATCTAAATCACAACTCTCCTTTGATTTCAAACCAAGCCTCTAAAAATCCTGCTCTCACCACTAACCCTTCTCCTACCCTTCCCTTACTGCCACAAACTAATCCTCCCCCATCCATCACCCTCCTCCTCCCTCAGCAGCCGCTCCCACTCTCGCAGAAAAACTTCGTGTGAGAGAGGTGATAAATCACTTCATAGGCTAGCTCCAGCTATGGTGTCTGATACTGGTCGTTCCCGTATACTCATTTCTGACTTTGTCTTCCAGAAGGGCGCTGAGTTACACAAAGACTTCATTATCTGTTATTTAATGGCAGACCTCCGCTATTTAAACAATTCCAAAGCGTTCTCAGTCACATGTGGGGTAAAGGTATGAGGCTTGAGATCCATAACAACCCCCTGCAGCGTTCGGTCCTAGTTAGAATTCCTAGTGACTTTCTAAGACATAAAATTTTGGATAAAAAAATTTGGTACGTGGGTGATTCGATGTTTCATACCGCTTAATGGTCTTCTGTGCACTCTTCCGCAACTCCTCCTCTCAGCTCCATCAAGATCTGGGCTCATCTCACAGGTGTATCCCTTGACCTACGATACCAATAAGGACTAAGTTTGGTTGCTGGGATAATTGGAGATCCTAAGGAAACTGATGACTTTACTCTTAATCTAGTCAGTCTTACCTTGTCCCACGTTAAGGTCGAAGTGGACCTAACCAAACCGTTGTTGAGTTTGAGAGACAAAGCGGTGAGGTCGTTGAGGTTCAAGTGGAATATCCATGGCTGCCTCCCATTTGCTCACATTGTAATGAGCTTGGCCATGTGATCCGAAATTGCTTGCTATACGCACCACCAAAAGACCCTCCTCATATGGTGACTGATCCTGGAGAAACAACAAAAAAAAAAGGTCCAGTCAATGCAAACAAAACTCAAGTAAATACTGTAAAAAGCAAACAGTATGTGGTCAAGAAGTCGGTTCCACCTATTACTACTCCTCCTATCACTACTACCCCACCATGCTCCCATTCCGTCTCATTACCTTCTAGTCCTTCTGCTTCAAAATCTCATCAGTTTGCCTTAACTCCATCTCAAAAAAACTATCCCTATCTCCACTGAAATTCTTCTGACAAACCACAAAAGCCTTCACTTAAAAGAACATGTTCATCCCCTACGTTTTCATCCGCTGTTCGTCCAAAAATTCACTATCACTCTTCCAAACCTCCCCATATCTCGCCTTTCCCTGAGATTGGTACTTTGAACTACCTAGCTAACTCTCCTTTCATTGACCCTCCACAAAAAAAAACCTTTTTTGCCTCTACTAATTGTTGATGACCCTCTCCAGTCTTCTGGAGACCCCCCCCCCCCCCCCCCCCCCCCCCCCCCCTCCCTTTTCTTCCTAATGAGTGTTAAACTCTTTTTTTTTTTGGAACCTTCGTGATCTTAATGACGCGTACAAACTTTGGATATTTTTGGATTGGCTCTATAGCCATATACCTATTTTGGTGCCCTTTTGGAAACACATATTAAGGAATTATCTCTACCTCGTTTGATGGTCTACCCTATGCAAGGATTGACACTACATCTTTAATCATCTATCTGATGAAGACGGGATCGTGCTTATATGGAAAGACCCTGCTAAAGTTAAAGTGATCTCTCAGTCAAGGCAAATGATTACTTGTGAACTCGAGTTACCTAATTGTACTCCTATCATCTACTCAGCCTCATCTATGCATCTAATCTTAGTGATGAAAGAACTGGCTTTTGGGTTGAGCTCTTGAATCTTCACTCTGCCCATGCTCTAGACTCAAGACCTTGGATGATAGGTGGTGACTTTAATCAGATCTTTCACTGTCATGAGCATTCCTCCTTCTGTCATAGTAGACACGCTTCACAAATGTTCCAATTACGTGATAGCCTGCTTCAGTTGGGTGTATTTGATCTTCGGTTCTATGGACCTATTCACACATGGACAAATAAATGCGATGACACCCCAATTGCTAAGAATCTTGATAGATGCTTGATCAACAGTGACTGCCTCACCAGTTTTCCTAATGCTACTGCTACCTTTCTTCCCTCGGCCCCTTCAGATCATGCACCTTGCCTTATTGACCTTGCTTTCCAACTTCCCAGAGCCAGTACCCAACCCTTCTGTTTCCTAAACTACCTAACCAAACATCCGAGCTTCCTGGAAGTTGTTACAAATGCTTGGTTGCTCGTCGGAAGTGTGTCTGCCAACCTTGCGTCTCTGTGTTGGAAGCTGAAAAATATAAAAAGAACTCTCAAATCTCTTAATAAAGAAAATTACTCAAATATTCAACAGAGAGTTAATGAATCTTACCGTTTGTTACAGCTTGTGCAGGTACACGCTCTAACTGATCCAACTCCTCAAACGTTTGCAGAAGAACATGAACTGAACCTGAAATGGCAATTCTTGAGGAAAATAGAGGAATGCTTCTTCCAGCAAAAGTCTAGGATAATGTGGCTTAGGGAAGGCGATTTGAATACAACCTACTTCCATCGTGTCTGTCAAGTGAGAGCTAACTTCAATGCCATCCACTCGTTCCTTCTACTATTTGGTGCTATCATTACTGATCCGTTAGAGATGAGTGCTCACGCCATTTCCCATTTCAAGGCCGTACTTGGCCCTGATCACCTACCGTTGGTTTGTTGTACCCCGTCTGATTGGTTCAGGAGTCTAACACCGTTCAGATGTAGCCATCAACAAAGGAACATTATTTTCTTGATGCCTACAAATGAAGAAATCACTAAACTTATGTTCTCCCTCAACCCAAACAAAGCGCCAGGACCTGACGGGCTTAACGCTCGTTTCTGATATCTTGTATAATTACATGATTTTAGCCATTAATTCTTGTACATTTTGATCATATAGATTAAGAATTAGGCATCTTTAGAGTCCATATTGCATTTATTGTCCTTATTAGGTGTTGGAGTGTGCCATGGAGTGATTTGAAATGTTTGGGAGCATTGTGATCTAAAAGGGGGTGAAAGATGAGCATGGATGGAGACCTTATAGAAATTTTCTGTTGCTAAGATTTTTTGGAAGCACAGCAAATTGAGTTAGCTTTCTAGTGGAAGTGGTTTCAAGTCATGTGGAGATGTAATGAAGGAGTTATGATAAATTTACTAGAGGCATATCCATCCTGATCGAGCATCGCAGAGTGACCTTCCAGAGCGACACAATAAGGTAGCTCCCAACCCAGAGCGACCTCCAGAGCGACCCACCTACGTCACTCGCCTTTTCATCACTTTGGAGGCAAAAAAATAGGCCTGGAGCGACCTTCCAGAGCGACCACCTGAGGTCGCTCCCAAGCCAGAGCGACTTCCCGGAACGACACCACGAAGTCTCTCCGCGTCATTTACTCAGTCGAAACTTATGATTTTCCAGGGACCTTTTGGTCATTTGTCTTGATGTTTACACTTTCTAAACCTAAGTTTAAGTACCTTTTGTAAGCCAAGGAGGCAGATTATCTTTATCTTGGAGAAAACCACCAAAATTCTCTTGAAAAGTTCATCTCTTTGATTCATTTGATCATATGTTATCCTGTTGATTTCTAATTTATTATATGTATTTCTCTACATAATTAATCTGAAATTCAATATGGGTTTAAGAGGAATCATGGAGATTAGTGAGTAATCACCTTTTGAATTCATGGGTTAGGGAGATTAAGGGTGATTAGGTTAGAGCTAGGATGTTTTAGTGTAGATCATTCTTAATCCTTGCTAGTAGAGTATTCATAATGCATCTTCTGAGTTGGCCTCTCAAAAGTTGATCTTTAGGTATTTCCCACCCAAAAGGTGTTTGATGAAATTCTGAGACAACTCTTCTAAGCTTTTAGCATACTTTGCCAAAGATATTTGTTGTTAGAGGTGCTAAGATAGCCATTAGACTTGTTAGTAATGATTGCTTTCATATTATTCAATCAAAGACATTTGATGTTTGAAATGTGTTAGTAAATAAACATTCATCTAGACATAGAGCTTGTTTAGAATTGTGTTGTGGGAACCGAAATTCACACTGTCGATTTCCGTTTAAATAAGGAAACTAAGAAAACCCTAGTTTCCCAGAGGACCCGGATATCTGTTAATTACCACACGTCAAGCAATCAGAACACGAGAATAACAACGATAAAAATAAGAAATCGAAAAGAGAGCAAAGTAGATCTTATTCCGAATCTGCGTATGAGCGTTACAACAAGGTATAAGCCTGGGCTCGAGAGCTGTCGGCGAGATTCCTAGTTCTAGCAACCCTAAGACGGCTAAACCTAATTGAGTCGCAGCACGAAATAACAAAAACGGAAAGTTGCCTAAATCGCTCTAAGTGCTAAGTTTGCTCTGAAAAAGTTCTCTCCTCTGCTCCTCGCCTAGGACTCCTTATATACTAGCTCCAAGGTCGGTTTACGCTTTTACTCTTCTGCCCTTAAGCCGTCATAGCATAAAAATGGAGATATTCCATTTTTCCGATCTTCACAATTATCTTCAAAACTTCCGTATTTATCCGCGGAAACTTGACATTTATCCTTCCTCGTGGGCCAAGCGCGAACCATGCTGTGGTTCACGGGCTTTTGGTTAAGAAAAATCGTAGGATGGGCCTCGAGTCGTGTTTTAGGTTCCTTTGGGCCGTCTTCCGACTCGACACGTTTACTACGAGTTTTCCGCGGTTTCTAATCCGCGAAGTTTGATTGATGAATTAGAATAGCGGGAAACATGGACTGAGCTTGCTACGGTCTTCGGGAGATAGCATTCGAAGGTTTGACGAGAATGCAAGGACTGGTGTCGTATCGATGTTCGGAAAGGTTCAATCGCTACACAGCGACCGAACTTTGGCTCGAGCCCGGTCGCTATGTAGCGACCGAGCGAAACGAGTGCTCGGTCGCTACGTAGCGACCGAGCTTCGGCTTGAGCTCGGTCGCTACGTAGCGACCGAGCGGGACGATCGCTCGGTCGCTACGTAGCGACCGAGCGGGACGATCGCTCGGTCGCTACGTAGCGACCGAGCTTTGCTCGAGCTCGGTCGCTACGTAGCGACCGAGCGGGACGATCGCTCGGTCGCTACGTAGCGACCGAGCTTTGGCTCGAGCTCGGTCGCTACGTAGCGACCGAGCGGGACGATCGCTCGGTCGCTACGTAGCGACCGAGCTTTGGCTCGAGCTCGGTCGCTACGTAGCGACCGAGCGGGACGATCGCTCGGTCGCTACGTAGCGACCGAGCTTGGCTGAGCTCGGTCGCTACGTAGCGACCGAGCGGGACGATCACTCGGTCGCTACGTAGCGACCGAGCTTTGGCCCGAGCTCGGTCGCTACGTAGCGACCGAGCGGGACGATCGTTCGGTTTGAATCCCAAAGAATACTTCTTCGTAAAAATAACCTCGTATAGGTTATTTTTACGAAAATTACATCCCTTCTTTTACTAACTCTTTCGGAAATACGATCTCTGAGGATTTTCGGGTGGTAATTCCGTCGTAACCGTTTTTGACCCCAACAGTTAGCCCCCCAGCCCGTTAGGATCATGCATGGGGGGATCCTAGCGTGCGGTTAGGCATGTTTGGCAAGTTAGGCGTGATGGATGGAATTAATATGCGAAAGTCCGAGCTTGAATAGTAAATCCTCATGTCTTATAAGAAGAGAGGTAACTTGTTCCATAATTTTTTCACTTTCTTGTTTTTCTCTAAGATCTTTCAAAAAACTTTCTATCTTTCTCTCCACCCTTTTCCTCTATTCTCTTAAGAGAAGTGTAAAGATGTCGAGCAAGAAAAAGATTGCGAAAAAAGGGTCTTCGTCCGCGAGTCCTTACGAAGAGCTCGTCGTTCCGAAGATGGAGTTCGTGCCTCACTCGGTGCATCCTGCCGAGAACGAGGCATGGTGGGTTGCTCATTATGGCTCGTTGATCCCTCCCAAGGAGAAGCCATTCCCGGTCCTGGTCCATCGTGGAGTCGAGGAAGAGGACGCAAGCAGGACTACTGACGAGTTTCTCGCGACGATGCGGTCGTTCTACCACATCCCGGATGTTGTGGAGTTCCGGGTTCCCTGCCGCGGGGAATGTGCTAACAACCCCCCGGAGGGTTACTTTACTTGTTATGAGGTGTTCATAGTGCGTTGTCGCCTCTGGTTCCCCATACCCGAAATTCTCGTCCGAGTGTTGGACCGCTTCGAAGTCGCGATAAGTCAGTTGACACCCCTTGCCATTCAGCACCTTATTGGGATCTTGATCCTAAGCTATGAGCATGGCCTTTCCCTTTCCGTCGATCATTATGAAGCGCTTTTGAGGCTTCAACTTGTCAAGGATACGGATAAGCATAGGTTTGTCCCTCGGAAATTTATGTCGGTGGTTAAGAAGTTCATTTCGAACTTCAACTCGTGGAAGAAGTTCTTTTTCTTTGTTCGTTTGGACGCTGCGTCCGTCGAAGAGAGTTGCATTCCACTGTTCCGGAGGTTGCCGAACAATCGTCCCTTCATCAATCCTCTTGCTCCGTTCCCTGAGGACATTATCGCGGTGAGGGATCTTCTCAGGAATGGTCCCTTCTTCTGGACTTCTTTCACGCCGAGAAGGGTTCGGAAGGCACTGAAATTTGTGCAACCTGGTCCAGCTTTGGACGCGGATACGGGAAGCGACTCCGAACCCGACGACCAGAATCCCGTCGAAGCTCCGACAGCTGCGCCGGAGTCGAGCTCTTGGAAGGGAAAAGATGTCGATCTTGGCGACATAGAGTTTTCGATGGACGACTCTATGCTTCCAGGATGGGATCCGAACCTTGCTTACGGCGACGGAAGCGGTTCGAGCGAGGCCCCCATTCCGGACTTCGATGATTTCTTTGCTGGGCTGCCATCGGGTTTCGATGCTCCTCCTCCTACGAAAGAATCGGCGAGGCCGAGAGTCGTTGCGGAAGGATCTCGCATCATCAATGGGGTTAGTTTTTTTTGGGAATTTTTTAGTGATTATCCTATGTATGGATTTGTAACACGCCCATCGATTTTGCAGGGCCTGAGCTTGCTGGGCTCGGCCATCGAGGCGGGTCATAGAGAAGCCATGGTCTACCGCTTCAAGGCGGAGAAAGCGGAGCGGGATCTCGCTCGCGTGCAAGGCGAGATGCTGGAGCGAGAGGCACAGCTTACTCGTGATCATGCGCGGGCTGTTCGTAGAGCGGAGAGGAAAGGCAAAAGAGAAATCGTCGAGGTGATGAAGACTCGCGCATCTCAGTTCCAGGTTGAGTACGGGAACCTTAAGAATGCCTTTACCTCGGTGGGCGACTTTCGCGAGTGCCGTGGTTCGGTCGGAAGTCTTTGGAGGACGCAAGCCGACGACTATGTGTTTGAAGAGGAAATGAGCTTGATGAAGAGTGGGATGAGTGACCGTGCCCACGCTGAGGCGCTTATCCCTCCGATCGACGAGAGGATTCAAGGGTTCTGGGATTCCATCCCGGTTTCTCCTGATACCGAGGAGGTCCCGATCGATTTTCACGATGGTGGCGAGGAAGTGGATCGTCCTGCGGATGCGTTTGGTGCTTCGTTGTCCGGGGACTTTGACTTTGGATTATGAGGGATGGATCAGTTATCCTTGTTTTCGGCCGAATGTGGCCCTTTGAATTTGGATTTCGTTTAGGCCAAGATGGCCGTATTTGTATTTCCGGGACTGGCCGTTGGTGGCTTTGAATCCCTTGCCGCTTTACGCGGTTTATTTATATGATAAATGTTTTGTTTCGAGTTTTTCCTGAGTAGGGTTGAAGTAAATACGAGTTGTCGTCTCGTATGTAGTTCTAATTAGACGTTCAATCTGTTGGTTCGTTCGTGATTTTCGTAAAAATTTATCTGTCTTTACGATTTTCGAGAACATTGAGATACGAACGGAGAGGCATGGTTTATGATCTCGTATCTTTTAGATATCATGCCTTGAGATGTTTGAGACCAGAGCGTTGGGTTTAGGGCAAGACCTAGGTTTACTTTCGGTTAAGGTTTGTGCGGTGACTAGCCGGCTATCGTTTTTCCTGTTGCGATTTCTTCCTGACTCGCACCGGTTTAAAGTCCGCGATATGTTCTCGGCTTATATGACTTGTATGGTACGAATCGAGCATCTTCTCAGAATCAACTGGAAGTGCTAAACCAAAATTTCGGATTTTTGTTGTAGCGCGCTTTTGTCCTTGTGCTGGACGTTTTTAAAGATCAAAAGAGTGATCGGATTGCGTTTGTTTAAGACGGCTGGCGTGTTCGTCGGGGCCAATCGACGAACGGGGTGTAAAGTTTTTGGTGGTCGCGTTCGGACAATTTGTTTAGCATTGTCCTCGAATTTTAACTTTTTGCGACGTCTCGCAGTTATTTTCGAGGATTATGCGTGTATTTTTGCGTGTTTGAAAGGTGATAATCTTTACGATTTTTGGGCCGGATGAGGCCGCAGACGAGCGTAAACTGAAGCGTAAGCGTTTTCGATAAAAAGACAGTGTATATTGTAAAAAATTTTATGTTTCTAAAAACTCGATTACAATAATGGCGATTGTGGGAGTATACGAGTATACGCACCCACTCCCCCCCCCTTTTTAGAGAGGGGGATAGCTGAACTCGTCTTTTGACAAGCTGCCTACGTACCCCTTTCGAGGATCAAGCCATCTCGTAGTTCTGTTTCATGCCGCGAGTGTTCTTACTCGGCGGTTGGTGTCGCGATGTCCGCCTTGACCGTGTCGATCGTGGCTGGGTCGACGCTATTTTCCGGATGTTCCGGTTGAGTTGTCGCGTGGGCTTCGGATTTATGTCGAGCTTCGACGTCCGATGCGTTTGCGTTGACAGACGATTTTACTTCGTCCTTGTGCGGGGCGCTTTTGGCCGAAGATCGATCTATCTTCGCGCGTTTGCCGTTTGCAGAAGCCGTGATTTGCCTTAACTTATGCTCCGCGAGGAAGCATAGTCGCGACTGTTTTTGGCATCCCCAGATGGCCGCGACTCCGCTCGGCGTTGGGAACTTGAGACCCAGGTGGTAAGTTGACGGAACTGCCTGCATGGCGTTGAGCCATGGGGTTCCCATGATCACGTTGTAGATAGCGGGATGGTCGACTACCGCGAATTCGACGATTTTCGTGATCTCCTTGGCCATGACTGGCAATTGGATTGATCCGAGAGTCATCGACACTTCGCCTGAAAAACCCGTGAGTGGTTTTGGCGTCGGAATTACCTCTCCGAGTTCGATACTCATCCGCTTGAGAGTGTCGCGGAAGATTACGTTGACCGTGCTTCCCGTATCGACGAGTACCCTTCCGACTTCTAAATCTCGTATGACGAGATCTATGACGAGCGGGTCGCAGTGAGGTTGGTCGATACCGCCGGCTTCTTCCTCCGTGAAGGTGATCGAGCAACTTTGGCCGTCTCGAGGAGGAGACCATGTAGGCCAATTTGCGCTTGATTCTGCCTTCCGTTGGTAAGCCTTGATGGCTGACACGGTATCGCCGCAGTATTGAGATCCTCCGATGATCATATTGACTCTGCGACGATTGTTATCGTTCCCTTTGTCATCCGGCCTCCTACCGCGTTTATCCCCAGGTTGGTTTCGTTGAGGAGATTTTTCGGCGGGCGGATTTCTGTCCGTCTTTGGAGGCCGATCAGAATCGAGGATGAGATCCTTGACGCTAGTTACTTCCGAAAGCTCTCCAGCGAGCAGCTTCGCGGCCAGTCTTGCTCCTAAGACTTTGCAATTAGTCGTGGAGTGTCCTCGGGATTGGTGGAACTCGCAGAAGGTGTTCTCGTCATACCCTTGATTGCGAGTCCATGTGTTGCCCGTGGTCCGGCCTTGATCCGAATTGATCGCATAGTTATGCGCTCCTTGGAGATCTTCCCCCTCGTGATGGACGTACTTGTCGTTACGAGAGTTCTTCTTTTTCCCCTTCGGATCTGCGTCTTTCGAGGATGGTCTTGCCGGCTTATGTTTTTGCGATAAGACTTTAGTTTCTTCCTCCACTATGATATAGTCCGTTGCTTTGTGGAGGGCGTCCTGGATCGTTCGCGGTTTGTCGAGAGTTATCCATTTTCTGAATTTCGACTTGTACCAGAGCGTCTTTCTCAGCGCGTCGATGGCCACTTTGTCGCTTATCCCGCTGACCCTGGACATTATCAGTTTGAACCGACTGATAAACTCGCGGAGGGGTTCGTCTTCCCTCTGGGAGAGACTCCAGAGATCAACATCGGAGGTTTCCCTGTCTATGAATACAGAGTACTGTTTGAGGAATTCCGATGCGAGCTGTCGAAAACTCCCGATGGTGTTGCGACGAAGGCGTGCGAACCATTCGAGCGCTGCTCCTTCAAGATTTTCGACGAACAGGCGGCAATAGCCGGCATCCTTTTCGCCGTCCTTCAGTCTTGCTCTTCCCATCGCGATGTGGAAAGCCTGAAGGTGCGCTTTCGGATCGGCCGTACCATCGTACTTCGGTACTTTGATCTTTCCCGGATCGGACACCCTCATGTCCGAAATGCGACTGGTAAAGGGGGTCTTTCGAGCTCCTTCCAGCAGTCGATCGATCTCGGGGGCAGCACTAGTAGCATGATGGATTTGAGACTTTACGGCTCTCACTTCTGCCGCAGTCTTGGTGATGTAGTCGCGAAGATCGCGGATATCCGATGTCTCGTCAGTGGATTTCCGAGCCTGTCGGCGCTTACTGCGAGTGAGCTCGGTTTGCCTTTCGGCCAGCTCCTCTTGTTCGTTCCAATAGGCGACTTCTTCTTCTTCCGTCATTGGTTTTTCGAACGGGGAGCCTTCCCGAGCGGATCGGCTTCTGGTCCTTCTTGGATGTCTGTCGACATCCTCGTCGGTGTCGTTGGAGACATCGCTAGGATCCAGGTCAATGTGTTCGGCTTCGTTATCCTCCGAGTCCTTTGCAGGGAGCGGAAGACTTTCAGAGTTCCCCTTCTCGATGGGAGACTTCTCGCTGGGGTTTTGACCGGAAGGTCGTTCCCGCGCGACTCCTGCTCTATCGAGTGGGGTGGCGAAATCGAGCCTCTTCCCGCGGATTTTGGTGGTTCCGCGGGGACGGATAGCTTGGGTCCTTGCCGTTAAGGTTTCAACCTGTTTGGTCAAGGTATTCACGAGCTTATCCTGTTCTTCCGACCTTTTTTCATAGGTGGCGAACATCTTTTTAAACTCCTCGAGAGTCGCGGCGTTGGCTTGCGCGTTGGCCGCAGATACGTCCGCTACCGGAGTGTGGAGATCGGTGCCGCTGCCTCCGTTAAGGGGAGTTTGCACGTTATCCGCGTCGTTGGTTGACATGTCTGACTGTGTGTGGCTTTTGCGGGTTAGATTGATCCGTAAGGCCCCCTCCTTCTAGCGCCAAACTGTGGGAACCGAAATTCGCACTGTCGATTTCCGTTTAAATAAGGAAACTAAGAAAACCCTAGTTTCCCAGAGGACCCGGATATCTGTTAATTACCACACGTCAAGCAATCAGAACACGAGAATAACAACGATAAAAATAAGAAATCGAAAAGAGAGCAAAGTAGATCTTATTCCGAATCTGCGTATGAGCGTTACAACAAGGTATAAGCCTGGGCTCGAGAGCTGTCGGCGAGATTCCTAGTTCTAGCAACCCTAAGACGGCTAAACCTAATTGAGTCGCAGCTCGAAATAACAAAAACGGAAAGTTGCCTAAATCGCTCTAAGTGCTAAGTTTGCTCTGAAAAAGTTCTCTCCTCTGCTCCTCGCCTAGGACTCCTTATATACTAGCTCCAAGGTCGGTTTACGCTTTTACTCTTCTGCCCTTAAGCCGTCATAGCATAAAAATGGAGATATTCCATTTTTCCCGATCTTCACAATTATCTTCAAAACTTCCGTATTTATCCGCGGAAACTTGACATTTATCCTTCCTCGTGGGCCAAGCGCGAACCATGCTGTGGTTCACGGGCTTTTGGTTAAGAAAAATCGTAGGATGGGCCTCGAGTCGTGTTTTAGGTCCCTTTGGGCCGTCTTCCGACTCGACACGTTTACTACGAGTTTTCCGCGGTTTCTAATCCGCGAAGTTTGATCGATGAATTAGAATAGCGGGAAACATGGACTGAGCTTGCTACGGTCTTCGGGAGATAGCATTCGAAGGTTTGACGAGAATGCAAGGACTGGTGTCGTATCGATGTTCGGAAAGGTTCAATCGCTACACAGCGACCGAACTTTGGCTCGAGCCCGGTCGCTATGTAGCGACCGAGCGAAACGAGTGCTCGGTCGCTACGTAGCGACCGAGCTTCGGCTTGAGCTCGGTCGCTACGTAGCGACCGAGCGGGACGATCGCTCGGTCGCTACGTAGCGACCGAGCTTTGGCTCGAGCTCGGTCGCTACGTAGCGACCGAGCGGGACGATCGCTCGGTCGCTACGTAGCGACCGAGCGGGACGATCGCTCGGTCGCTACGTAGCGACCGAGCGGGACGTAGCGACCGAGCGGGACGATCGCTCGGTCGCTACGTAGCGACCGAGCTTTGGCTCGAGCTCGGTCGCTACGTAGCGACCGAGCAGGACGATCGCTCGGTCGCTACGTAGCGACCGAGCTTTGGCTCGAGCTCGGTCGCTACGTAGCGATCGAGCGGGACGATCGCTCGGTCGCTACGTAGCGACCGAGCTTGGCTGAGCTCGGTCGCTATGTAGCGACCGAGCGGGACGATCACTCGGTCGCTACGTAGCGACCGAGCTTTGGCCCGAGCTCGGTCGCTACGTAGCGACCGAGCGGGACGATCGTTCGGTTTGAATCCCAAAGAATACTTCTTCGTAAAAATAACCTCGTATAGGTTATTTTTACGAAAATTACATCCCTTCTTTTACTAAATCTTTCGGAAATACGATCTCTGAGGATTTTCGGGTGGTAATTCCGTCGTAACCGTTTTTGACCCCAACATGTGTCTAAGCTTAAGGTTGATAGTTTGATTGATCGTTTGCCATCCTTAGTTCGAAACTTGATCACCCAAGGTCTAATACCTATGCCCATGAGTTCTCTTTTCCCTTAGTAAAGAAAGTTACTTCATTTATTGCTTTTATTGTTCTGCAACTGCATTAGCCTTAATCACTAGTTTAGAAATCTTCTAAATCATCGGTTGTACTTAGATTAAGTAAGTACTTGCATTCTCAGTGCATTGAAATCCCTTAGAATTGGTTCGACATTCACTTATATTACAACATTTGTTTTAGGAGCCTTGAAAACTCCTAACATCAGTTTCCTCAAAGCTACTTGGTCACTGTTGGGGAAAGAATGTATCTCCTTGATCCAAGAGTTCTTCGATTCAGGTTTCCTGCCAAAAACAACAAACTCAACGATCTTGTTGTTGGTTCCTAAATTCACTGGTGCATCTCGTATATCAGACTATAGGCCTATCTCCTGTTTGAATACACTCTATAAAGTCATCTCTAGGTTACTGGTGAGACGTTTGAAACCTATACTACATCAACTCATCTTGCCAAACCAGACATCATTTGTGGAAGGAAGACTGCTTGTAGAGAGAACACAGTACTCGTGAATGAACTTGTTAACGACTATCATAAAAAAAAAGGGACAAAGAAGATTACCATCAAGGTTGACATTGCAAAGGCCTTTGATACTCTATCATAGGAGTTCCTTTTCGCATCTTTGGAAAACTTAGACCTTCCTGCTCCCTTTACTCGCCTGCTCAAAGCTTGTATCTGCACAACAACATTTATGGTGGGTTATAATGGAATGGTAAGTTGTTTCTTCAAAGGCAAGAGAGGACTAAGGCAATGAGACCCTCTGTCTCCGTACTTGTTTATCATCGCAATGAACTACTTGTCTATGATGTTGGATAAAGAAGCAAGGACAAGACACTTATCTTATCACCATCAATGCCATAAAACGCGGTTGGCTCATCTCTCTTTCGCAGATGACCTATTGATATTCATCGATGGGTTTATGGAATCTGTTCAGAGAGTCCTCCAGATACTGCATGAGTTTAAAATGAGATCAGGGCTAGCGGTAAGCCTACATAAATCAAGTTTCTTTGAATCGGGGCATACAGATAAAGAAATTGCAGTAATACAAGCCTCAATTGGTATGCCGTGTGGAAGCCTCTCCATGCGTTATCTTGAGGTCCCTTTGTGTACAAAGAAACTGAACCTCCAGAATTGTGAGCCTCTAATACAGCAGATAAAGCAGTGTCTCTCTACTTAGTCGGCTAAAGCTCTTTATTTCGCTGGACGGCTACTACTGACAAAAACGGTGATAGCAAGAGTCTTTACCTTCTGATGTTCCACTTTATCTTGTCCAAGTCCTGCATAAATAGAATCAACTCTCTGTGTGGCATTTTTCTATGGAAAGGGACCATTGAGGGTCACCATACAGCTAGAGTAAGTTGGGAGACAGTAACACTTACTAAAGATCAGGGAGGACTGGGTGTTAAAGACTGTCATAGTTGGAACCTCGCGTGTATACTGAAGCTGATTTGGATGCTTTTCTTTCGACCAAAATTTGTATGGGTCTGCTGGTTTAAAGAGGTAATCTTAAGAGGAGACATCTCAAACTACTGGACTATAAATCCAAGTGTGAACTACTCATGGTTGATAAATAAGATGTTAAAGGCAAGGGATTTCATTTACCTGTTGCTTAAACAACGGATTGGTAATGGTGAAAGCACCCGCTTCTGGTTTGACAACTGGTCACCATTTGGGAACCTCTATACTTTCTTGAATGCTAACTCTACTCGTCTAGGAATCCCAAAGACAACAACAGTGGCATCACTCTTCATTGGTGGACGATGGCGTCTCCCTCCGGCGAGAACTGAGAATCAGTTGACGCTCCACGTACACCTAACAACGGTGGTGTTTTCAGACATGGAAGATCAGTATGAATGGTCGATAGATGGAAGGTTGAGGAAGAGATATAACACAAGCGAGATATACACATACCTAAAAGGTCAGTGCCAACAAGTACCCTGGGCAAAGATCGTCTGGTTCTCATATGGAATCCCGAGACATAATAACTTCATGACTTGGCTGGTCCTACTCGATCGATGTCCTACAAAAGTCATGTTAAACAGATGGGTTTTAAATGTTGATCCTTTATGCTTACTTTGCAGTACTGATCATGAGAGCATGAATCACATATTCTCTGAGTGTCGCTATAGCGAAACTGTTTGGAGAAAGATCACGGAGCATTGTGATCTTCCAGCACTCACCTCTTGGGAAGACACTGTCCTACAACTCCAGGCACTCCGTACGAATCGCGACACTCTACGCCTCATACTGCTAGCAACACAAGCCACGATCTACTGGCTTTGGTCTGAGCGAAACGCAAGACTCCATCAACATATCTTCAAACAGCCTGAAGCTTTGATCTCACTTATTGATGAGCAGATTCGTAACCGTCTTCAGAGTTTCCGACATGCAAATCCCAGGGCGTCATCGGCGATGACTCAACTCTGGTTTCTCCGATCATAATTGCTTGCGAAGGAAACAATGAAGCAATATGTCTTCTCCACCGTTACAACTTCCACTATGGGCCTTGACAATGCTACTGAGTTTTAGTTCCTCCAATATGAGTTTCCTTAAGAGTCTTTTACTGGGTTAAGCCCGTAACAAACTTAAGCCTTTGGGCTTGTATGTTTTTTTTTTCCTGCAATTTATTAAAAAAACTGTTAAAAAAAACCGAAACGTCACTAACCTACTAAAATTATTTCATAGCACTTTACAATTATTCTACAAAAATCTATTCAAAATGATATTAAATCATTATACTAATCCGATATTTCACTAACCCACTAATTCCTCAATTTTGACTAAGAATCACAATTCCCATTATCAATCACTCTAACTGGAAAGACTAAGACGATGACTTATCTTGGAGTATCTTCATTTCATGTAACTAAGATCCAATCTTCCGTTATTACTATCTGACCACAGATCACATTATCATAACTATTCATGATACATGAGCGTAAAATAACTCTTTGAGAAAAAAAGAAAAAAAAAACTCTTTGAACAAAAGAAGAATGTAAACATCGCATGCATGTAAATATTCGTTGGAGATTAGACCAAGATTACATATCACATGCATGTAAATATTTTCTCACCTACAAACTGAATTAGGTGGAATCCAACCTATCCGAAACCGACAAAATACCCTGATGGATTTTAGAAAACGGGAACCAAACAAACTGAAACGAAAACCATATGGTTGCTCGAAATATCAGAAATGCAGTTATATATCCAGAAAAATTAATTTTATATAATTTTGACATAACCCAAGTACCAGTAAATGCAATTATACATTCAAAGATAGTAGTTATTTCACTACAAGAAAACAAAGAGATTCTGATGGCCAAAATCGTCGGAAGTTCGTCGGAAAAGGCCTATTCCGACGCATTTCTGACGAAGGCGTTCGTCGGTATCATTTCGTCGGAAAAAAAGAATTCGTCGGAATTTCGTCAGAATTTCCGACGACTTTCTGACGAATACCGAGAAATAACATTCTGACGAACTTCCGACAATATTCCGATGCGGACACACGAGACTAGAGTTCATCGGAAAAACTATATACCGACGGAGACGGATCCTCCGAAGATTCCGACGAACTAAGTTCTCGGTAAATACCGACGGAGTCTGATTCGTCGGTAAATACCGACGGAATATGACTCGTCGGTAAATACCGACGGATTACGATTCGTCGGTAAATTCCGACGACTCACCATTCGTCGGTATGTTCCGACGAATCATAGTCCGTCGGTATTTACCGACGAGTCATACTCCGTCGGTATTTACCGAGAACTTAGTTCGTCGGAAAATGTCAATTTTAATAATACGAATTAATTTTGCATTTTTATATATATTTTTTATATGAAAAATTAATTAATAAATAAATAAAATCTGAAATTTAAAACTAATAATATTATAGAATTTAAATTCATACAAACCGAAATAGAAAAAAAACATTCAGAAAATTTAAAATTCATGCAAAACGAAAGAAAAAAACATTCAGACAGTTTTAAAAAGCTGAAAAAAACTAAGAACTCGAAGACATCAAACGATCTAGCTTCTGCATTATCTCGGCGTTGAACTTCTTCTGGGATGCCAGCTCAGCAAGGATAGTGGCATTCTCCGAACGGATAGTGGCATTCTCCGAAAGGATAGTGGTGTTCTGCTCCTCCAATGCCCCAATCCGTTCATCTTTGTCATGTAGCTCCTCGAGAATCATGGGATCGGCATACGGAGCTTGCGAAGAAGACGCCGGATACGAAGAAGCAAGGCGGGCCAACCCAACTAAACGGCCTCCTTTCCTTTTAGGAACCGCCTACAAAAATATTTAAAGTTAGTAAATATAGACAAATTAGTAATCGACATTATAAAAAAATATATTAATAAAAAAAATTACCTTTTCAACCATCTCATTTATTTGCAATAGGGACAAGTTGGTTGAAGCTCCCGTAGAATCGCCGTCATCAGAGAGAGGCTGAGATTGAGTTGCTATTTCAGCTTCCACCAAATCAACGACACCTTTGATCACGGGATCCTGAATTTGACCTGTCTTCTTGTTAGTGTGAGCCACCTTAATGAGTTGGAGACGATCAACGGGATTACCGTCATTTTCTTCGATCTAAAAAACCGCCATTATTAGCCAAGGAATATATAAAATATTTATTTAAAAAATATAAAGATAAATAATTAAAAAAAACTTACAAGTTCATCTTCCTTAGTAGACATAGAGCAAGCGCCGAGGTTGTGCACATACATACCTTTCCCGCCACGATCGCTCTTCCGGTTCTTGGAGTTCCTAGAAGACGTCTCTGCAGTTTCTTCCTTCTCCCAATGAGCTATCAACTGCTCCCACACCGTCCCGTTGATGAACCGTGGCCTCTTGTTCTTCTGCCAAACTGTCTTCCACGCGTTTATCTGCTTCGTATAAGAGTCCATGGCTTTTTCGTTGAATTTCTTACGGACTGTTTCCGTGAGATCGGAGTGCCAGTTGAACTCTTGCTACAAAACAAACATAATTTAATAAGTAAATATATTTTAAAAAATGTAAATACTTTAAAAAAATGAAGAGTTTACCGCAAACTGACGAAACCACAACTCTCGTTCTTCGAAAGGAATCACACTCCACTTTGAATATCCAAAACGAAGCATGGAGTACATCATCTGGTTGATGCTCCTGCTAATGCCATTTTTCGACTTGGTGAACCTTTAAAAAAAATACAAGTTAGTTAACAAGTTAATTAATGGAAAAAAACATAATACTACAAATTAAAAAAAATACTAACCAAGTGCTATGTCCTCGTCGTGGGTTGGGATGGAGAACCGGGAGATGCTCTCGACCTGGTTGTTGAACCAATAGATCAACTGGCATGACCCCCGGATCCTGTTGAGCAGCAGCGGGAGGGGCAGACTCCCCAACCTCAGCTTCTGGTTCCGAATGTACAACAGCATCAAGTCCAAACTCAGTCAAATCCTCAACGAGTTCAACATTTGCCAAATCTTCAACTGCCTGGGCGTTGCTGGTAGACTCTGGTTGCAATGGTTCATCATCATCAGAAGTTCCATCCACTCGTCCTCTTGGGTTGATTTGCGTTACAGTGACCCATGGATCATCTCTGTACGTCACCCGAGGGTAACTGATGTAACATACCTATACATATCAATTATACAAATATTAGTAAAATATATAGCATTAATTAATTGTATTGGAAAAAAATTATGAATAGATTGACATACCTGATCAGCTTGCGAACCAAGAATGAAGGGATCATAGTATTGAAGTTTCCGCCGCGAATGAACTGATGTAACACCAAACGCATCAATCTTCACTCCTCTATCTGGGGTGGTGTCATACCAATCACAATAGAATACTACACAACGCAATCCAACCATTCCAGGAAATTGGATTTCCAATATTTCTTTTATGTTGCCGTAGTAGACATCGTCACCGGAAGAAGATGAAACACCAGCATCATATGTTGTCTTAGAATGACCTTTCCTTGTGAATGCATATCCTCGCGTACAAAATTTTGGATATGATTTGACCACATAGTTTGGTCCCTGCACAAATTCGCGTATCCAATCATCGAACACAAAACCTCTGGCCAAACCATCATTCACCTACAAATTAAAAACATATATGAGTGAAAAGTTAATTAGTTTATATTAAATTTAAACTACTCATTTGCATAGGGTAATATGATATATGACTCACATAACTACGAAGCCACACAGCAAATCCGTTATCTCTAAGTTGTTGAAGCTCATCTTCTGTTGCATGCCTGTGAGTCATACGCAACTCCGCCATATATACACTATATACAAAAATATTATCAATATGAAATAAATTTATTGAATATTAATCTAACAATGTAAATGAAAAAATATTTTTACCTCTCATATTGTAGAACATCTTCACAGTTGGTGAGCAAATATGTTTGCAAATGAGCGTGCTCAGTGTCCGTAAGTCTGCGCTTCGTGAATTTTCCGCTAAGTCGTCCTATTTCCTTGAACATGCTTGGGACAGTAACATGATATGTTGCTCTCTCCCCTCTGTCATCATGCCGAGCAGGTCTTCGGTGTTTTGTATGCACTTCTGGTGGAAAATAATTTTCAGCAAAGATTGCAGTTTCTTCATTGATCACCTGTGCCACTATAGATCCTTCCACCCTGCTTTGATTTTTGACCATCTTCTTCAGATGATGCATATAACGCTCAAAAATATACATCCATCTGTACTGCACAGGACCACCAAGTTCCAATTCTCTTGCGAGATGAATAGCAAGATGTTCCATTACATCAAAGAATGATGGAGGAAATATCTTCTCAAGGTTGCACATGCTGACTGGTGCGTTTGTCTTCAAATTATTAATACCCTCTTCAGTCACTACTCTGCTGCATAAGTCGCGGAAGAAAACACTTATCCCTGCAATTGCTTCATGAACATTACGTGGCAATAATGCTGAAAAAGCAAACGGGAGGAGGCGCTGCATAATTACATGACAATCATGACTCTTCAAGCCACTAAACTTTCCTTCGCTTCTATCAACGCAGTTCCCCAAATTTGATGCATATCCGTCAGGAAATTTCACTTTATCTGTAATCCAATCAAAGAACTCTTCTTTTCTAGCACCATCCAGCCGATAAATGGGAAAAGGGGCCGTACCGTTCTCATCAACGTGAAGTTCAGAACGATCACAGATATCGACTAAATCCAACCTTGACTTCAAATTATCCTTCGTTTTACCTTGGATGTTAAGGACTGTGTTCATCAGATTGTCGAAGAAGTTCTTCTCAATATGCATGACATCTAAATTATGCCGCAATAGATGAGTCTTCCAATATGGCAGATCCCAGAAAATACTCTTTTTGTGCCAGTTATGTAGCTCTCCAACCGCACTGACTCGAATGTTTTCATGTCCACCTACATCTGGCGTCCTTTCTGCATCAAAATCCCTAAACTGCTTCAACAAATTTTCCCCACTAACTTCCTCAGGTGGACCATCAAACACCTGCTTGTTCTTCGTAAACGAAGTCTTACTCCTGCGGTATGGATGATCAGGTGGAAGAAATCGTCTGTGACAGTCAAACCAACACGTTTTCCTTCCGTTCTTTAGTTGGAAAGCATCGGTGTCATCTTGACAATATGGACATGATAGCCTCCCATGTGTTGTCCATCCAGATAACATACCATATGCTGGAAAGTCACTTATTGTCCACATAAGTACTGCCCGCATCTGAAAGTTTTCTTTGCACGAAACATCGTATGTCTCAAAACCATGCGCCCATAGTTGTTGCAACTCATATATCAGTGGTTGAAGAAACACATCTAGTGATCTTTTAGGATGATCTGGACCGGGGACGAGAATTGAGAGAAACAAAAACTCTCGTCGCATGCACAAGCTCGGCGGTAAGTTGTACGGGGTCACGATAACTGGCCATAGAGAATACTGTCTTCCATGCTTTCCAAACGGGCTGAAACCATCAGTAGATAATCCAAGATAAACATTTCTTCTCTCTTCCGCAAATTCTGGATATGTTGACTGGAAATGTTTCCAAGCCTTCGCATCTGAAGGATGTCTAATCTCACCATTTGTGGAATGCTCTGCATGCCATCTCATTGCTTTTGCTGTGCGCTCACACTGATACAACCTCTTCAATCTTTCCGTCAAAGGCAAATACCACATTCTTTTGAACGGGATCGGAACTCTTCCCCTCGTCTCCTGATAACGAGGTTTCCCACAAAATTTGCATACATTTCGTGTCTCATCCGCTCTCCAGTAGATCATGCAGTTGTCAATACATACATCTATCACTTCGTACGGTAGTTGAAGACCGGCTACAAGTTTCTGAACCTCGTAGTATGAACCCGGTGCAAGGTTATCCTCAGGTAGAATACCTTTGACAAAATCAGTAATCGCATCCATGCATTCTTCAGCCAAATTATAGTCTGTCTTAATACCCATTAATCTAGTTGCAGATGATAAGACTGAATGACCATCTCTACAATTTTGATACAAAGGTTGTTTTCCTGCATCTAACATATCAAAAAATCTCCTAGATTCGGGATTTGGTTCTTCCCCTCTATAATGATCATGTACCATCTGCTCAGTACCTACACCATAATCTATATCCGTTCTAGGTTCTTCTAACCTAATATCAGGCTGAAGTTCACTAACAGGCTGAGGTTCGCTAGTACTACCATATTCATAACCAGTTTCCCCATGAAGGTACCAAACTTTATAATTACGTGAAAACCCTTTCATATACAAATGAGTCCAAACATCAAATTCTTTTATAACCTTATTATTATTGCAAGTAGAGCAGGGACATCTTAACATACCACTTTTTGCATCCGGTTGCTGTTGAACAAGCCTCATGAATTCTCCAATTCCTTGAACGTATTCTTCCGTAAGCAAATTAGTGTTGGGATCCAAATGAGGTTTATCCATCCACGAACGATAATAAGCTCCTGAAGACATGATTTTCACGGAATTGTTATGACTAAAGAGAAAGAAGAGAGAATGAGGTGTGAATGAGATGAATGAGGAGGGGTTGCATTTATAGGAAATTGCTTACGGATATCCGACGACTTTCCGACGGAATACCGACAGATATTAAGCATTCCGTCGGAATTCCGTCAGTATTTTCCAATCTCGAACGGCTATAAAACGGTCATATTTATTTGTCGGCAACGGTCACTTGGTTCGTCGGAAATTCGTCGGAAAATACCGACGGAATACCGACGACCGTAACGGTTATATCTTTTCATCGGCATATCGTCGGAAATTTGACGGAATATTCCGACGACTTTTCGACGACTACAACGGTTATATTGTTTATCGGAATATCGTCGAAAAGTCGTCGGAATATTCCGACGACCCATGTTTTCTCGGAAATTCGTCGGAATTAGCCGACGGAATTCCGACGACTTCAGATTTTTTGTTTTCGTCGGAAATCGGTCAGAATTCCGTCCAAAGTGTCCGACGGCTGTGTCGTCCGTCGGAATCTCCGTCGGAATTCGGCGTGTTTTCTTGTAGTGTTTTAAACCAAATTTCTTTACTTATATATGTTAAACTCTTACCAAAATTAATTTAAATTTAACAACTTTTGTAAAGTGGTGATGATATTGTAAAATATGAGAACATAATCGAGAATATATACAACTTGTATAAGATCAAAATCGTAACAGAAAAAGAATACTAACATATTTCAGTAGATAAATGTAAACACAAAGGTAATCCTTACCTATGGGATACCTTTTCCTAATACTCCCCCTCAAATTAGAGAGTGAAGATCCTGAATTCCCAACTTGGACAATGAGACTTCAAACTGCGGACGACCAAGTGCTTTGGTGAGAATATCTGCAAGCTGATCTTTTGTTCGGACATGAATCATAGAAATAAGACCTGCTTTGACCGCATCACGTACACTGTGACAATCTCGTTCGAGATGCTTTGTTCGTTCATGAAACACTGGATTTGAGGCAATGTGAATAGCAACTTTACTATCACAGTGGAACTTAATAGGCTTGGTAGCTTCAAGTCCCAGATCAGCCATGAGCGGAATGATCCATTTAACTTCTTTAGTAGCTGCAGCCATCGCTCAATATTCAGCTTCAGCGGAAGACATGGAAACAGTGTCTTGTTTCTTAGTTTTCCAATCAATCGGCGAACCTCCAAGGAGTACTATATAAGCACTGAGGGATCTGGCGACTCTCTGGGCAGGTACTCCAGTCGGCATCGACATAAACAGAGAGCTGAAGATCACTATTAGCTCGGAGTAGTATACCTTGTTCAGAACATCCTTTAAGAAAGTGAACCACACGGAGAGCTGCATTCCAATGTGCTTCAAGTGGCTTTTGCATAAACTGAGAGAAGATGGATAGTGTAACAAAGTTCCGGACGTGTAATTGACAAATACACTAAACGCCCGACTAGTCGTCGATACTTCTTCGGATCAGCCAGAACTGAACCTTTGTCATTAGCTAATTGATGATACTGTTCTAACGGAATGGATACATCCTTGCATCCTAACATACCAGTATCTGTGATGATGTCCAAAACATACTTTCTCTAAGATAGAAAAATACCTTCCTCTGACCGAGCCACTTCAATGCAAAGAAAACATTTAAGTTTACCTACATCCTTCATCCTTCATTTTAAAGCACTGACCCAAATACTCTTTAAATTTGGTGAGGATATGGAGATCATTACTGGCCAGTACTAAATCATCAACATAAATAAGGACACGAAGTTTCTTGGAGTCTTTGGTGTAGTAAAAAAGAGAGTAGTCTGAGTAAGATTGCCCAAAACCATATTCTGTTAACGCATTTGTCAGCTTCTCAAACCAGCAACGCGGAGCTTGACGAAGACCATATAATAATTTACGCAGACGACATACTTTAGTAGGATCAGAATGTGTGAACCCAGGTGGTAACTTCATGTACACTTCTTCCTGAAGATCACCGTGTAGAAACGCATTTTGAACGTCCATTTGGTGGACTTCCCAACCTTTTGCATCAACAAGACCAAGAAGAGCACGAATGGTACCCATCTTAACAACTGGAGCAAAGGTCTATGCGAAGTAATCTCCCTCAACCTGTTTATTTCCATTCGCAACCAATCTCGCTTTTGGACGTTCGATAGTGCCGTCAGCGTTGTATTTATACTTATATATCTATTGGCAGCAAATTGCCGTCTTTCCTAGAGGAAGAGATTCGATGTCCCATGTACCACTCTCTTCGTGCGCAAAGACTTCATGTTTCCTTGCACCACGCCATATTTCATATTTAGCGGCTTGTGAGTAGTAACGTGGTTCGACTTCAGCAGTAATGGCCGCAAGGAACGCTTTGTGCGATACTGAAAGGTTCTCGTCAGTGATAAAATCGGTTAAGGGATAGAGTGATTTACCTTGGACTGTTTCAGAGGACGAGGATGCAGAGCAGTGAAGCGCGAGAGATGGGTCTTCACATATCATCAACAGTAGTCATAGGAGACGGAAGAGTAGGCGATTTGGTGTCTGGTGGAGAGGCGATTTGGTGTCTGGTGGAGAGGCAAATTGGACATCAGTTTCTTAAAAGACAACGTCACGCGATATGAAGAATTCATGTCTATCGAGATCATAAACTCTCCATCCTTTCTGAGCATATGGATAGCCAACAAACAAGCATCGTCTACTTCTCTTACCAAACTTGTTCTTGTCACGAGCTCTATGGTGAACGAAACACAGACTGCCAAGGACTCGGAGCTGAAAATAACTAGGCTTGGTGTTGTACAGAACTTCGTAAGGAGACCGATGGTGAAGAACTGCTGAAGGAGTTCGGTTAATCAAATAAGCAGCAGTTATGATTGCCTCACCCCAAAATTTGATTGGAAGGTTGCCATGAAATAGTGATGATCGAGAAACGTTCAGTATGTGACGGTGTTTCCGTTCTACCCTTCCATTTTGTTGAGTTGTGGCTATACATGAAGTTTGGTGAATGATTCCATTCTCTCTGAAGTACCAAGACAAGCACATGAATTTGGTACCATTATCACTACAAACAGTCTTTACATCTTTGGAGAACTGTTTCGCAGTCATCTTTAAGAAGTTTTGAAGAACCGTCTTAACCTCTGATTTATCTAGGAGTAAATATGTCCAGACTCCTCTAGAGAAATCATCAACAATAGTCAGAAAGTAGACAGCTCCTGAGGATGAATGAGTTCGATACGGTCGTCAGACATCACAATGAATAAGCTCAAAACACTCTTTAGTTTTATTTAAACTTTCATAGAAAACTTCTATAGTCTGCTTAGCTTCAAAACAAGTGTCACAAGGACTTTGAGCAGCAGTTTAATTTGACTCGGAAAACATAGGTAAAAATGATAATACTGAAAATGAAGGATGTCCTAGCCGTTGGTGCCAAAGGAACCAATCAACTGATGTGTGTAGCTTATCAGCAACTTGAACACGTGCAGCCATAACATCTTTGAAGAAGTAAACCCCATCTCTCTCTTCACTTGCCCCAATCAGCGTCCTCGTGAAACGATCCTGTAAAACACACAAAGTATCAGTGAGAAGAGCGAAGCAGTTAGTTTGACGTAAAAGCTTTGCAACAGATATAAGCGAGCAGTTTAGATTAGAAACAAATAACACGTTCAACAGCCTTATGTTATTGGACAAGTGTAACACGCCAGTATGTGTTGCATATGCTTTGTTCCCATCTGCAAACCCGACCGGACAAGGCAGTATACTCGTAACGTTCTCTAGAAACGACAGTTCCCCCGTTATGTGGTGAGAGGCTCCCGTGTCTAGAAAGAGATCTCCATATTTCTTACCAGTGAGCCTGTCTGATGATTTGGTTTTCTCATTGATCATCTGGGTAAGCGCTCGCAGTTGTTCCTCGGTGAAAGCTGGAAAGGCGGATGAGTTGGAGGATGTTGCATGAGCATTGTTAGCTCGAACTCCATTGTTTCTGTTGCGGTCTGATGTAGATGACCCACGACCACAGCCTCCTTTGTTGTCACCGCGATTTGGTGGTGTTTCGTCCCACCAATCTGGGAACCCAACCAACTGCCAACAGTTAGATTTCTTATTACCACGACTACCACAATGTGCACATTGAGGAACTCCTCGTCGATTTTGTCCAGAATTTGCTGACTCCAATGATTCCTTCTTTGCAACAAAGCCAACAGCATTACTCTGAGCTTCACGATCCTTAGCAGAGATGAGACGTTGTTCCTCGCACACCATCTTTGACAGACAATCCCAAACCTTGATTCATCTAGGCCCATGAGGAACTGATGAGCATTTTCTTCTTCACGTTCTTTCTCATACTCAGCGGCTGCATTACAACTACAAGCTGGGAGAGGTTTGTACATGTCAAGCTCTTCCCACATCTTAGCTAGCCGTCCGAAATAATCCATCACTGACTGACTGTTTTGTTTACATGATGCGATTTGTTCTTTGAGATGATGAACGCGAACTTTGTTTCCAACAGAAAACCGTTTCTTCAAGTTTTCCCACAACTTGTGAGAATCAGAGATAAACGTAACAGTTGACCTAACATGAGATTCGATTGACGTTCGAATCCAGCCAAAAATCATAGAATTGACTGAGGACCAGAGCTCGAAGTTTAATTCATTGACTGGTGGTTTTGGTATTGTCCCATCAATAAACCCTAGCTTGCGTTTGGCTCTCAGTGCGTTAACCAACTCCGTAGACCACTCGTTGTAGTTTTCTCCCGTAAACACCATAAAAGTGATTAAGGCTCATGGATTGTCGGATGCGAACAACGAGTAAGGAGTCCGTGTGTTGACGACATTTTCTTCTTGACTCGTCGAGCTTTTAACACCAGACGAATCTTCTCCGTCGACCATGACGGGAAACTTATGTTCTTACAAAGAACAGGGCACGAAGCAAGATTTTTGACAGACGACTGTTTCCGAACTTCGGAAACAACGATTTAAGGTCTCATAATTTTATTTCTCTGATACCATGTAAAGTGGTGATGATATTATAAAATATGAACTTGTCTTAACCTCATGAACATAGTCGAGAATATATACAACTTGTACAACTTGTATAAGGTCGAAACCCTAACAAAAGGAATACTAACATATTTCCTAAGTACATAAATGTAAACACAAAGGTAAGCTTTATCTATGGGATTCCCTTTCCTAATAACTTTTTAAAAAACTTCCGGGCTTTTTGAGTCCTTTGGATAGCTTTCCAGATATTCCGGGTACTTTCGTGTAACTTGAGTAAAATGTAACGAACTGAATCCATTATTTTCTATTTTACATTGTATCTCTAATCAATTATCCGAGCTTACCTGAACTCGGATGGAACCGTGATTCAATCCAAAATTCTAAAATATCCAAAAGAATCCTAGATCTATGTATCTAAATAGCGAAAACCCGAAAGAACGGATCCAAATCCAAGCGAATACCCAAATGTCTAAATCTAAAAAATATCTTTAGATGTAGCTAAAGAAGACAACTCTTTCGTGCCTCTGTCTCCTCAATAAATAATAGTCTCCTCGATAAAAAGTGGGTGAGAAAAATCAAACACATATTCAATGGTAATACTAATAACTAAGTTTGAATATTAATTATTGAATAAATATGTGATTGATTTTTCTTTTCTCTGGCAATTTCAGTTGTTCTATTTATACAACTCAAAATTAGTCTAACATGTGATATACAAGAGGAGCAATGGCGATGAAGAATATACAAACATGTCTACTTATACTTCTATGTCTATTTCATGTTCGAGTCACGCAGGCTACACCATTCCATTTCCGTGATGAAGGTCAGAAGTTTTTTAGAAATATCCTAAAATACCACAATTTTAATTTTAGTTTTTGTTCCAAACACCAATTGATCTTTCGACTATTTATTTTGAAGAGTAGCCTATTATTTGTTTGTATGAAAAATATAATTACTTAAAATAATCAATAGCTCAATTGACTTCTTCATATTACTCTTTTATTCTCATTCATTTAAGTATATTTTTCATTGAATTAAAGATAAAATAAAATTTAAAATTTGAGGGGTTTGGGTTCAGAGTTTAGATTTTAAGATTGAAATTTTAATTTTTGGGTTCAAAGTTTACTTTTGGCATATTTCACTAATTTAAATATTTTTGATGTATTCTGTTAATTTGTGTATAAATTATGTCTTATTTTTTAAGAGTTCCAGAAAATTAGGAAACAATAAATTTTGAATATATTATTCTTCTTCTTCTAACTTCAAAGTCTATTATTTTTTAATTTTCTTATATTTTTTAGTTCAGAGAAAGGTAAGGTATTCTTTTAACCATTTATTATGATATAAAATATATAAAAATGTGTGATTTTCTTAAAATTTGCCTTAAATAATTAGCAATAATGTTTTTTGAATGAATTTGCTAAACTATATTTTTCTAAACCATATCTACATCAGTGATGCGGTCTTTAAACTTAAAATTTTGCTAAGAACGAAACTTAATAAACAACATACTACAACTTTTATAAAGATTAATGTGAATGGTCTCGAAAAAAACCAAGCATGTATTTCACCAAAAAAAAACCAAGCTTGTAATCCTTTTTCTTAACGCATAACTCCAAGAAGTCAAATCGAACTAAATCGTCTACGGGTGGTTTAGTGATATAAAAATATTTTTAAACTGATATTTTTATGTGTGTAATCTTTTAATGTATCCAAGTTCGCATTCCTCCTATATGGATATCCACTCCGCCCTCTCGGAATTGTGGATCTCCTATCCCAAGCGTCAATATCCATGGAAAAAATGATCCTTGTAGAGATCCACGTCGACATAGACGTCCTTCACCTCCCTATGCCGCGGCTTTAGAGTAAGCGACCGAAGCGGTTTCTTAGATCAACCTTATAATTGGTTAAAGCCCTACAAGTCAGATGAAGACAGATGTAGAAATTGATTCTAAAAAGTCAGAAAAGAAATCTCTGCACTCAACCGATTCTCTATCTCTCTTGCTTTATCTGTATTTTTTCAGTTCTTAGTCTTGAGATCCTTTATTATAAATGACCAATGGGGTGCTCTTAGCACCTTAAGACAATTTTACCAATATTTTAAATGATGTGTTATATCACTAATAATTTAATGGAAGATTTCATATATCTTTTTGAACTTTCCATTTTAATACATTTACTAGATTATATACCGAGTCACGTGCACATTGAGTACGTAAAATTGAGTTATTAATAATAACAAATTGAGTACGTAAAATTTCACATTTCAAATATTTGAATTTTTATCTAATTAAAATATTTGAGATTCTTATTATATTCAGTTTGATTATTTGATTCAACCAAAACCCATATTTAACTGAATAAATATTTTCAAACAATTCTTAAAAAAATACCCAAAAATAAAGATTCAAGAATTTATGCAAAGCTCTTATAAGCTTTATAAAATCAAATAAGGTGACTCTTATAATACAAGATCTCACTATTTATACTATGATTAAAAGTCCTAAGTCCTTAAATATAAAATTTAACCTTCTACCTTATTAAAACAAAAGCATTACATTGGATCTAACTCTTAGTCATGTATAATATTACATAAATGTCATTAGTAATTAATAAAAATTATAAATTCATTAAGGATATTATATAAAACATTATTATACTACTAATCATGTTTCCAAACAATTTAATAATTAAACTTGTGTCCAAACAACATAAACATAAAGTCTCACATTTTTAATAATTTTTCTTATTAATCTTAATACAAATTATTGATAAAATAAAAAAAATATTAAAACAGTCAAATAATTTATAAAAACTAAAATTTTGCAGCTTTAAAAGCTAAAATATTTTTATTTAATATGAAATAAATTAATTAACTGATTAGTCTTTTTGTATTTGCATATATGAAACATGTTCATTTAAACAAAATAAATTTTCATATAAAATTAATTTTTATATAAATAAGATGTTAATCAATAACTTGACATTAAAAAAATATAACAAACTTTTATTTATCATAATTTTTAAAACTGAAATACATCGCTTTATAATAGTTCATAATGAGAATTCGTAGTATGGATTGAAAACAAAAGAAAATAGTGTTATATATATATTAATATAAATATGAAGCAATAAAATTATATAACATTATCATATACACTAAAACATTTTTATTTCTTTTAATTAAATTATATTTTCTTAAAAATACTGTTGCGCTTTTAAATCGCAGACTAAACTCTAATTTATTTTTTAATATTAATCACAATCTTTTTAGTAATACAAAACTAATGTTTATCTAAAAAAATTAAGACTAAAATAGAATCCATGAGGGAGCAATTGAAAAACACCACACAATTTGCATGAAGGGATCTTGGATTTGGAGGAAGTTACTTAAGGTAAGGGACTTAGCGTATGAGTTTATGAAAATGGAGGTACGAGATGGATCAACTACGTCTTTTTGATTTGATAATTGGATGGGTGCAGGGAAGTTGATTGATGTCACAGGGGCTATTGGCACACCATATTTGGGCCTACCTCGAAGAGCGCTGGTGTGTGATGCGGTCTCCAGTGATGGTTGGAGTTTGAGGAATAAGCGCAGCAGGAGGTTCCAGACTCTATACAATTAGATACTCGCAATGCCGGTTCCTGATGAGGACATGGGAGATGATCTGGTTCTGTGGAAGCGAGGAAAAGATGAGTTTCAAGACAGTTTCTCGACTGCAAGTACTTGGGAGCAGATTAGGCACAAAAAGCCTAAGGTAGACTGGTCTGAGGCTGTATGGTTCACGCAGAGCACACCTCGGTACGCTTTTATCACTTGGCTAGCAGTGCAAAACCGGCTTTCTACCGGAGACAGGATGAGGAGTTGTGGTATTACGCAAGGGTGTGGACTTTGTGGAGAAAGGGATGAGACAAGAGATCATCTCTTCTTTGGTTGTCCCTACTCATTCACTGTTTGGAAAGGTCTAGTGAGAGGGTTCTTTGGACGCGGGACCAACCCTGACTGGTCTATCACGCTCAATGCGATCAAACGCAAGAGGGCTAATAGACTTGGCTCCATTCTACTCAAGATGATCTTCCAAACAGTCACTTACCACATATGGTGAGAGAGAAACTCAAGGCAGCATCAGGGCAACTGGGTATCGACGAACCGAATGCATAAGGCCATTGATAGATCGATGCGGAATAGAATAGTGTTGCTGAAGTATGGTCCACAGCATCGCTATGCTGGACTGCTACATAGATGGTTCGAGCTCACGGCTTAGGCAGATGGGGGTCTTTCTATAGGTCTCCCTATTCTTTTCTTCTTTCAGTATATTCTTCATAATCTGATTCTTTGTAAATGTAATTCTTTTACTTAGTTGATCAATAAATTTGAAATTTCATCAAAAATAATTGCATGAAATATATGTGATAAAATCCAAAATAGCCAAGATATTTTTGAAAATGTCTCTTTAATGGTGTAATGTAAACATTAATAATGATATCAACAAAGTGGTAAACATGAAAATTCCTATAAATAAGAGGGATCTTTTGAATTATGTGTGTGCGTCAATTTAATTATATACTTAATATTTACTTATTTCTCAGTTATTTAATATATAACATTATTTATTATTTTCTTAATATGCAAAAACATAAAATAAGTAATAATATATAGATATAATTATATATAAAATGTTTATTCCGTGCAAAACGTGAATTTTAACTTAGTATAGTGATATAATAATTAATAGCAAATCAATAAAATTGTCGCCATTTTATGAGTTTATAGAGAAAAACAACTGTACAAACGAAATTGATGGTGCATCCATATTCCAAGATCCTTGAACGTCTGTGCAGACAGCCTTGCTAAAGGTGGAAGATCACGAGGTATCAACCCCCAGCATGTCGACAGCTCTGCTCCCTACTGGCTTGCTTCCTATGCTGGCCAAAACAGAGCAACCTAGTTGTTAAGTTTGTTTTATCGATGTCAAAAAAAAAAAAAAAAAAAAACGAAATTGATGGTGGTGGTCGGGTGGTGCATTTGTGTCCAAGGAACTTGTCCTTCTCCGGATTAGTAGGGCTTCAGCATAGTTCAGATATAAAGAAACAATTTGTATATTGGATTGCAAATTGGACCCGGCCCCGTGACAAACGTCACATCTTCTTTCTGAGGCAATTTGGGCTTTTTCTTTTTCCTAGTGTAACGTCAAACCCGTGATTGGGCCATATCAACCTAGTGGTTTGCACAAAAGCTGCATCACTATCTTGACCAAGCAACAAAGACAAATCACTATAGTCTAGTCTATAGGACAACGAGAACCACGTTTTCTTATGTTCTCCACTCAAAATCGCGCATTATGAACGTATCTAATTGGATCAAACTATTGACGAATAATTAGACAGTAACTACCATTTACACTCATGGCATTGGCATATACCTTTGAACATAGAAACCGTTGGCCCACACCTCATGGATCCAAACTTTGTTCGAAAATGTCATCGAATCAATAATCTTGCTTGTTCTTGAAGCTATTCTCTCATACACTATCTATTCTATTAAAAATGAACCAGTCTTGATAAATCTATTTATAAAGGTTGTTTGGACCTTTTTTTTTTTTTTTGGTCTTCCTTGTATATTATATGTTATCCCTATTTAATCTCACTTTGTTATCAGCAAAATAAATATTATTAATTGAACTTTTGGCATTTAACTTAAAAAGATAATTTAACTTATACAACTCATTCAGAAAAGAAAATTATAAATCCAATTAACTTTTGTTACAAAAAAAAATTAACCAAATTAACTTTAGACCCTTTTTTTACAAAATCCTAAATTATGAAGACAATTTTATACATAAATACATATAAATGTAACATTATTTAAATTGTATGGTTTTCTAATAATAAAATATCTGTCACAAACTGATTTTTTTTAAAAAAAATTGATAATAGTTTGATAGAAAATTAAAAAAAGAAAAAAAAATAATACTTGCTTCACTATTTTGGTAGATTGATAATTAATATATTTATAAATAAACTTAACAATATTTGTTAAAAGAAATTTCTTATACAAGTCAAATATATATTAATATATCAAAAATTTATAAAACAAAAAAACAAATTATATTTTTTCTCAGTGGGTTAATAACGGTCTTTTTGATTTTCAGATACTTTTACTATATTCATTTTATTATATTCTATTCCACTATATATGAGTTACTAGATCTTACGGTTCGACCACAAGTCTGATTCGGACATGAAAACTCAATGAAAACATCGTACCCAACTGAAACAATAATAATAAAACAGCTTTAAATATTTTAGATATCTAATAATAAATATAAATTTATTTAATACTTGAGTTTACGGTCACCAAAAAAATACCCGCGCTTCTTAAACGCGGATCAAAATCTAGTATCGTATTAAATCCTCATCTACGAGACTAGTTTATACCAAATCTTTAGATATGTGCACTAAGATATTACAACAGGCTAAATTCCAAAGCCCTCAAGAATATTATTCATGTTTTTTTTAGAAAAGATAATGAAAAAGGGAATCCGATTCATCCTCATCGTTTCAAGTTGACTTCAAGCACCATATATCATCTCCTATATAAAGATACATCCAATAGTTTTCAAAGGTATCTCTAACAAAACCATACTCAGAATCAGAACAAGTAAAAGAACTAAAAGGGTTTATAATTTGAAGAAAACATGGTACTTGAAAACTCCTCTAATCGCAAATCTCATCATCACCGCAACTCGATGAAAGAGTTCCGAGTTTCCTATGCAGCTGAAGAGCCAAAACAGGTCTTGGAGTGTGTGGATATGAGGAGGACAAAAAGCGAGAAGGTGAGTAGGAGAAAGGCTACAAAAGAAGATAATGTTGACAAGGAAGCAGAGGCATTCATCAAGTTTGAGCATAGCAAGTGGATGAGTGAGAGCAGCTAGCTAGTCCATGGACTATGTGTAAGAAACAATAAGGACATACCATATATCATATATTATATATATATATACTGTATTAAATGATTCATGTATATTGTGCTCGACTTCTTTTTTTTTTGTCTTGGTGTGCAACCATCTTCTTGTTTTTATTTTGGTTATTGTAACAAAACTGGATGTTGTTTCCTTTAAGCTAAAAGGCGCATGGAATAAACCATTACATACTATTAATTGGTATATTTCTTGATTTACCAGTTTTAATGCAATAAATAAATATGCAAGGTGTTAAGCTAATAAACTTACAATCTAAAACCAATTAGTGATAAGTGGAGTGACTCATCTACTTAAATATTACTAATGATCCCTTCTAACTACCGAGGTGGGATCCTTTGTTCTTAATATGCCCCCTCGAGATGATGGTTTTTTAAGCGTCAATTTTGGAATGTCTATGCAAGAATGGAAGACCAACTTTGGATCGGATCGATGTGGATCGGGTTGAACTGCGTGAATTTGACTTTGATACCATGTTAAGATAGATGAACTTCCAACCTAAGACCAATTGGTGATAAGTAGAGTGGTCTATCTATCTTATATATTACTAAGGATCTTTTCCAACTACCGATATGAGATCTTTCTCTCTCATAGGTATATCATATTTTACGCATATACAGTAGTTCCATCTAAAACATAAACACAAGAATTTTTGAAATCTGATATTTGTATTAGACAACATAACAAATCAGAAGAGGGATATAGTGTTAAACAAGATACTTCTACTACTAGAGAATGGATCTGCAAAGAGGACAAGTCGTTTGGTTATTACCAAACTAGTTGTCAAGACAAGTTCTGTGAAAGAAATGCTTGCAAGAAACCAATTCACTCACTTCTTTCTTGCTCTTTAAACCCACAAAGACACACACACACAACACTCTACACCTTTCTCAATTCTTCTTCTCCTCCGAGATCACACACATGTTCGGTTTCATCAACTCGACAATCTTATCTTTTGTTGCAAAAGTTATTTGATAGTCATCTTCAACGTTTTAACAGAATCTGATTAAAGGTATATCTATATTAATTAATCTTGATTGTGCTCGACTTCTTTTTTTTGTCTTGGTGTGCAACCATCTTCTTGTTTTTATTTTGGTTATTGTAACAAAACTGGATGTTGTTTCCTTTAAGCTAAAAGGCGCATGGAATAAACCATTACATACTATTAATTGGTATATTTCTTGATTTACCAGTTTTAATGCAATAAATAAATATGCAAGGTGTTAAGCTAATAAATTTTTAATCTAAAACCAATTGATGATAAGTGGAGTGATTCATCTACTCAAATATTACTAATGATCCCTTCCAACTACCGGTGTGGGACTTTTTGTTCTTAATATGCCCCCTCGAGATGATGGCTTTTTAAGCGTCAATTTCAGAATGTTTATGCAAGAATCGAAGGCCAACTTTGGGCCGGATCGATGTGGATCGGGTTAAACTGCGTGAATCTGACTCTGATACCATGTTAAGGTAGATGGACTTCCAACCTAAGACCAATTGGTGATAAGTGGAGTGGTCTATCTATCTTATATATTACTAAGGATCTTTTTCAACTACCGATGTGAGATATTTGTCCCTAATAGGTATATATATTTTATGCATATACAGTAGTTCCATCTAAAACATAAACACAAGAATTTTTGACATCTGATATTTGTATTAGACAACATAACAAAATCAGAAGAGGGATATAGTGTTAAACAAGATACTTCTAATACTAGAGAATGGATCTGCAAAGAGGACAAGTCGTTTGGTTATTACCAAACTAGTTGTCAAGACAAGTTCTGTGAAAAAAATGCTTGCAAGAAACCAATTCACTCACTTCTTTCTTGCTCTTTAAACCCACAAAGACACACACACACACACACACAACACTCTACACCTTTCCCACTTCTTCTTCTCCTCGGAGATCACACACATGTTCGGTTTCATTAACTCGACAATCTTTTCTTTTGTTGCAAAAGTGATTTGATAGTCATCTTCAACGTTTTACCAGAATCTGATTAAAGGTATATCTATATTAGATTATCTATAAAGATTGTATGTAAATGTTGAGAAGAAGCACTTAAAAATCTCATAGCTTAAAAAAAAGGGTAAGGTACTAGTGCAATGTAGTTGAATTGGATGGAGTTTGAACTTGTAACGATTTAAAATATTCCTTCTCTGCCTCATCCACTCTCTTCTCGAACATTGCCCATTCCATATAACATCTATCCCTCACCTACATGAACAACAACCACACAAGTTTTAAAAACATATTGTCACATCTAGTTACTTGCTTGACAAGTTCTTGAAAAAAGGCAAGACCAAGCTTCTCTTACCCCTTGCCCTGGCGATTTCCCATCTTCTTCCTTTCCCTGACTGCCAAGGGAAGGTATAGATTGATGAACGATCCACTGAGTGTCTACTATTCCTATCTTCTTATAAGCAGGCTCCTTCATTCTCACATAGAAATAATATGGAAGCCTCTTTGTTAATTGAATAACCAAAAAAAAAAACATTTCTATAACGCTAAAAGACATGTAATGTTTTGTGTACCTCAACACACCTTCTGAGTGCAAAGTCAAGACCCCAACCGTGAACCAAATCATTCTGTTATTGTGGTTCATAATAAGGTGTAAGCAAGAGATAGAGAAAAAGAACTAAAAAGAAGTAAGTGTAAACAGGGGGTAATAGAGTAAGTGTAACCTGAATCATATGCCACACGCAGCGCCACGCATCTCTTGAGAATACAGGAGCCATTATCTCCACAAATCTGTTGTGTTATTAAAGAGTTAAAGTTATATATGTGAAGATATGAACAATGAGGTTGATAAAGAGATTTTTAACATACGCAGCACATGGTGGCCGATGAGGATCCAAGCACCTCTCGGGTTTCTCATTTGTTTCTTCCCTGATAAGTTTCAAACCCAATATATAAATTTAATGAAACAAAAATCATGTACATAGGAAGTTGTATACATACTTATGGACTTCAACATCCTCTCTTTTTTTTAGTGATTTTCCATGTACACACTATCTCTGGGTCCAAACCAGGCTGTGAAATCTCAAGGCCATGCTTCTTGACCATGTGTAAGTATCTGCAACAATAAACTTATATTATTAATTAAGATAAAAGATAATGGAAGTGAGAGTAAAAAAAAAAACTCACTTTTCTGCGTCAAAGTGATCGACTCCAAGATCTTCATCCCACATGAATATATAATCGTATCGCGCTACAATGTCAGGGTGCAAGAATCTCTTTGCATACCACCTTATATATTCACAACATATATATATATATATGAGAGTCAAGAAACTCATATAACTAGGGGCAAAAGATAGAGAGGTATAAGCAAAGCTATTGATACCATTTTGTCTGCTTCTTAACACTGATGTGTATCACATTCTTCGACCACTCAAATTCATCATCCCACTCACTTGTTCTTCCATCGTAATGAAACAGAACAATGGTAAAGTTGTCCGAAAACTGTTTTTAGGAAGACAAAACATGGTGTTCAAAAAAAAAGGAAAACAAAACATAAATGAGATTACCATTAAGATAATTCTTTTTTTTTAGAAAAAAAAAACAAAAAGGACAGGAAGCAACCTTCTTAACACATGCATCTATGTTTTGTCTCTGTTTGTAACCCACTGTAAATGTTACTAGATATCTCGGTTTCTTTTTCAAATTCTGAGGAAACAGAGAGAAGAAAATAAACTGTAAATCCAAGAATGAGATTGCATGCTTGAGAATCAAACCTCTTCAGGGTTCCCCCAAAACCTGCGCAAGTACAAGTCTGACTCGGATGCAATAATACCGGGTGGTAATCTCTCAGCTCCTTTTGGATTTGAAGGAACCCATATCTGAGCAAAATGTGAATCAAATTGTTCTTGAAACATGCAAACAAATGTGCAAAATTTCTAAACAATTACATAAAACATACCTTTGAGATATCAGTGGCTTGTACAGGAGCTGCAATATCTGAATGTCTACTTGAGATAGCAATGGAACGAAGAAGGTTTTGTGGTAGACTCACCTTCATAATACATCATGACAAGAGATGAAGGAAAATCTAGGAAGAAGAAGAGATTGAAGAGAAAGAAGACTAACCTTAGGGATCCACAAAGATGGAAAAGATAGTCCAAGTAGAATGCCAAAAGTCACAGAAAACAACGCAGTAGCAAGAAGCTTCATGCCATTATCTTCTGATCTTCTACCATAAGTTGGACTGTACCAACAACAACTATAATCAGGTCCAAATTAGGCTATATATATATGTCTACAAGAGAAGAAGAAAAATAAACTAGATAAAGAGGTTTTCTTACCTGCGTGACAAGATTCCCATAGTTATGTTCTTTAAATTACAACTTTTGATTCTAAGCTCCAGATGTTAGCAACACCATTACTCCTATTATTAACAAAACTGTTGTGATCCAAATTACTCGAGCGATGCAATCAAACATGTGATTAATATAAGAATTTATCTAATCAAAGACTCAAGTCAAGTTGAATAAGAGACCTTGCTTATGATGTTAATTTAAACAGCATTGGCTTAACAAAAAAAGGAAAACACATATTTGTAACCAAACAGAAAATAATACAATTACATCATGAGTCCATGACATTACAAATCAGTAGTACACCCAGTGATAGCTTTTGGAGATCCTTGACTTTCAGGATAGAAGTGGATTTTGGTTTTGGTTTTGTCTCAAAAAAAAATTTGATAAAAATTTGTGTATCCTTTATTCTTTTTGTTTAACTTTATACAGTTAAAATAAGTTAAACAATCACATTATCTATATTATAAAAATTTAGATTTTCCCATATATGTTATATTTAGATTTTTTTTTTAAACGGCTATAAATTATTAAAAGCATTAAAAGTATCACTTATAAAATTTTGGGATTAATGGTTTAAGTTTTTTTTTGTTATAAAAAATACAAATGATTATAAAACAATGAGCATGAAGTCTCATTTAATAGATATTCAGATTAAGATATAAATATATATATATATATATATAACATTTAAATTAAAATATATACCATCTAAAATACATGAATATTTTAATTTCAAACATTGCATTGAATTTTTAGAAATGATTATAAATAATTAAAACTGTTAAACATTCCACACTGAAAATTATGTTATCAATGATTTAAAAAATTTGTAATAAAAAAATACAACTGGTTATAAAATCATATGAGTAGGAAACTTTATTTAATTGATAGTCATATACTATATATACTATATAAGTGTTAATAATATCAATTAAATTTAAGTATATAACATATAAAATAGACAAAATTGATTGTTTTAATTTATTTATCATAAAATGATTGTAAATAAACAAGAGTGATTGTTTTGATTTATGTACTCATACTAATTTAATTATATACATAATAATTTGTTTACATCATTATATACATAATAGTTATTGATTTCTCAATGATTTAATATATATTTCTTATTTTATAATATGTAAAGAAAGCAACAAATAAAAATACGTACATAATATAATTTTTATATACAATGATCATTCCGCGCAAGGAATGAGTTTTAACCTAATAATAAAATAAAATTCAGTTGATTGTTAATTTTCTGAAATTATCAGATTTTCTGTGATATGATTACTGATTTAGCTTATGGAAATGGAAACCAAAATGGAGAGTTTTCTGAAAAATTGAAATATTTATATAATCTGGATTTGATTTGGTATCATGTGGGGGAATCGTAATATTTTCCCTTTTTGGCAGATTTTTATTGAATAATTGACCCTTAACCCAACCAACCAAGAAGAAGATTAAGAAGTAATAACTTTGAAGTTCCTCTTTAAACTTTGAATAGTTCAGAAGTCATGTATCAAGCTACTTTAGCACGTAATATATATATATCACATTTAATTTTTTGAAACAAGATCACTATTTTACGCATAAATGACATTTAGAAAAAGTAATGGCATTGTGTATTTGTTGTATGTTTTTTTGTTACAAACGTTTCTACTAGTTTTTAGTTTTCAGTAGTAATTATATACTTACACTGTTTCATATTAAATGTCACTTTGACATTTCTTTTAGTTACATTTAAATGGTAGCTTTCGGAATTCAATACAATTGTTTTGACATATTGCTAATTCTAACCTTGAATCAAACTGATGAATCTGTTTAAGTTATGGACAAAAAAAATCTTGAATCAAATTAACCAAATAATAGGAAAATATGAAAATCCAAAAGCCATTTTATAATCATTATTAACGGACTCGCAAACTTTTTTTTTTTTGAAAAAGAACGGACTCGCAAACTTCATTACAATGTTAAACATAACATTGACTTTTTAACTTTTTATTTGTTAATTAAATAAGATCTATAAAAAGATTCCAAGTCACTTTTATATATGATGAACACAAATATGACTAAAAGTTCTAATCAAAAGCTGCAGGTTTTAGGACAAAACAAATCAAATAATGGAAGAGAAGAGAAATGCATGGAGTTCATGCTAAAATAGGTTATCCATTTTAGCATGAACATTTTTTTCTGAAGAAGAAGAGGAAGAGCTTCCACCAATGAAAGAAACTCAAGCAATTGATGTTGATGACGCACCACCTTTCGTTCTAAATAAATTGTTTCACCAAGAGAAAGAAAAACTGAAATTTTTTTATTCAATAAATAAATATTACTCATATCAGTGCTTTGATTTTCAAAATACATTAAATTATTTAAAATTGTTGACCAAAATAAACACTTCCTTGATTTCTTAAAAAGTGTCAATTTAATATTTTGCACACTAATTAAGAAAACAGATTAAAGTTTACTTATACACTTAATAACTACAATTATTTACTAATTAATTAATTGTAGTTATTTAACTATTTATCATTAAAGTTTGTGTTGTATTTAGTTTGGTCAATAGTCTTGAAAAAATTTAATGTATTTTGAAAATCAAAGCACTACACGAGTAACATTTATTTATGGAGTCAAAAAAATTCAGTTTTTATTTCTCTCTGTGAAGCAATTTATTTAGATTGAAAGGTGGTGTGCCATCAACATCAATCGCTTGAGTTTCTTACTTTGCTAGAAGTTCTTCTTCTTATGGGTTGGCTGCCTAAAACCCTCTGTAAACATACAAACCCTACTTATTCCCACCCAAAGTATTTAGTTCTTGATAAACCCACCCAAACTTATAATTTCTCTTTACATTCCCCCATAATCTTTCTTAATCCCCCTCTCTAATCAGATTCTGAAATTAAGATTAGAGATAATTAATTGCGTTTTGTAAATAGCGATTGCCCATCCAACATTAAAAACAGACCCGACCAACCTAGATTTTAAACCAAAACTGAATTGGGGCTAAATAAAAAATTAGGATTTCTTCTATCTTCTTTGCTCAAGACACAGAGCAAACAGATCAAAATAGAGAGACAGGGTTCGTGTCTCTTCTTCACACGAGACAAGGACGACGAAGATGACAGAGAAAGAGAGATAGAAACGGGAGAAGAGAGTGCAGAGGAGAGAGAGAGAGAGGGACATAGATGAAAAGAGACGACCCGAGAATCATGGGCGAATTTTGAAACATTGAAGGAGCTGTTGTTGCTAGAGGATGAGATAGATGTGCATCGAGAACTCTAAATGAATGTACTTTTGTGGCTTTTGTGTAAGATCTATTATAGTTTGGTGGAACATGAATTTGTCTTTTTGAATTTTGTGAGATGAGATTGTGAGATCATTTTACATAGCAACATAAACAAATTGTGCTTAACAACGTTTAACCAATAAAAAAAGACATCAAATACATTCATCAATACTATTCTAAAAGGGAAGGAGTCTTAAAAAATCTACCTATAAAAGTTGTTTGGACCCTTTCATTTAATTCATTATTTTTTGGTCTTACCTTAAACTTAGTCTAATAATATGTTACCATATATTTCTCTAACAATAATCTATTTAATTCCTTTATTTATTCAAATATCATTCATAAATCTTAATCATTACTATTACTATATTTACCATTTTGATTTCTAATCGTAAAAGCATTGAAACTAATGTTTTATATTATCACTTTTATCATATAATATGTGATTTAAAGCAAAAGAAGTTACACGTCATATATGTGTACATTCTAACTTCATATTTCCTTTATAATAAAGTAATCATATCATATATAAACTTTCCTACTAAAATCTCATATAATATACTAAACTTTTAACCGTCTATAGTTTGATAGATATTTTCATATTTAAAAATGAGTTTTCTAAAAATATTTCATCAACCATGTTTTTGTACAATAACGTTAAAAATGTATATCAAATGTTGGACCCGATTTGGACGTAATGGGTTCACATCTGTTCGGGTATTTAGAATCCTGAAAAAAATTTGAAATATCTAAAAAATCTGAAAAATATCTGAAACACGAAAAGTAGTTGAAACTCCAAACAAATACCCAAAAAATTCAAATACCTGAAAATTCAAAATCTTATTCAAAATCTGAAACTGAACTGAAAATACCCAAAATTTTATCTAAATACCCAAATTTTTTTTTAATTTGAAAATTTACCTGAAATAAAAAACTATAATTGTAAACCAAAAACTTAAAAAAAATATCCATAATGCCGAAAACATATTCGAAATATCTAAATATACCTAATAAACACAACATATTTATGATCAGGTCTAAGATAGGATCCAAACTCAAACAAAGACATGCGGGTCCAAAAAAAACCCAATAGGTTATCTGCTCTGAACCTGAACTAAACCTATATTTCCGGGTCGGTTCGGTTTGTTTTTTGATCCGGATATAATTCTCATACCTAAAATAAACTTACGTAAAAGTGTATATATAAAATATCATATAAACTAATTCATAGATTATATAGCTGTTAAAAATTATATTTTTCGATATAATAAAACTTTGTATTATAATATAATCCAAAAAATCCGCGCTTTCCAAGCGCGGGTCAAAATCTAGTTTAGAGTTTTAAAGATACAACAAAAGACAAAAAAAAAAGTTGAACCAGTTTTCTGCACAGCCTTCGAGTTTTAACCAACAAAAAAAAAAGCAATCAAAATGTTTTAACTAGTCTTGAACTTGCGTAGATTGAATAGGTTGTGTATGTCTGATCTCTTCATGGGCGTGAGAAAAAATGCCTTGCCACAATAATACATTCTCATACCATAACCAAACATCAACCGACCAAAGAAAAATAACAACCAGTCTTGATGATGAAGAGACGCCATCAAGAAACGTCCGTAGAAGAAGCTCATTCAATGGGAAAGAACCTTGAAGATGATAACATGGACGATTTTCTAACTGGTTTAGGGTATAAGGTTCGATCTTCCGTGGCTGAAGTTGCACAAAATCTTGAGCAGCTTGAACTGGTTCTGTCCAACGTTGATGTTCTTGGCTTTAATGCATTAAACAACACCATTCATTACAATCCCTCTGATCTCTCCGGCAGGGCAGAGACCAGGCTCTCGGAGCTTAACTACTTCCCACCTTCTCCGCATTCCAACCTGACCGTAATGTGCAACCTGAGACCAGAGGACGACGAGTGTTGCAGCACCAGCAGCAAGAGGATCCAACGAATCCGTACCTGGTGTGAATCACACCGCAGTGAGCAGCGAGTCAACTCGTCTCCTTCCACCTCTGTTTCGTCTCTCTCCATCTCTTTTGTTTCTACTTCATCTCTTACCATTTCTGTTTCGTCTTTCTCTCTTGTGTGCAGTCTCTCTTCTTCCTATATCTCTCTCTCTCTCTCTCCAATTTTCGTTTCTGTGTAGGAGTCTCTGTGTCGTGAAGAAGAAACCTTGAGAAAAACCCCAAATTGATTTTGGGTTAATTTTAAAAAATCTGGGTCGGGTCGTATTTTAGTGAATTGGGTCAGTTTTGAACGGGTTTTTAATTGGACAATCACTAATCTTAAACGCGATTTTCCACCCTTACAATTTTGATTTAAAATTCGATCAGAGAGGGGGATCCGAGAAGGATTAAAAAGATTAGAGGGAGATGCGAAGAGAAATCATATGTTCGGGTGGGTTAATCAAGAGCTGAGTACTTTAGGGGGAATAGATAGGGTTCCTATGTTTACAGGGGTTTTTAGGCAGTCAACCCTCTTATTATTTAGGAAAATTGTTTAGATCAAAAGGATAATCTACTTTAGCATAAACTCTATCCGTTCTTCTTCAATTCTTTGATTTGTTTTGTCCTAAAACCTGCAGATTTTGATTAGAACTTTTAGTCATATTTGTGTTCATCATAAATAAAAGTGACTCTAAAAACTTTTTATAGATCTTATTTCATTAACAAATAAACGGTAAAAAAGTCAATGTTACGTTTAACATTGTAATGAAGTTTACGAGTCAGTTAATAATGACTATAAATGGTTTTTGGGATTTCACATTATCCTATTATTTGGTCAATTTGATTCAAGGTTAGAATTGATAATATGTCAAAACAATTGTATTAAATTTCGAAAAGTACATTTTTATGTAACTAAAAAAGGTGTCATAGTGACACTTAATATACAACACAAATTAATGATAAATAATTTAATAATTAAAATAAGTTAATTAGTAAATAACTATAGTTATTAAGGGTATAATCGAACTTCAATCAGTTTTTAATTAGTGTGTAAAATGTTAAAGTGACACTTTTTAAGAAATAAAAAGAAGTATTTTATTATAGCTGTAAATTAAAATTTAAAATAAACATTTTATTTATGATTATTTAATGACATATATATATTTTTTAATTAATAAAATAAAATTTTAATTCACAACAATGATGTTCTCATTTATGTGTATCATACGGTAATAATTTATGTAAAATTTACATTTCACACCCTTTTAATTTTTATCACCGTTTTTTACCATCCGAACATTTTCATGTTAAGTTTTTCACTATCACATAGCGTTTGATCTGCAATAACCAAACAAGTGATCTTCTTAACCAAACCTTATACACACATTAAATACAAAAATGCTGCAAGGACTAAGACTTGGCTGCTAATCATTTACTTGTGACTCTACATATCAATCGTATAAGCCCGGTACACACTAAGATTTGAACGAAAAGGATTTTATTGATCACTGTGGGTGTGTGAACAACCTGCTTCTCACCAAGCAAAATTAAACTCCTTTCATTAAAACATTACAACAAGAAACAAAACATGTTCAAGCTTTCACGCTTCATCAGCTGGTAGGAATGTCAAATAGGCTTAATGACTATGGGTTAGCCAAGACCAAAGCCAAATGGTCTGACTATATTAGATCCAAAAATTAAAGTTGTCCAATTGGACTGAAACCCGTTAACTCCAAATTAGATGAGCTAAAACCATATGGACATGTGCGTCCAATAAACCTAAAAATATAGGGTTTTCCAGAAAATAAAAACATGTTTTCCACTAAATTTGCAAAATCACATTTTTCGTCAAAACCGCAAAATCACATTTTCCCGCCAAAACCATAAATTCACATTTTTTTGTCAAAATGGTAAAATCACATTTTCTTCCAAGACCTCAAAATCACGTTTTCCCGCCAAAATCGCAAAATCATGTTTTTCTACCAAAACCGTAAAATCTTGCTTTTCTGCCAAAACCGCAAAATCACGTTTTTTTACCAAAACCATAAAATCATGTTTTCTCTCCAAAACCGAAAAATCATGTTTTCCCATAAATTTGCAAAATCGTGTTTTCTGCCAAAATCGCAAAATCATGTTTTCTGCCAAAACCGAAAAATCATGTTTTCGGCAAATCTGCAAAATCGTGTTTTCTGATTAAAATCATAAAATCATATTTCTCACATTGTATATGTATTTTTATATAAATTGAGTATGAAAATGTGTTTTTATGGATTTAGTATGTTAAAGCATAAAAATTATTTGGACACCGCAGAAAGTCTATTTGGATTTGTCTATATTGAGTTTGGTCAATTTGGACTGGGTACAATTTGGACTTAAAAAAACAATGTTCAATAAACTGCTTTGTCCATTTGAACATTGCTCATTGGACATGGACAGCTCAATTGACATCTCTATGAGCTGGTATATACAACATAGCTATAAAGCATTTAAAATTTATTCCTAAAAACAATATAAAACATTTAAAATGCAATAAATAAATATGCAAGGTATATCAGATTTTATGCATATACAGTAAGTTCCATCTAAAACATAAACACAAGATTTTTGAAATCTTATATTTGTATTAGACAACATAACAAAATCAGAAAAAAGATAGAGTTAAACAAGATACTTCCATTAATAGAGAATGGATCTGCACACAAGACCAGCTTAATGGGGAAGGCAAACAGTGTATCCACCTAAAATCCAGTAAATTTTAATAACATAAGGGGCCATATATATATATATATATATTTATAACAGGAGCCAAATGTTTTTTTTTGATACTTGGTGTTAAATTTCGACAATAACATAGTAATTTAAGGTTTTAAAAGTTAAAAGTTGAAAACGAAAATAATAAATTTAGTTACTTTGTTTAAAAATTTCAATATTATTTTAATAAAATTTTAATTATAATATCAAAATTAATTAATTAATTAATTAAGAGGCCTATAAAAAATGTTTTCGGCCAGGCCCTTCATAGGCCGGCCCCTGTCTGCAAAGAGGACAAGTCGTTTGGTTATTACCAAACCAGTTGTCAAGACATGTTCTGTGGAAGAAATGCTTGCAAGAAACCAATTCGCTCACTTTTTTTGATTTGATAATCCTCGACATTTTTTTTGTTGCAAAAGTGATTTGATAATCCTCTTTCAACGATTTAACAGAATCTGATTAATGATATATCTATATTAGATTATCTATAAAGATTGTATGTAAATGTTGAGAAGAAGCACTTATAAATCTCACAGCTACAAAAAAAAGGAAAAAAATGGTAAGGTCCTAGTGCAATGTAGTTGAATTGGATGGGGTTTGAACTTGTAACGATTTAAAATATTCTTTCTCTGCCTCATCCACTCTCCTCTCGAACATTTTCCATTCCATATGGCATCTATCCTTCACCTACATGAACAACAACCACACAAGTTTTTTAAAACATATAGACACATCTACTTACTTGCTTGTCAAGTTCTTGACCAAGCTTCTCTTACCCCTTGCCATGGCGATTTCCCATCTTCTTCCTTTCCCTGACTGCCAAGGGAAGGTATAAATTGATGAACGATCCACTGAGTGTCTACAATTCCTATCTTCTCATAAGCAGGCTCCTTCATTTTCACATATAAATAATATGGAAGCCTCTTTATAATCGAATAACAAAAAAACATTTCTATAACGCTAAAAAACATGTAATGTTTTGTGTACCTCAACACATCTTCTGAGTGCAAAGTCAAGACCCCAACCGTGAACCAAATCATTCTGTTATTGGGGTTCATAAAAAGGTGTAAGCAAGAGATAGATAAAAAGAACTAAAAAGAAGTAAATGTAAACAGGGGGTAATAGAGTAAGTGTAACCTGAATCATATGCCACACGCAGCGCCATGCATCTCTTGAGAAAACAGGAGCCATTATCTCCACAAATCTGTTGTGTTATAAAAAGTCTCAAAGCTATATATGAGAAGATGTCAACATTGAGTTTGATAAAGAGATATTTTTAACATACGCAGCACATGGAGGCCGAGGAGGATTAGAGCACCACTCGAGTTTCTCATCTGTTTCCCTGATAAATTCAAAGCCATTATTACAAAGAAATTAATGTAACAAAAATCATGCTACAGATGAAATGTATATGAGTCCTACATACTTATGGACTTCAACATGCTCTCTTTTTTTAGTGATTTGCCATGTACACCCTTTCTCTGGGTCCAAACCAGGCTGTGAAATCTCAAGGCCATGCTTCTTGACCATGTGTATGTATCTGCAACAACAAACTTATATTATTATTTAAGATAAAAAATAAAATGGAAGTGAGTGTAAAATAAACTAACTCTTCTGCGTCAAAGTGATCGACTCCAAGATCTTCATCCCACATGAATATATAATCGTATCGCGCTACAATGTCAGGGTGCAAGAATCTCTTTGCATACCACCTTATATATTCACAATATATGAGAGAGTAAAAAAAAATCATATAACTAGGGGAAATAAATAGAGAGGTCTAAGCAAAGATATTGCTACCATTTTGTCTGCTTCCGAACACTAATGTGTATTACATTCTTCGACCATTCAAACTCATCATCCCACTCACTTGTTCTTCCATCGTAATGAAACAGAACAATGGTAAAGTTGTCTGAAAACTGTTTTTAATTAGGAAGACAAAACATAAATGAGTTTACTATTAAGATAAAAACAGAAAACAAAAAGGACATGAAGCAACCTTCTTAACACACGCATCTATGTTTTGTCTTTGTTTATAACCCACTGTAAATGTTACTAGATATCTCGGTTTCTTCTTCAAATCCTGAGGAAGCAGAGAGAAGAAACAAAAGCTAGTGTCACTGATCTCACACGTAGAAATGTAAAATCAAAGAATGAGAATGTGGTTTGGAGAAACAAACCTCTTCAGGGTTCCCCCATAACCTGCGCAAGTACAAGTCTGATTCGGATGCAATAATACCGGGTGGCAATCTCTCAGCACCTTTGGGATTTGAAGAAACCCATATCTGAGTAAAATGTGAATCACACTGTTCTTGAAACATGCAAACAAATGTGTAAAGTTTATAAAAGAATAACACAAAACAAACCTTTGAGATATCAATGGCATGTACAAGAGCTGCAATATCTGAATGTCTATTTGAGATAGTAATGGAACGAAGAAGGTTTTTCGGTAGATTCGCCTTCACAATACAAAATGGCAACATAAAGAAAAAAATCTAAGAAGAATCAAAGAATAGATTGGAGAGAAAGAAGACTAACCTTAGTGATCCATAAAGATGGAAATGATAGTCCAAGGAGAATGCCAAAAGCTGTAGCAAACAAAGCAGTTGCAAGAAGCTTCATGCCATTATCTTCTGATCTTCTACCATAAGTTGGACTGTACCAACAACAATTATAAGCTGGTCTAAAGCCTTCTATACGTCTACAGAGAAAAGAAGAAAAGAAACGAGATAAAGGGATTGTTACCTGCGTGACAAGATTCCCATAATTATGTTTTTTAATCACAACTTTTGATTCTAAGCTCCAAATGTCACCAACACCATTACTCCTATTATAAACAAAACTGCAATGAGCTAAATTACTCGAGCGATGCAATTAAACATGTGACCAATACGCATGATCTAATCAAAGACTCAATTCACGTTGGATCAAAGATGTTGCATGATATTGAATCAAACGGTATTCGTCATTAAATAGATAACACATATATATTCTTAACCAGATAGAAAAAAATACAATTTATTCATGACATTACAAATCAGTAGAACACCCAGTGATCGGTTTTGGAGATCTTTTTCAGAACAGATGTGGGTTTTGGTTTTATCTCAAAGGAGATTAAAAATATAGCAGCCAAATGATATTTGATTTTCTAAAATTTACAGATTTTCTGTGATATGATTACTGATTTAGCATATGGAAGTGTAAGCCAAATTAAATGGGGAGTAATCTCTTTGGAATTTTTATATTAATTGGTTTTGATTTGGTACTTGGTCATCATATGGGCGAAATATTTTCCATTTTTGGCAGATATCTTTATGAATAATTGACTCCAAACAAGAAGAAGATCAAGAAGTAATAACTTTAAAGTTCCTTTTTAAACTTTGAACGGTTCAAAAGTCATGTGTTAACCTATTTTTAGCACGTAATATTAATATATAAGTATATATATATATATATCAGCCACATTTATTTTCGAAACATTTAATAGCTGTAAATTAAAGTTGTAAAATAATATTTTTATTAATAAAATAATTACATTTATGTATAGTATAGTATATAGTACTATTTTTCTCTGGGTAAAAATGTTAAGAAATATAGTACTAAATTTTACAACAATGATGAATATCTCGTTTACGTATAGTATAGAGTACTAAAATTTACATTTCACACCCTTTCACATTTGTTCACCTGCATGTTATGTTTTTCAATATCACATATTGTTTCTTACAGTTTGGTACACTAACAAACTTGTTCTGATTAATCTACATCTGGCAGCATCCATTCCATTGCACCATTCAGATTTCGAAGCCTATATACAGATATATACATATGCTGTTCATATCCAATTTTAAAGATTCAAACTCTTAACAAATCCTTTTACTTTTGGAGATTACAACATATCCTCTATTTTGGCTTTGCAGATTAAAACTTGCTCCACTTACATTTTTGGAGAAGATGTGGCTATATAGCCTATGTTCCGACAGTGTATTGTCTTCCCCCCCACTTGTGTGCTCTTCTTCTTGTTTTTTGTATAAAAAGGTAAAAAAAAAGGATTAATTAACCTTTGTTTCTTGCATTCTTCTCACTTATTAATTGATCAGCTAAATTATGGGAGCGGCTTTCAAAGATAGGAGTGAATCGTCAAGAATGTTGGTGTTTGTTAGGTGACTTTAATGACATTCTTCATAACGGCGAGAAAAGTGGAGGTGGTGCTACTTTTGTTCCGTTCACTAATATGATCAGAGCTTGTCGAATGACTGAATTACCAAGCACTGGGAATGCTCACATGGAGAGGTAAGAGAAATAATATGTGGATACAATGTCAGCTTGATCGATGCTTCGGAAATATTGAATAAAACTGTCTATTTCCTGCATCAAACCAAGCTTTTCTTGAAAAAAGGCTCAGATCATAGATCGGTTTTGGTAAGTTTTGATAGAAGATTTCTTCATCAGCCAAATATTAAGAATGCTATCTCGCAAGCTTGGAACAGTCCTGATTCTTTGGTTGGTGCATCAGTATCAAATAAAATTTTGCCTATGCCGAAAAGCTTTGAGTAAGCTAAAGAAGGTCAACTCTCTTAACTCAAAATCTCAAATTCTGGACCTGGATGCGAAGCTGAAATTGGAGCAGTCCTCTGTTTATCCCAATTTCCGTCATCTTCATCTTCTCAAGTCGGATATAATGAAAGTTTATAAGGATGAAGAATCTTTTTGGAGTCAAAAATGTAAAGAGAGATGGGCAAATTCAGGTGATAAAAATACTAAATTCTTTCATGCCTCCGTCAAAGCTAATCGGTCTAAGAAAAGTATATAGATGTTAATTGATGGTAATGGAAAAGAACAAAGATCTGAGGCTTCAAAAGGAATGGTTGATGTGAATTTTCCAACTCACTATTTTCTTTTACAAACCCATCTGACTAAGTTCAAAACTTCACTCCTAAAGTTACTCACTTGATGAATTTGGATTTGATCAGTAAAAGTTACTCATTATAAGTTAAAGAAGCCCTTTTCTCTATCAATCTTTCAAAGGCTCCTGGAGCTAATGGTATGACAAGCTTATTTTCTCAACAGTTTTGGGAAGTCATTAGAGGCCAGGTCACGTCTGAAGTCTATAATTTCTTTGAGACAGGTTATTTACTTTTGGAGTGGAATTATACTCAGCTTTGCCTTATTCCTAAAAAGGTAAACTCATCTTTTATGTTAGATTTTCGACCCATCAGTTTATGTTTTGTCCCATACAAGATAATAGCCAAGATCTTACTGCAGAGATTATAACCTCTCATGCGTCTCATTATATCTCCAACGCAATCTGCTTTTGTGTCAGAAAGATTAATTTCTGATAATATCATAATGGCTCATGAAGTGGTTCACAGTCTATCTACTCATCCGACATTATCATCTCAGTATATGGCTATTAAGTCTGACATGTTGAAGGCTTTTGATTGGGTCCAATAGAAGTTTTTAAAAGCCTTGATTCAAGCTCTAGGGTTTCATCAATAATGGATACAATGGATAATGGTTTGTGTAACTACAGTTACATATTCAGTATTGATCAGTGATAAACCACATGGCTACATTGTTCCTCAGAGAGGATTAAGGCAGGGAGATCCCTTATCTCCCTTTTTTTTTTTCATCTATAATGAAGCCTTGATTCACTTATTGAATAGATCCTCTGCTCAGCGTAGCATCTCAGGCATTCGGTTTTCTGAGTCAGGTCATTCCCTTCATCATCTGTTATTCGCAGATGAAAGTTTATTCATTTGCAAAGCTGACTCTTCTCAGACTGATGAAATAAAGAGAATTCCAAGAGTGTATGGGGAAGCTACAGGGAAAATGGTAAACCCAAGTAAGTCATCTATTGCATTTGGAAAGTAAGGTTAATGTCATAATGAAGGAGCAGATTAAACAGAGTCTAGGGATTGAAAAAAGAAGGTGGAATGGGAACTTATCTTGGATTTCCTGAATGTTTTAAAGGTTCAAAAGTTGACATGCTCAGGTATATCCACGTCTCTTTAAAAGCTAAACTCTCTGGATGGTTTGCTAGACTTCTATCACAAGGTGGAAAAGATATTCTGATTAAGACAGTAGCTTTAGCTATGCATATTCATGCTATGTCTTGTTTTTAACTTTCTAAAACCACTTGTGATTCTCTAGTATTTGCAATTTCAAATTTTTGGTGGATTTCTTCTGAGGATAAAAGAAAGATTCATTGAGTTAATTGGGATCATGTGTCTCTCAAAGGAAGATTTGGGGGGGGGGGTAGAGATATTGAAGTTTTTGACCAAGCTTTATTAGCTAAACAAGCTTGGATTATTCTGGAAAACCCAAACACCTTATATTCTCAGGTTATGAGAAGAAAATATTTTTGAGAATGATGATTTCCTATCTGCTTCTCTCCCTTCGAGGCCTTCCTTTGCTTGGAGAAGTTTTCTTCATGGCCGTGATCTCTTGGTTAAATGACTTATTAAAATGGTTGGGAATGGTTCATCTCTTAATGTCTGGACAGATTCATGGATCAACTATGGAAACATACAAAGACCTCTGATGAAAAAAAGAAATTATTGATATTGATCTTCGTGTATGTGATCTGATTGACTATGTCAGAAGAGATTGGATCAAAGAAAAGCTGGAAGCTCTATTCTACCCTGAAGATGTAGCTTCTATACTTAAGACAAGTCATGTGGTGTTTAAAGAAGATTTTTCGGTTTGGATATATAATAAAAGTGGCAAGTATTCAGTTAAATCAGGCTATTGGATGCAAAATCAGATTACAAATTTCCGGTTACATACTAAAGTCAAAGCCATGCCCTCGATTAATACCCTTAAAGCTCAGGTTTGGTCTTTGAAAACTTCTCCAAAGATCAAGACCTTTCTATGGAAAGTCCTTTCAGAAGCTCTTTCTGTCGCTGATAGGATTTTATCAAGGGGTATGAAAGTTGATTCAAGATGCCAAGCTTGTGAACTAGAAGGCGAGTCTATTAATCATCTCCTCTTTACATGTGATGTAGCTCGTCAAATTTGGCACTTTCAAACTTCCCAAGGCCGCGCTTAGACATCTCCTCGGGGTCTGTTCTCAAACTTTCATTACCTCCATAAAACAAGTAAGTCTTATTCCTTGCTCCAGATATTGCTAGACGATTTCCTTGGACACTATGGTATATTTGGAAAAGAAGAAATTCTATGTTGTTTGAGGGTAAATGCTTTAACCCCTGTAAAAAGATTAAAGAAGATGTGGAACTCTCGTTCTTTGCTCAAAGAGTAGAAGCTGAAATAGAAAACTGTCATCCTTCATCTAAAGACCTTTCTCATCAAACTTGGATTCCACCTCCACCTTCTTGGGTCAAATGCATTCTAGCTTATTCTTGGGACAAGAAAGCAAAGATTGTTGGATTTCTTGGATGTTCAGAAACCATGAAAGAAAGGTTCTTCTACATAGCCGACATACTTTTGCTCAGATTGATAGTCTTGATGATGCAAAGCTGCAATGCTTACCATGGGCTACTAATAGTATGTCCAGTTTAAAACTCTCTAATGTTATCTTTGGCCCTGAAGCAAAAGACTTGGTGGGAGCTGTTACAAGACCTAAAACATGGCCATCCTTTGCTTTTCAAGTTTCAGAGATCATTCTGGCGCTATATACCACCAAGTTGGTAGTTTCAATCTGAAGATCCTAAAACTAATCTAGGTGCATTGCTCATTGCTGAAAGTGCTTCTTATGGTGCCCGGTTACATTCTTATATGGCTAGGGGTTATCCTTTTTGGCTTAAGAATACTTTGGTTAATGATCTTGTACCGGTTTGATTAGTTGGCGTTTACGTTGGTTTATCTTTTTTGGCTCCTCACCTGTTTGAGGCATTTTTCGGGTTTATTTGAAAATTGTAACCATCTCTCTTAAACTTTGTCACCCTGATTATAAACATCAGTGGAAAAAAAATTGATCAGCTATTTCCAAGCTAGCTTGTTCTCAGCCTTTAATCTAGTTATCTTCTCCTTTTACAAGACTACAAAGTTTGACATCGGACTAAGAAAACATCTGAGATGTGACATTTCATAATATTGAACTAAAAGTAATCAAAGAAATAGAGAGCCAGTAACAAGAGTGGTTTGGACAAATTTATACAGATTACATACAAAAAAGGTTGCAAAGACTAAGACAGTATCATATCCGAACCTTTAAAATGTCCCAGTCATTTACTTATGATCCGACAGACGCATCATGTGATCCTATTACACGCAAAGATTTTTAACAAACAATAGTTTATTGATCATCACTGTGGGTGTGCAAAATCAAACTCCATTCAGTAAAAACATTACAACATGAAACAAAAACAAATTCAAGCTTTTAAACGTTATCAGCTGGTATATACATAGAAATCAAAACAAATACAAAGAGTAAATGTATAAAATACCGGGTTTCTCATAACAAAGGTTCAGCGAGTTCCATCTCGTTGGAACTCTGTTCTTGTTCCGACTCAATTCTTCGACCTCCCACAAAATCAATCCCCAAAAGTTGCCATGGCCAACACACATACCTAGCTCTGTTTGAAGTACTCATATCTCGATGGGTTTCTAACTCTTCAATTTTACGGTTTAGATCTTGTATTCTTTCCCTCAACCTAGTTGCCCTATTGTCTGCGAGTTTCAGAGATCTCTCGGCTGCATCCCTTGCACCCATGGCTGCTGCTGCCGTCTCTTCCTTAAATTTTAGTTTCTTCTCTGATTCTTTAATCGCTTGCTTTGCCTCTTCAAGTTCCTCTTTGAGCACATGCAACTGAAGAAACAAAGACAAAAAGAGTTCAGACCATACATGATAGGTTCCAAAACCAGGTAAATCCTTTATTCACTTCACCAAGAGCTACACACCATAGACAGACTTGATCAATGAGAAAATCTTTACTCTCTGCTCAAATATCAGATCACAAACCATATTCAATCTTGAATATCTCAACTCATTCTCCTACTTTCTTTTAACTTGTTAGCTCTCTAGCTAACCCGACTCAACTAATTAGTCGCTGAGTTGTCAACACTGTCATAATCTACTACAAGCCACTTAGGGTAATTACAATGCTCCTGCACTAGACTAACACGAGGACTTATTACGCACCTGTGACGTGAAGTCTTGTTCAACAGCTCCACCAGCAGCAGCCTCCTGCTCAGCTGCTACTTTCCATCTCTCTATTTCTTCTTCCGCAGCAGCAATGTCAGTCATAAGACCTTCAACCTAAGCATCAAAGAAAACCACAGTTTAAACAAACTCAAATTCTCGAGACTGTGTATTATAATTCAGTCATACATTGACCAATTGCAAACAAAACAATCAACTTCAAAAGTCTAGCAAGCAGAAAGTTCACTCACATTTTCATTCGCTATTCTCTCCTTTTCTTTAAGTTCTTCTATTTGGCGCATTCTCTGGTTAAGCTCCTTTGTCTGAGAGTCCAATTGTTTCCTCAGAGAACTAATCTCTTCCCTGTTGATTTATAAATAAAAAGAAGAAGTGGCCCACGTAAGTTGCGCCAACAAAAGCAAGCAGGATCACTGTGGAGTGTGGCCACAAAACGTGGACAATTACAAGTACCACATATCAAAATATAGGAAACCACATCGATGCTATTCGAATAGTAACTTCCACGGACTTTCATTAAACATCAAGTAAGATGCGGCAAGCACATGTGTAAGTTAGTGTTCCCAATATAAAGCTGTGTGAAATCATTTTCTTAATCATTTTCTTACTATTTGGATCGGATAATGGTGCCCATGGTTCCTAGGCCACCCGATGTTCTGAGGTAAACCAAATCATGTACTTTCCTAGTGAAACCTAGTGGATGTCCTCTATCAAAGTTAAAAGTATAAAGAATGATTTCGTTTTAGAGAGCTTGCCTTGATTCCTCCAACGAATGCTGCAGTTCAACAATCTTGAGTTGAGATGCCTTGACAATATTCTCCAATGTGCTTGCCTGCATTCCGATATGGAGACATCATAATGTATCCGAAGCTCATAAAACATAACTGAGCTAGATAAACACTCACCAGAGAATATATTTCATTCTCTTCTGTACTATGATCATCTTGACTATCACCAAGAGATTCCTGAGCCTTGGATTTGAAATCAATACCAACATCCCTCAAACCATTCTCTGCAGCTTGAAACATTTCGCTTTTCTGGGATGACTGCTCCGATATCATTCTTTTGGACAAAGCGCTCCTCAGTAAAGTGCCAATATGTTCCTTCTCTTTCACTAATAGACCAACAGTTTCACTCAACTTCTTCACTTCATGGCTTTTCTCTTCTACCAAACTCTGTGTTTTCCCAGAAACCACTTTGGTCAGTTCGAAGATGGATTCCATACCTGCTAAAGAAGCTCGAATGTTCTCCTCCATATCAGTCTCTTGAGGCATAAAGAAAGACTCAGACTGTTCTGAACTATTTCCGTCAACTATCTTCACAACTTCGTTAAGCTGGTCATGGATCTTTGACACAAGACTCAGCTGATCCATCAACAAAGGACGCTGCGCAACAATCTTCATTTCCATAGTCTTCAACTTCCCATCATACTCATCAACCAACTGTTTCAGCTCCACAACTTCACCTTCAAGCACACTTACTTTCTCCAAATTATCCTTCTCAAGCTCAACAACCCTCTTATCTTTCTCACTCACATCCCTCTCCAAATCATCAACAAGCGAAGCCTTCTCCGCAACCTCCAACCTCAAATTACTAATCGTCGATTCCAACTGAGAAACTTCAATAGCTATCTCGTAGTTCCTCTGGTCCATCTGCTCCCTAGCTTCGTTCCTCGACTTCGCAGTCGTATCAATCTGCTTAACAAGCTCCTCCACGATCTCATGCGTACGCTTGATAACCCCATAGGCAACAGAGGCCAAACCAGTGTACTTCTGAGACTTCGGGAGCCCTCCTCCGTTCGAGAAATTCTTAAAGCTGCTAACTTTACCCGATATCTTCTCAATCCCAGACACTAACATATGAGAGGAAGTCTCAATCTCTGCTTTCAAACCATCTCTAGACCTCACAGCCTCATCAAGCTTCTTCAAAACCTCATCTTTACCTTTACTCACACTCTCAAGCTCCTTCGATAGATTCTCCTTCTCCTTCAAGGCTTCGTCTCGCTCCCTCTTGGACTCGTCGCGCTTCTTGATCGCCTCGTGCGCAAGTGCCTTGAGCCTATTGAACGACGCTTGGAGATCCGATTTCGAACTCTCGGCGGCTTCTCGAGCCTTCTTCTCTCGATCTAGCTCCGCGATTAGCTCCGTCAGCCTCTCGTCTTGTGCCTCTTCCCGAGGAGGCGGATCGTTTAGAACGACGGGCGCTGGCTCGTCGGACTCGACGTCGCTGAGGACGGCATCTGCGTCCTCGTCGGCTCCGCTGGTCATTTCTCACCGTCGATCTAGGGTTTGTGTTTTAATGGGGGCAGTTGATTCGGCAACGAGGCGAAAAATAGGAAGATGTGAGATCGGAATAAACGTTTTTACGGGAAAGCTGAATCTAAATCTGATCGGAGGATGGAGAATTCCGACAGCGATACGACGGAGTAGATGGAACAAGAGCTGATCTTCAGCGGCGGTGGACTCTTAAATTCGACGGCAACGGACGGCCAAGCAGCTAAGCTATCGGGTTTGGTATATACTCATATCTATTCATTTATTAATTAATTAAAATATTTGGTAGGCCACTTTTTTATTTTTGTTTTGAGCCCGTGTATTAAAATAGGCCCGTTTCAACCTGATTTTAGGAGTCGGGTGATCTTGCCAAAGCCCAACACTAATGTTTTTTTGTCGAATTATGGACATAACTCATAAGTGCTAAATCTTGATTCTCTAATTATGTTGAGTCACGTAATTAGAACCAAAGCCAAATCCTGATTTTACTCCGGGGTTCGAACATTGTACCATTAACTCAATATCCAACTTTGATTCTATTAAAATGCGCATATCAAAACTGATTCCTTGATAGAGATCAAGACTTTATTGTGGGTTTATAAGTGCATTGTCAACGACCTTTCTTGGATTGCAAGAGTGGTTGTAGAATGCTAAGAACTAGCATGTCTTGATTGGATTGATCATTTTAGTATGTCCACTATCCTTGAAATAAATCACACACAAAAAGCAGATTAAAAGTTCAATTTTATGTTAGTAGTAGTTCATACTTGTACTATTAATACATGATTTTAGTATGTCCAGTATCATTCTTATGCTATTGATTCTATATTCCGATAGCACAAATGTAAAAATTGTTACCAACTAAATTATTTTTATGTTACAAGAAAATAAAAATTATTTTAAAAATTTTACATTTTCGAATAGTAACGGAAAAGTCTCAAATTGTCCAAGCAACCATAAAATAAAAGATTTCGCAAAGTTTTTTTAAACTTGACAAATAATAAATAAAAAATAAAAAACATATTAACAATTTAGATAACATCAAAGGGCAATTCTCTCAATTAGGTTTTTAAGTTATTATTAGGGGTGGGCAAAAAAACTGAACCGAACCGATCGAACCGAACCGACCGAACCAGAACCGATTCAAACCAAACCAAAGTCTATTTCAAATCTTTCAGTTGAGATTTTTCTAACCCGAATGGTTCAGTTCAGTTCGGTTTAAACCGAACCGAACCGATAAACCAAAGTATTTTTATAGTTATTTAAATTAAAGTTATTAATAATATCAAGATATTAAAATCCTAAGATTAAGCCCACACAGTTTCCTTTTGCACAAAGGAAATCCTAATATAATTTGATTTCCATGACACTTCGTCTAACTTTTGTAATATTCGTCATTAAGCCCACATAATTTCCATGTTAATTTTTTTTCAATAGCGTATACTTTTAAACCCTAAAATTAAAACCTAAACCAAGTCTAATTAAATTGAATTTAATTTACATACTTAATTTTTGATTATGTCCAACACAAAGTATTTCATGACAACCATACATTTGTGTATTAAAACATGATTTCTTGTATAATAAATAAACTAAGAGAAATCCGATTAAACCGAACTGAACCGAAATACAAACCGAATCGAATACAAACCAAACCGAATATAAACCGAACTGAACATAGCCGAACCAAAATCGATCCAAACCAAACTAACTATGGTTTACTTCAGCTGGAAAAGTTCTAGAACCAAACCAACCAAACCGAACCGAACTCGAACCGAACCGATAAAATAACCGAAGTGCCCACCCCTAGTTATTATCATCAAAATAGCTTTAAAAATAACCAAAATAGTTTTTTTATTTTAAATTATTTAATTTTTATTTTAAAAATTTTAAATCTCACCTTCAAAATTCTAACCCTTAATTCTAAATCCTAAATTTAGATTAGTTAACCATATGATAAATGTTTATATCAACCCTTTAATAAAATCTATGTTAGTCATCTTGAACAATATTTTATGAAAATACACTAAAAAATAATATGTTAAAGAGAAAAAAAATTCAAAAATTGCAGAGATTTGCCAAGGTCAAGTAACTGATAAATCATTCCCGATAATATAGCTCACCTAGGATATTATTATTAATTGCTTTTCATTCCTAGTCAATTAAATATAATTCAAAAAGAAAAAGAAATAGACAGAACAAAATCCAAATTGTAAAGCGAGTAAAAATCGAAAGTCGTATATATATCACCCCTAAAAACAACCTCGAGTCGTTTTACTGGAAAATTGAAACGTAACAAGAAGAATCCTTCAGCAGATTCAGTCGGAATCGATTGAAAGGTAACATCTTTAACGCCTTCTTTCCACGATTCAACTAGCAAAGTTTGAATTTTTATTTACCGTTCGTTCCTCAACAGCGACGCTTCAGTCTTCAAAATCGATTCTTCTTTTTTTCTTTCACAAAGGTTCTTACTTTAAACGTAACCATCGAGGGTTTTACTGATTCAACAGTGTGACGACTTCAGATCTTATACATAATGTTTGTTGAGTTGTTGCAGGCGATCGTTTTGTGTTTACCATAGTTCTAAAAGGTTTAGTTTTAAAATCTCTCAGAAGATGGGAAGTAGCAGTTCGAAGAGTAGGATAAACAGCACGCCACAGCATCCTTCTGGGTTTCAGCAAAAGAATCATGACAAAAAGTATTCACTCATCGGCGATAACTACCGTTCCACCGATGAGGTAACCATTAATCAAGGCAAAAGATTCTTGAAAGTTTTTTTTTTATTGTTCTTGATATGTTTCTTTGAATGTCCGGTTATGGTAATTAGGTTACTGCTGCTCTTTTGCAAGCCGGTTTGGAGTCATCGAATCTGATTGTTGGTATAGATGTCACAAAGAGCAACGAGTGGACAGGTGAAAAAACCCTATTTGCATATTCGAATATGTAACTTTTTAATGTTAAATGTTTCTGACTTTTGTTATTTGATTTTACAGGAGCGAGATCATTCGACGGGAAGAGCTTACATCACATAGGACCAGCTCCAAACCCGTACGAGCAAGCTATTTCAATCATTGGAAAGACTTTATCCTCTTTTGACGAAGATAACTTGATCCCTTGTTATGGCTTTGGAGATGGTAATGTTATGTTCTGCTGCATTACAAGTCCTTTTTTTTTTTCTTTAGTAGGACAAAGAGAAGTAATGGTTGTTGTTTTTGTGTGGTTGGTGCTTGTAGCTACAACACATGATCAGGATGTATTCAGTTTCTTTCCGGATGATGCATTCTGTAACGGGTTTGAACAAGTGCTTGCGCGTTACAGAGAGATTGTTCCTCAGCTATGTCTTGCAGGTCCGACTTCTTTTGCACCCATTATCGAAAGGGCTATGACTATTGTGGAGGAAAGTGGAGGGCAGTACCATGTTCTTCTCATCATTGCTGATGGACAGGTAAAAAAAAAACTAAAGGCTTTTGCTTTTTCGCTTTTATCACATGATCGGTTACTAATTAGATAATTATGATGTTTGTTAGGTGACAACACAGCACGGTGGACTCAGTTCACAAGAGCGTAAGACCATTGATGCTATCGTTAGAGCAAGGTAAAAAAAAAGAAAAAAAAAATTCTTGATTATTAGTTTCATTCAACATTAATTAGATGATGATGAGCTTCTTGTGATGATCTTAAATGCGCAGTCGGTATCCATTATCGATAGTTTTGGTTGGTGTTGGAGATGGTCCTGGGATACAATGAGACAGTTTGATGACAACATCCCCGCTCGTGCCTTTGACAACTTCCAGTTTGTGAATTTCACGGAGATTATGGGGAAGAACATTGATGCTGGAAGAAAAGAAGCAGAGTTTGCAGTTTCAGCCTTGATGGAGATCCCTTCTCAGTATAAGGCCACCCTCGCGCTCGGCTTACTCGGGTATAAGTTCTCATTATTATAACCCTCTGCAACTAATGTAATAATTGCTTTCTCTAATAAAAACAAAACAAAAATGATCTTGTTTCCAAAATCTACAGACGGAGAACTGGAAACTGTCCAAACAAGATTGCTCGTCAACCACCAATAAGTGGTTGTAATCGATCTGTGAGCAAGAGCTCGAAAAGTTCTTGTTCAAGTATGTTACCTCTGCACCTCCTATGTCAACTGGTAGTAACGAAAGCCAGGTTTGTTCATTTCTATATTACATAACTTTCAGAGAATGACTTAACCATGTATATTAATCAAAATCAGTTAACCGTTGTTTTTCGGATTGAATTTCAGGTTTGCCCGATCTGTCTGGTTAAAACAAAGAACATGGCATTCAACTGTGGACACCAGACTTGCGACGAATGTGGAGAAGCCATTCAAACCTGTCCTATTTGCCGCGTCTCTATTGCAGTTCGTATCAAACTCTATTAGTAGTAGTAATTTTTCATTTACTCACATTTTCACTGCTATCGGATTGAATTGAGAATGCAGCAATTGGTTTTGCACCTTTGTTGTTACAAGCTTTACCGTTTTCTTTATAAAGAATAGGTTGTTTTCATGATGATAACATGTATTCTTGTCATGCAAGTCTGCTTTTGTTTGAACTAGGTGCAGTTGACATATCAAGTCCAAACCAAACTAAAAAAGCATTTTGTAACAACATTTGTTTTACTGACACAACATATATTCATGGCTATATTGACT